>NC_134471.1:71967300-72138800 GCF_964194025.1 Convolutriloba macropyga
TGTATTACTGAACGCATCTGTAGTTAGGTTATTGAAAATCAAATATAGTGAGATTCCGGCTGATGAAAATTCGAAGTTCATGCAAAAAAATGTACGAAATTGAATTCAATGTTTTTTCTTAATTTTGAATTAATTGAAGCGTTTTCTTTCTTTTGAAAAGTCATTTTATTTAAAAACCCAGAATTGGAGTTTATTTTTACCAGTCAAATTAGATATAAATTTTCAAATAGTATTTTTCGATATATATCTTATATAAATCCCTCATTTTTATATGTGGGTCCTCTCATTTTCTGATTCAGATGCTATAATGTATGTAAGCCTTGCAATTTTTTGGACCTAAAATTAAGTTATGCAGGCGAAGGCTGACGCTACAAAGACGGAGAACAGCCCAGGAGATGCAGAGAAAATTCAAGGAACTACTACCCGTTATCCAGTCTTCTTGAATACGAATACGCGAAAAAGTTACAATATTCTGAAGTTTTCTACTCCGGTTGACTTTTCGCAATGGAAAGACGTAACTGCTTCGCGCGATTTGACAATGAAGAGGGTTATGGAATATCAAAGTCAAAACGATGACATGCCCGAATTCGGAGCCGGAAGCGAATACGGCAAAAAGGCAAGAGATGAAGCTTGGAAACGGCGTCGGGGAATGAATATGAGGAAAAAATATTCGATCAAAGATATGCCTATCAAGTTCAAAGTTGGACAAAACAAAAAGTATGTAATTTGGCATATAATAAGATATTGAGGAACGATATTCGATTGATGAAAGTTACACGAAAATTATCCCTATTTTATTATGTCGACATTTTGGGGCTGATACGTTTTCGTTTGAACATCTAGGTATGTGGGGAAGAAGGAAGGCGGCGTGGATCAGCATTCAAGCTACTTTATCCTGTCATTAAACCCCGCTGCTCCGGGAGCTGATGGATCTACAGGTATGAACTTATCTCAGCGTCTCTAACTGTTCAAAAAATGTTCCCTCTGTCCCATTATTGCCGTATCTATATTACGGGCTTTTGTGAATTTTGTAACGTAGCGATGCTTGATGGCTGATGTAAAGCGGGCTGACTTCTAAGTTTTACTCGATTTTACTTCTAAGTTACCTTTATTTCAGATGATAAAACTTAATCAGAAGTGCTTCTCTTGATAGTGAGAGAGAGAGAGAGAGTTTAGGCTTCTGTGGGTCTTTCCACATGGGTTTGCACCCTTCATATAACGACTGAGCTGAGCTTCTGCACCGGGTTACAATGTCCACAGCTGCAGTTGAAAGCCCAGGAACATAAGTTGACTTCCGAATAACTTTTGAAGAAGTAGTTCCAGTATATTTTTGTTAAATATTTCTTATCAATTTGATCGAGATCGACGTTCCCTACTTTTCGTATTATATTTAGTAAATAACTGGTTCTTTTCCAGAAGTTTTCATCAGCCTTCCTTGTTCTTGTTTTATTAATTGTTATTAGCTCGTTTTGACGTGTGCTTAACAACCCTTCATTATTGTTTGTTTTAATGGGTATTTTTATACTGTAAGATCCTTTAAGCAGTGAGATGAGCATTAATAGATCATGCAATTCGAAGTAATATGACAAAGGCAGCAACTTCAGTGTGGTCAGTCTTTCCTGCTCTGCATTCGTTTCCTGCTCTGCATTCGATAAAAGTTCAATTGTGATCACAATTTTTTATAAGATCAATTGAAGTACAGATTAATACTTGATCTGATTTCAACCATGAATCTTTACTTCAATTGATTCGATGAAAATTGTGATTAATTGCTATCGAACAAAGTTTTTGTTCAAAATTTTTGCTTGACCTTTTTGTAGTTTCGAGTTAATCGTTCTTTCTCAATTTTAAGCAGCTAAACTCAATTAGCAGCAGTTAATTGCTGAAAGTCAAATGAAAGGTTGCCAAAGTTGGCCCCATTTTTCTTCTTAAATCTTGATAGATGCCTGTAATAGTAGTAGAATAGGATTTATTTTACCCAAGGATTTGCCCCCTGAACAGTTTCAGTTGAATTTAAAGTTTGTATTGATTGATGTGAGCTTTCCGTTTGGGTTACAATTGTTGCATCTGCAGAATAGTCTCCAGGCGCAGAGGTCGTTTCCATCATGTTGTCTATAAAGGGCTCCAGAGTATTTTTATAAGGGTTACTTTGTTGGCAGTATTTTGCTAATGTGTATTGACAGATTATTGAACAGGAAACTTGATCTGGCAAAGAAGTTGTCTCCGGTTTACTCCTGGTGCTTTGTCGCATTATTTGCATAGCTTGTCGTGAAACAAACAATGTCAGATCAATGTCATGTTTTCCTTCGATTAAGGCAAGAAGGTAAAGGATATCGTAGAGTTTTATGTAAAGTGATACTGGCAGGAACTTGCAATTTTTCAGCCTCTCTTTCTATGTCACACTATTACCATTAAACCACTTGGTAGCTGTTTTTTGAACGAATTCCAATTTGTTCAGTGACCACATTCAAATACGCAATGGGCGATTCGTAGCTTAGAATTGACATTATGTATCCTTTATATGCGTTCAGTTTGAGTTCATTTCTGCAATTTGAGACAGGCTCCTTTTGATTAAGAAGAGTGAGCGAAGCGCCTTGCTGGATCTTTGTGTGGAGTTTTAAGTCAACGTCAGATTTAAGTCGTCAGCGAACCCATAGACATTGCTTAGTTCTTTGTGTAAGTCGTTGATGAAAATTGGAAACAGTAAAGGTTCATGCAAGGCGCCTTATAGAATTCAACGGTGACTGACAGGAAAGCTGATAGTTCCATTTACTTGGGTTTGTTATTTGCGCTGGTAGAACTATGAAGCTGGGAGTCTTAGTAGTTTCCCACCAACTCCAAACTCTTGTACCTTATGGATGAGTGCCTTGTGTTGCACCGTATCAAATGCTCTTGTCAGGTCAAGGTAGACTATTTCTAGCTCCTTTACGGCTTCATCGTCGTATAGTTTGTACACTTTGTCTGGAAAGATCAGCATTTGCAATGTCGCTGACCTCTTTATCGGAATCCAAATTCACTTGGGTGAAATTTAGCTTGAGCAAAGGGATACGATTTGTTGAAGACACAACACCGACTAATAGGTCGGTAGCAGGTGACGTCGATCTTGCTGCCTCCATTGTGTGCAGGAATTATTTGGCCCACTTTCCACTGTTCAGTAAATGAGCCTTTGTATATAGTGGTCTGGTAGAGAGTATGGTGGGAATTGTTGAGTGGCTTGGCTGCCTGTTTTAGAAATTTATTTCCAATACCGTCCGGTCCAGTTGACTTGCAAATGTTCAACTCTTCTAGTTCTTCAATGACTTTGTTTTTGTCGAATATGGCGGGATTAATTTCGCCAGAAGGATAGCTATTGCTTACTTTTAGTTCACTTTGTTTATGAAACACTTGCAAAAAATTCATTGAACAGTTTGGCGCTCTCCTCTTTATCCTCTTCCTTTTTCTTGTCAAAAGGCAATTTCAGGAGCTAGTGGGTTTTTCCGCATGCATGCCAAATATTTTTTGAAATCTGCTTAACTGTTGGCTGTGGGGAAGATCTGCTCCGTAGACTGCAAGATCGTTCTCGCTGTCAGTGGTGATTTCTTTTCGAGGCGTGATATTTTGATTTCTAGTGGCAAGTTTGGCTTCGTTTATGTTCTGTTGCGTTTCTGCTAGTTCATTTGATTTCTTTTTAATTAATGTCGTTTTTCATTGGTAACGCTGAATTAAAATTTATATATCTAGATCTTAGTTTTGTTATGAAGATAAGCAAGTTTTTGTTTCAAATTTTTGAGTGCTCTCAAACTAAGTTTGTAGCATTTCTATTAGTCCTGCTGGTGCGAACGCGGTTTTTCTTCTGGTTTGACTATTTGTTTTCTGGTTTGACTATTTGACTTTTGTCTTGAAAACGGGATAAACAGGTAAAGCCCGGAGGGTATCAGGTTCTCTTTCAGCCTAACGGCTCACTAGTGTCTAAGTATCCGATTCAACCAAAGTTTTTAAGTGACGTAAATTTATTGTTTGAAGGACAGTTCCCACGCACTAAACCCCCAACCACTACTTCACTCCACCCCAATTACCCATAACTCGGCAAGCTCGCCATCATCAGCGATCACCATCTCTCCTCCTCTAATTCGCCCGACGTCAGTCTGTAATTCTGTTATGTTTGGTTTTTACTAAAGAATTTTTTATCATCTGAAAAAGACGGATAAATGCATTGGAATTAATATTAGTTGCTTTATACTCACTATAATGTAGGGGTAAGTCTAACTACCAAATCGAATCAAATTGACAATCGCAGTTTTGATATTTTCTTTAAACTATAAACAATCAATTTTTATTTCGCGTGCGTTTCAACCGCAATTTTGAATCTTATTTTATCTAATGCTACTGCTTAAGAGATGACAGAGTGATTGATAAATATTTTTTTAGCGGCGGGTAGTTTCCAAATGTTGCCAGTGAATGCGTGGTTTGGAGCCACAACAGTGGCCAGCTATAAGACACTGGATGACGAAGAAGCAGAGGAGGAGTTCAGTAGGTAACTTTTATTTTCACTGCATGAACTTTTCTTTTAGAACTATTCTTCAATTTCAATTCAAATTCTGTAGTTGCAATTTATGGTTTGTTATAAACAGTACTATGTCTTAAAGCAGCACCTACAGGTGTGAGGAGAACTGATAATTTATTGTTTCTTATCAGAAAAATAAAGTTTTGGTGTTTGTTATCGAAAAATTGACCTTTTGGTGTTAAAATTAAATTTTAACTTCTGAAATTTCATGATGATCCTAATCTAAGCTTTGAAATCTTACTGGAATTCATAAGTTATTAAGATATTAATTTTGGAAAAAATATGTATTTAGGCGTGACAAGATTCTGAACCATTTCAACTTGATGTTGCAAAAGAGATTGAAAGACGAACAGGCGGAGGATGACGAGGAACAGAATTCAGCAATCAGCAAGTAAACTCCCTTTCCTAACATGAGCAAAGTTTCGTAAGCCGGTGTGCTATCTCACAGAAATAGTAATTGAAAATTTTTAAAATTAATAGAAAAACTGCAGCCATCTTTAAACTCCTTATCGCATAACATTTAATAGCCGCGAAGCGATAGCGGCTATTATTGGGGACATCGTGGTTTTTACAATTCAAAGAATTTGAATTGTATTGCGGCGCTGTCTTACGACTCGAAGAGGCATTTTTATTGAATTTTTGAAACGGGAAATGAAACGCGTGAAATGATTTTGTTGCTGAACAAAACGTGCGGTTTTGTTTTTTTTTGTTCACGTGCGGTTTTTAAAAGCAGTCTTTTGCAACTTCTGATGGTTACGAGGTTTGATTATGATATTGTATCAGTTTTAGGCTTGTTGGATAGTAACTGATGGATAGGAACATGTAGTTAATTTGAGTTTAATGCTAATTTGGAGGTTTTTGATCAATTTTGCTGATTTTTAGACGAAGTTTGATTTTTTGCTTGTTTTTTTAATAGCCGCACAGCGATAGCTGGGGCTATTATTGGCCTTCTCTTGGTTTTTTTATTTCGTCGTCATGAATTTTGTTACGACCATATGACGTCACAGCCACTTTTTGTTCATTCGTTCATGCAATATCAACTGAATTGCATGTGTGACGTCATTTTTCGCTCTTAGTGGAGCGAGTTTTTTTGTTCATGCGCTTGATTAAATTTTTGGTCACACTTGACTTACCTCACACTCAAAAATGACTTCCTCAATTTGAAATTGACTTTTATTTACTTTAATTCAAAGAGATAAGGTTAAATGGGTGTGTGTCACTCTAAATGAAGGTTATTTGAGATCAGCTTATAGAGGCAGCAATAACATACAGATTTTTAATCAAAATATAACAGATCAGCCTTCAATGAAAAGACGAATTTTTTTGGTCTGTCTTTTTTACTGTTTTAGACTGCCGATCTACGAATCTATTGTGGCTATTTTCTGGCAATCTGCCAGCTATGTTTTGTTTTACTGATTTATGTGGGATTTGAATGGAAGCTTGTTATTTAAGGAATTTTCAGATACCAATTGATTAAAGTTTTGTTGGTATAAAACATTTTTTTCTTAGGAAAAATGTCAGAAAAATTGAGAAATTTTAAACCATCTTTCTTTTTTTTTCAGTTTTTTTAATCTTAGACAAGTTTCTTAGCTTATTCTGACTTGCTCATTGTTTTGCGAGCTTTTCATTGCTATAATTTCAAAGGAACTTTATTCGGCTTTACGTTTCCTTGAACTATTTAAAAAAATTCATCAAGTTTTTCTTCTAGTTTTTTTGTTCAATTTGTTTTTGAATGCCGTTTCTATTATTCCTCAATTTTTTATGGCATTAGTGGAGGTTTAGGGTTGACAATAGTTGTTCTAGTTGTTAAGTCATAAGTATGGACAATTTTCTCCTTCGAGTCGTTTCCGGAATTCTTCTGGCTACGTTGTTTTTAAGATCTGTTCACACATTTTCATGATTTTTGAAGTCCAATTGGAGTAGTGATTTTGGTCACGCCGAAACAGGAAGTCGAGCGAAAAAGCGAGTGGTTTTGCGACGTGAGTTTTTTAAACTCTAATTTTAAAGTAGAGTGAGAATGATTTTTTGTTCACATGCAAAAATTTCACTTTGATTTGCTGTTTTGTCGTTTTTTTTTGATCGGATTTTTTAATGGTTTTCCCAATCCATTCATAGTTCATTCTAGGCCTAGTTTTTTAATTAAAAACCAAATATCACTTTTTCCCTAGTGGTTTTTTGTTCACATGCTGAATTTTAACTTTGATTTTCTGTTTTTAAAAATATTTTTTATCTGTTTTTTTATAATTGGTTTTCCCAGCTCACTCATAGTCCCTACTAGGTCTAGCCTTTTATTTAGTCCTTGAAAATTCTTTGAATTGTACGTCAACGTAGGACTTGTCCTGTTGTATTTTTTATTTCGTCGTCTCCATCGACGATTCGTGCGACCATTTTTTTTCAATTTCAGTGACTTCTACTGCTTTGCAGTTAAATTTTGTGTGCGTGACGTCATCTGTTTTGTTTTTAGGTTAATTGCTTGACTTACTCACAAAAGAGTGACTTCTGATCTCACTTAATGAAATTTAAACTCAATGAACATTTATTAGTTAAAGATCAATAGTGCATCCTAGCAATGACAAACCTTCTCCAGGGTTTGATAATTGTTTAGTGCATAGCTTATAGTGGCAATGAAATAGTTTCTTTTTTCAATATCACGAATTTTAGCCATTTTTAAAAATAAAACTAGCATTTTTGATAAGATTTATTTGTTTAGTGTTTCTGAAAGTTATCATGTTTCAAATTTATTGATCATTATGTGCTAGTGAAACTATATAAGGGTTGGATTAGAGATACTGGATACTCTCTAGACAATTAAATTGTTCCGAAGATACAAATATCACGAATTTTAGCAAGTTTTTTTAAAAAAAAAATTGCAATCGTTTTTGATTTTGAAATTTTTGGCTTTTTCTGAGTCAAACCATCTTTTACTGGCCAAAGATTTTTTAAGTCTTGCTGATGGCTTACATGACAGAACTCCAGAGACAAAAAATGGTTTTGAGCTTTTTGAGAAATTTAGAAACTTTCTCTAAATTTTGCACTTGTCCGTTTTTTTTTGAAGCATTTGTCATATTTCTCTTCCCGATATTTTTATACCTTTAGTGCATAATAAAACACTTTCAAGGCTTGTGCGAGAGTTAATGAGTATATTGAATTATATCATGTTTGGACTTCAGGGTAAAAGCTTCAAGAGTTTTAGAAATGATTACTTTGTTTAGTTTGTTTGATTATTTCAATTTCTCGACTTTTGAAATTGTCTTTTTGGCTGGGATTGATCTGCTCGTCAGGTACGTTAATTCTAAGTTTTTCATTGAATTTTTTGGATTGGATTTCAGCAGTTGTCCCACTAGGTTTTTTTAAATTCGTCTCCATTGATTCTTGCGATCATTGACTTTTTCAATTTTAGTGACTTTACTGCTTTGCAATTAAAATATGTATGTGACGTCATTTTTTCTGTTTTTAGGTCGATTACATGACTTACCTCACTCAAAAAAGGACTTCAGAAGTAACCTAATGAACTTAAATTTTATGAACATTGACTAGCTAAAGATCAATAGTGTACATCTAAGTAGTGCCAAACGTATATGCCCTAATTCTTGAGTATTAGAGTCTTGAGTTTGATTTTTAATTTTGAAAAAGGTCTATTAGAGACTTTTTCGTTATAGAGCGTATGTGTGTCATATGTATGACAGTCCTAATCTAACTCAAAAAGTCGAGTGGTTTTTTAAAAGACTGGTGGTCAATCTGGCTATCTTATTGTTTTAGTTGTTTCAATTCCATGGAAGGCCACAAGCGTCTATCGCGGCTGTTTTCCGGCAATTTGCGGGCTTTGTTCTCAAATTTTTGGAGTCAACAATTGCTCTCTTTAATTAGATCGCAATACGTTAAAATTAGTAATAATTTTTTGACAAATATTGCTGTCAACCATGGTGTTCCTCAGATAAGACCTATTGAAAACTGGGCATTTCTGATTGCAAGTTGACTTTGAACATTTGAACATTCTCTTTCATGGCTTTATACCTCTTTATCGCTTGTTAGATCTCAAAGTCCACCAGAAACGATGGTGAATGTATTGGAGTCAAGAGTTCTCTCCTGATTTTGTCAGCCGAAATTGTACAGTGTATATATATTGGCAAAGAACGGGGGGAAAGAAATTTATTTGCGCAGACAGCTTTGAAAGAAAGCTGAGCGTAGCTGTATTGTGGTATTCGCGGTTTTTCACAATTCAACAAATTTGAACTGTATTGGGTGCTTTCTTTTTTAAGATCTGTTCACACGTTTTCATGATTTTTGAAAAAGCGAGTGGTTTTGTGGCGTGAAATTCACTCAAATTTTAAAGTAGAGTGCGAAAATGGCATTTGAACAAATAAATTTGCTCTCTCGCTTTTGGTTTTTTTGTCTACATGCCCCAATTTGACTGTTTTTAGATTGTGGAATTTTTCTAAATGGCTTTCGCAAGCCATTCATAGTCCATTCTTGGTCCAGTGTTTTTTTTGTTTAGTCAAAGTTCTTTGAATTGTTTCAAGTCTTGTCCGGCTGTTTTGTCATTTGACAATCTTTTTTGGTTTTATATTTGCTCAGAAAGCAAAGCTGAAAAGGTCAGTTTTTGGCACGACTTCTGCGTCTCACTAATCGCGTTTGCGTGCGTGACGTGACTTCTGAATGTCTCTCTTCTGCGCGCGTGATGTCTAAAAAATCTTTCAGGTCATTTGCATGATTAGATTTGGGTCATATGTGACTTACCTCATTGAACGAAATGAATTTTGCACTTAAAATTTTAAGTTTAATTTGAAGTAGATGAAGGTCTAGAGAACTCATGTAATAAAGGTCCCTAATAAAAAAAATTTATGGTGTAAATTTTAACAAGCTTTATTAATTTATTGCTGAATATTTGTTACATAGCTTTTTGAGCGGCGTCAATAAATGTTTGAATTTATAGCTGTGTTTGTTTCTATTTGTATTATACCGCACAGAAGTCAATTTCGCAGCTAATTGGGCAATCGCAGTTTATATTTTAAGGTTCTTGCAGACTTGATGCACTGGGAGCACCAAACTTTTTTAGGCCGCTTGCAAATAAAATAATATTGAGCGACTTCAAATTGAGTGGAACAGAAGAACCAAACAATTTCTTTCACGGCAACAAAAACAAACAAAACATGGCGACAGATCACTATTGTTGCTAAACGTCCGAAAATGGAATAAAAATCCCATGTCACAAAATCAACGCATTCAAAAATAAGATATTAACTTAATTAACAGAATTTTTGAGAACGCAGCATGAAATTGTTTGGACCTTTCATGTCTTAACTTTTGAACAGGAAACTTTAATCATCCTCATATTTTTACAAATGATACTAAGTGATTTCAGTTGTGTAGTATTCGTCAAATTTACAATTGAAAGAAAAACCTAGGTTTTTTTGAGTTTTATAACGTCTTTTTTACATGCTTTTTTCCGGCATTTTTAATGTATGTTTTTAATAACTAATAGATTTTGTTTTTTGTTCTTGTTCAGTTGATAAAGTGATGTTTCTTTTAGGCTGAATCCCTCTGAAATGAATTTGAACTCGATGGTGAAAGCCAGCATATCCGCAGCCGGGGGTTCCCACCCTCTTCTCAAGGGTCTGGCTGCTGGAGAGAAGGGCAGTGGATCCAAAGTCTACTACAAAAATGTACTCAAGCCAGGAGCGTCAGCTTTGGTGGGTACAATTTTGTATTGTTTCCAAATAACTAATTTTTGATACAAGTTTCGTCAATTATTTTAAAGAAGCGCTCTTTCACGCTATAAGTCCGCCTTTGACTTATTAAACATAGAACCTGCAGCCTCCATTGTATTTAATTATGCGGGGATACGATTATTTCGTAAAAATTTCGTGAGCTTCGGAAGAAGTTTAACACTTCGAAGAATCAACTAAGGTTTTTCCTTGTCCTCAAGATCTATTAGCTTTTTTTTCGTAAAAGTCATGTGTTATTGAAAATGCAATTCTATAGCGGAATTTGAGAAGTAAGTTGTAGTTGTTAAAAGGCCGTATGAAATGGTCAATTTTAAATAGATGTGAATTGTGTTTCAGAAAATATCCGATTACGATGAAGATTTCATGAGTTCTTCTGATGAAGCTGGAGATGGTTTGTACTCTTTAATTCACCTTAGCTTTTTTGACTTAAATTGTAGCAGAACTTTTAATAATGGTGTTTGCTGTGAATTATATCAGTTCTGGATATTGTTTTTTGAGCCGATTGTAATAAGTGAGATATCGTAACATATCATCAAATGGTGTTAATCATGAAAATTGAGCACTTTGTAACTTAGCCACTTCCTTTGAAGTTGAGGAAAATCATTGAATTACTCAGATTGAGAATTGTATGTGCCAGGATTTACTAATCCACAGGTCATGCAGACTGATTACCCACCCTTAAACGCTGGATATTTAGTAACCATCCCCCCCCCCCCCCCCCACTGAAATGCACACTCCGACTTTCTGGGCATATTTCTCTATGAACGTTTAAAGCATATGCTACCTTTGCATATAAATGCTTGCTTTATCACCAATCAGATTAATTAATATAACGGAGTGGGGGAACAGCATAGTGGGTTGGAAATGTCTCTGGACACTTATGCTTTGCAGATGACGATATGGACGGGGATGAAGAAGGTGGGAAGAAGAAAAAGAAGGGATCAAAGAAGGATGCTGAAGACCCTGCAGATGAAAAACCCAAAGTCATCGGAGGCAAAAAGAAGAAGAAAGAGGGCAAGTTTTTGGATGTCTACGTTTGAATTCTTTTTTTCAGAAAATAATAATCATATCGAAATATTGGTTCTGTAATCATGTGCATTGTTGTATGCAGTTCATGGCTCATTTTTAATACATCATCATTATTAAAGTGCACTGATTAAAAAATAGTTTTTTAAACCTTTGAAGCACTATGGTCTGAGTATTCATACTTTTCTATGCATGAGTCAGGAGTACTCTGACAATATTATAAACAACGCTCAAAGGCGGGCAATTTAAGGTTAAGAAATATGTAAGCAAATAATGGCGACAAATCAAATGTTTAGAATTGCCTAGTCACCTCCCTGAAGATTAAAGGGAACTAGAAAAAAGAAGACCTGATATTTTGACGCGCTTTAATGGACCGCAATGAGGTTACATTCAAACGTGCGTCATTACTCGCCTTGATCTTAACCTAAGTTGTGTTTCTCATGTTGTAGCACGACGTGTGTGTGAGGAAATTCTGTAAAATAATTTCTCTAAGCATCTCGTTAGTTTCTGAGTACGTGATCAATTGCTCTCGAACGAACTTTGAAGCAATTTTTGTGAGCTTGTATCACTTTTTATTTGTACATAATTTTGCTTGAACGTTTTGCCGTTTTATCTAGAACATGCTCGAAATTCTGTCGGCTGCTGGAGCGATTTAAGTTGACTTTGCATCTTAAAAAAAGGCGCAAACTGCTAAAACCCGAGAGCATTAATTCTAATTTTTTATTATTCTCTATCTTTGAGGCTTGTCTTCCTGTGCTTCAGTTAGCGAAAACCAAAGCCGATCACGCTAGTCGGTTACGTTTCACGGCTTAGAAAAATTTATTGTGCGAAGGGAAATTTTGGGTTTTGTAATCCCTCATTTTTTTACCCCTTCATACCTTCTCAAGTTTTTTAAGAAATATGCTCTGAACCAAAGTTTGAGCAATTCTCTTAGTCTGTGTTTAATAGCCGCCGCCATCTTCTCAACGGCTATTGTTTAGCGCTCTTTTAATATTTCAAAGAATTCGAATTGTATTAGGTCTTTTTACGACTCGATTTGAAGAGCAAAGAACAGTTTTTTTTGGTAATCATACCGCATTTTTTGAGAGTGAGAAATGGCGTGAAAAAATTGTCCTAAGCGAGCAATCATTTTGATCATGTGCGTCTTTTTCTAAGCTATTTTTGAAGTTTCACTTAGCGTTTTCGGGTAAAGTGTTTTTTTTCTAAACCCCACTAACCAGTAAATATGCATTTCCCGCTTTGACGCTTTCAGTTTTTGTGTTCTTTTTCAAAGATTTTTACATTCTGATGTTTTTTTTTGGTTTAAATTAGTCTGTATAGTGGTTTTGATGACCTTATGATTTGATTGACGTTTGTAGCAATTATATTAGTACTCTCGGTCTTTCTGATGAGATTTTTCATCTGACCCATTTGACTTTTTGTCTCAAAACGGAGTAAAAATGTAGCGCCCAGCGGGTATTAAGTTTGTTTAGAGCCTTTCAGCTCACTAGTCTCCAAGTATGCGATTCACAGAAACTGTTTTGGAGACTTATGCTAATGGTGTGAATGGTAGTTCTTAGAGGTTGCCCCCCAACAACACTCCCCCCCCCAACAACCCCCCCCCCTCCCACATCAGCCCCCGGACTTCACACCCCCCTCCCCCACCACCAATCACCATCCTTGCACATTGTTCAGGCCGTACGGGACCCCGTGCCGCCAAAAACCCCTCTCACCGGTGCCCCCCCTCCCCCCCAACCTGCTGCGCTCACCCCAAGCCCATTCAATTAAGCTAAAGCTAGCCTCACTAAATCGTGGCTAGCTACGGACGAAGCCAACCGCTGGCCGGTTGTTTGAGAGCAATTCGGTCCGACGTTTATGTTTACTCTTTTTGAGGCTGCAGATCTGCGAAGCTATTGCGGCTATTTTTTGGCAATCTGCCAGCTGTTTTCTGTGCTGGGCCCATTATAAAAACATAGCTGGACAAGTCCTGAATTACAATCCAAATAATCGAACGAAAAATTTCAAGTGACTTGACCAGCAGACCAATTGAACACTACGAGCCTAGTGGACACAAGAATAGTTTCGATATGTAGTCTCAATTCATATTAGCATTTAAATTAAAGATTCTTTAGGTGTTTAGCAGGTGCCGTTAGCCTCTCAAAGGCTTTTATTTAGGCGCTCTTTTTCGCAATCCTAATGATTTAGACTGTATTGGTGCTGTCTGTATTTAAGAACTGTTGCACTTTAGTAAACTGTTGCACTTTAGTTAGCTAGGATAGTAAATTGAAAGCAAAAACTTTTTTTTTGAAGTTTTTTTTCAAATTAACTTTAATTGCGAAATCGGTATTTAAACAAATTTGGATTTCGAAAGCTGTTTTTTTTTCAAATGGTTAATTTGAGTTCTAGTATCTCTTTATTTCCTCGACGTTAGTGGGTTATGTGTTTTTTGCTTTTGAACTTTTCAGATTACATTTTGATGTTCAATCGTTTTAGAGTTGTATCAGGGGACTTTTTACTTGACCAAAAAATTAATGGTTTAATAGGCCAATTTTTCATAAAATAAGTAAACCAATTCTTTAGTTTTTAAGTTGTTTTTGCTCATGTTTTAGTGTTCTCCAGTTAATGAGTATATTCGTTTTTTGTTTGTCTTCACACTCAATATCATTAACAAAAGGTCTATGGAATAATAACTAGGCCTAATTTGATGGAATTGGTTGTTTAACTTGCTAGCTATTGCGTCCTATGACTTTGACACAATTTGTTTTCAAAAAGTATTCAGAGACGTTTTTTTACCCCCTTTTTATTGTTCATTTAGTTGTTTAACGACTTGGTCTCATTAGTTCAAAGGAACTAGGGAACTATTTTCATTGAGACAAAAAATAAGACCGCTGGAAAAATAACAAAAACGGTCAAGACTAAAAAATTCTTTAATTTAGAAAAAAGGTTTAATAGTAATAAAAATCAATTAGATTCCGCCTCATTGACAACCAATGAGAATAATAACTAAAAAGTCTTGTTGGTTGTGAATGAGGTTGAAATGAGTGTAATAAATGATTGGATTTCACAGCATTGGTTTTGTGACTTTTAAACTATTTCTTTCCAAAAATTGTTCAAGGATATTGAAATATTTCCCGGTTTTGTGGTCTTCTAGCTTTGTCTCAAAAATAACTGTTCGCTTTGCCTTTATGAGCCCTAATAACCTACTACTACTGGTAGCGGTTGCTAGCTGACATTAGTATTAAGCCTATTAGCCTTCAATTTAGAAGCCAAAATAAGTATACAAGTGTAATCTGACAGAAACTGCACATTTCACCAAATTATACCTCTTTGAATCTTGGAGAAAATGTCAATTTAATTTTTTTATGTTTTAATCCCAATATTCGTCAAAGGGGTCGGCAGTGGCTATTTTCCGGTAGTATTCCAACGTTTTGCTTTGTAATAGTAATTCTGTTCCCGGTGAAAATTTGCGCTGTATATAGTTTGTTTTACTATTCAATATACCCCCGCCCGCCTAGTGAAGATAGGGTCCTTAATATAAAGCTAGCGACTCCGAAAGTCTACCCTTCGCCAGTTGTTCCGACATTAGCCGGTTATGTATCGGTTTTCCTGTTGATGATTAAAGCCGTGACCAAACAGGTTCAGCAATGGAGTATGGGAGGAAAGGGATCGTATTATTGTATTTACAATGCAATTAGTTAATTAAATGATAATTGTTTGTAGGTGGGGGAGGAGAGGATCCCGAGGGGGAAGAAGTTGAAGAGGAAAGCGATGATGGTGACGAAGAGGGATTGGAGTATGACTACAATGAGGCTGAGAGCTCACCTAGGTTTGATGCCCAGTCATTACTGCTAAAAAAGCAAAAAAAATCAACTGATCATTGTAACCTCTTCGGTTTTAAATTTAAACGTTTCTAGAAAACAATTTTTTTTGTGAAACATGGATGGTTTCAACTGTCTAGATGCTTTTCATTGCATTGCATCAAACATTCTCAATTGGTGAAAAAGTGATTTAAGGTGAAATAGCATACCCTGTGGAAATATCAATTTTTCCTCAAAATTATCTGTTTGAATAATTAGGCTGAGGTGTGACGTAGGTGTCTCATTATTATAATCTCATCTGACCCCCGTGTCCCAACTTGGAGGAACTAATTCAGGATGTGGGCTCATTTCCTGCGTGAACAAAGATGATCGGAATATAGTAACGAGTCAGTTTTGCCATGGCGTCAATTTTTGTAGCTAATTGAGAAGTAAAACCAGCTCCTACAATATTTTCGACGCCAGAAAATTGGTGTAAGATGGCGATTGTAGTCAGTACTGAAATGTCCAATTTAAAAATTAGGAGAACCTCTGGAAAAGATGAGACTCTGAAAAATATTACAGCCTTTTTTTTGTTAACAATGACAATTGCAACAATGGGACAAAGTAAAGCAAAAACAGAAAAACTATAGTCGATCAATTTTTTTTCCTGTAATCTCGTTTTTTGTTAATTTTTAATTGCTCTCAAATTTAATTCCGCGTTTTAATTCCTCTCGAATGAAATTTGAAACAATTATGTAAACGTACTTAACCAATATTTTTGCTTGACCTTTTAGACCTTTCGGGTGACCTCTACATCCTCGACTTTTTGCGTGATCTAAATTTCTCTCTCATGCACACTTTTAAGCTGCCAAAGTGGCAACAGTTTAAAACTAAGTCAACACAAAAGTGATCCGAAGTTGGTGTTTTTTCACTTGAAATCCTAATAATTGCATATAACCTCTGATGACGTCTCTTGAAGCCCCCCTTAGTAAACCCTCCCCACAATAAATGCTACCCCAACCCGACTGAAGCAGGCTTCAATAGATTCGAAGTTCCACTAGTCCTTCGAGATCAATTCTTACGACGCTAGTCTTCTTGTTTTATTCCTGTTGGTCCTTTTGGATCTTTTCCGTTTGTGCCCCCCCAGCTTAGTGGGCGCATATTATTTGCAACCCCCAGACGCACGTGCCATATTCTTACATAATGATTTACTATGTAATGACACGTGCTCTGTAACTGGGGGGCGCATAACGTACTGGGGGGGGCACAAACAGAAAAGATCCGTCCTTTTTCATGTGACCGTTTTTCTGTCGTTTGAATGCTGTAAGTAATTGTTTTATTATTGTCCAGAGTTGGTTATTATTGTCCAAAGACGGAGTATCATTTTAAAGTAAACCTTTCATATAATGTGACACTCTTCAGATAGTTCCTTATTATACATTTGATGACTTGTTTAAGTTGAACTCATTGTACAAGTACATTGTTTGTTTCTGACTGATCTTAGTCGCTATTAGAACTTAGTGGAGTTATTAATTGCTCTCTTTGCTCTAGAACATTCTTTGACTTCTCAAGCGACTTTTTCACGCTTAAAATAAAAACGATTTGATGATTGAAATTTCAAGTTATTCTTTCGAGCACGCCGAGCCGTGGTTCAAATCCCTCCCTGGTCGGGTTTTTGGACCCATACAGAAAAAGTTATCAAGACTACAGCGCCTGAAATTGATTGCCCGCCTGTCGTTCGAGAGCAATTTGTCCAACTTAAGTCGGTTTATGTTATTTATCCTGCAACTCTACATATATAAGCACAAACATACATGAAAGGGAATTAACCAATAAAATGTCATTTTTACTCATTTTTACTGGGTAAAAAATTGTTTTCTTACCGGGTAAAAAATGTTTTCTAGGGCAACTGCTAATTTTTTAGCACCCAGTTTGAAATTGAAATTTACCTATTTGTCTACACTGTTTCTGGTGTATATTATTAATAGCTGCCGTCAGCCTCTCAACGGGTATTATTTAGGCGCTCTACTTTTTTACAATTCAAAGAATTTGAATTGTATTGGGGTCTTTTTTTAAGATCTCTTCACACATTTTTTTGATTTTTCAAGTCGAATTGGAGTATGGAGTAGTGATTTTGGTCACGTCGAAACAGGAAGTGGAGTGAAAAAGCGAGTGTTTTTGTGGCGTGAAATTTTTATACTCCAATTTTAAAGTAGTGAGAAAACGGTGTTAGAACAAAAATTCGCTTTCTCGCTAGTGGTTTTTTTTGCTCACCTGCGCCAATTTCACTTTTTTCTGTTTTTTCGAATTATTGGATCGGATTTTTAAAATGGTTTTTCAAATCCATTCATAGTTCATTCTAGACCTAGTTTTTGCTTTAACCAAATTTATATTTCTCGCTAGTGGTTTTTTGTTCACATACAGCAGCATTTTGACATTGACTTGCTGTTCTATCTGATTTTTAGAAATGGTTTTCCCAATGCACTCATAGTCCGTTCTAGGTCTATTTTTTGTTTAGTCGATGAAAATTCTTTGAATTGTGAGTCAGTACTTGTTCTGCTATGTTTTTAATTCGCTTTACCTTTTGATCACGTTTTTCCTTTTACATAAGTCACGATTTTCAAGCTTACTTCTGATTTACCTCACTCACTGTTTCAATTGAATGGATTTCAAATTTTTTCGCGGTTTGAATTACGTAATGTAGTGAATACGGTCGAAGTCAAAAGAGCAAAATCAGAAGAAACGAAATAAACATAAAGCGCTGTCATTAAGTCATAATGCATGAGGTTATCAAAGTTCATTAAAGCGATTGCTAGATGGCGTTAGTATTATGCTTAAAAGTCTTCAGTTTAGAAGCAGAATTAAGTGTAATTTTAGAATCTAACCGAATATGCAGAATTTACACTCATCGAATAAAAACACTTCGACACTTCTAAAAATTCTGTCAATTTCTATCTTAATGTTTTTCTGTTTCAATCGCTATGTGCGTCAAACGGGCCAACAGCGGCTATTTTCCGGCAATTTGCTATGTTTGCAATTTCTTTCGAAATTTGGAAAGAAAACGGACGTCAGTTTTCTGGCTTTTGTTCTGTCTTCACCTGATTCAATCAAAAGCTATGTTGAGCTGTTGAGCCGTGTTTAGTTTTCTGTAAATTTTGCTTGCATGTAATTATTTAAACGTGGTTGTTTCTGTCTGAATTTAGATATTTCGAGAATGAAAAGAACAAATGAATGTTCAACTGCTCTTAATCAATTAGTGTAGCAATTTTTTGGTTCCTGATTTTGAACTTGTTCCTGATTTTGTCTTATTTAATCGTCTGTGTGAAGAAATTTGCAGGTAATTCATCCGACATTTGCCAGTTGTTTTAACGTGTGATTTGGGCCAAAACCAACGAAATATTTCCGTTCAAAAGCAGTGACATTGTTAGAATTGAGACCTCGACCAAAACTAAGTTTTGTAAGTGTAATTTAACTGAAATTGAAACGAGGGAATTTCATTTTGTTATAGTGAGGACGAGTCACCGGATGAAGATGAGACGCTGGCAGATGACAAGAAGGCGGTGCCAGCAGAGATGGACAATGTGATAGAGGGCACAGGCCACAACCACAGTCTACTCAATGACGAACAGGAAGAGGTATAACACCAGATCAAGAACTAATAATCAATTAAGAAGACTTACTGCGGTTAACTGTCATTGCAATATCTTTTAAAATTAGATCAGAAATTAGCATCCTTCAACTCTTTTACAGAGAAATTATTAAAAATTGAATTTGATTTTACGTAATCTCAAAGATAACATTTATGACTAGTTTACAGGATCGCCATTTTAATGTGCTTTGAAGACGTAATTTTTGTTTTCAAGGAGGAGCGGCAAAGGTTGGAGGAAGAGGAGAGGAAAAAAGATGAATCAGGAAAAGGCAAAGATGACGGCTTGTCATCTGGAAAGGGAACCAAGCGAAAGAAAGGTCAGTTCCATATTAAGCAAGTTAGAGGAGAGAGGGAGGGTACAGTAAAGTGTCCTACTATAACCAGACATACTTCGTAATGACACTGTAAAGTGATCCAAAAGCTTCAAAAGTTCTATTTGAAAAAATACGAGTAAAATTTATCACGTTCTTTCCGAATTCTGCCAATTAGGCATGTGTGCATGTTGTAATTTTCAAACTTGAAAGAGTGTTCCTGCATTATAAATATCAACTAATAAAAAAGATTCCCTTCTGAGATTCCGTTCCAGTTCATGGAACTAAGCAGAAACGGTTATCATTGAACGGGAAGAACTTCATTTTTCATTGTTGCAGGTACTGCTAATTCCTCCCCAAATGATTCGAGCGAAGGCGAAGACGACAGCTCTGATGAAGACCCGGACCAAGTCACTTCTGTACTATTCCTAGCTGTAAGAGCTCCTCTTTTTTCATTATTCAGTTTAATTAAGTTCAAGGTAATCAGTTTACCCTTTCAATTTGAATGAGCTTGTTTTGGCACCAATCGGTTTCGATGATCTTAAACAGGGTAAATTTAATTGAAATTGTAAATTCAATTCTTGTAATGTTCACCAAACACGCCCTGTAGATAAATAACCTTATGGCCTTACTTCATTTGAAAGCATTAATTAATAGGAATTTTTGATGCCAGACTCGATAATGAAATGAAAATGAAGCTTTTTTTCGAAAATATTTTGTTTAGAGCTCAAAGCTGAGTGGCAAAGAGAAGAAAGATAATGGCCAAGGTGACAAGAACTCATCGGATGGTAGCTCTGTCAAATCATCAAACTCTTCTGCCAACAATAATTCGAACATGACTGACAAACAAATCAAAACTGCCGCCGTCCTTTCTTCTGCTAAATCTACCGAGCCATCCACGAGTAGTTAGTTTCAAATTTATTTATCTCCCGTGAAACTAATCTCTTATTAATCTCCTAAGTGGATTGTGAAGCTAACTTGGTTGTTTAATTGCCCTTGAAGGAAACTTGAAACAATTATTGTAGTCGTATGTGTATCCATGTGCAAATATTGTTTCTGATCGGTGGTTTTTTTAATGTTCTTCAAATGAAGTGGAGTGAAGCCAGCCTTTATTGGCGACATGGTTTTTTGATCAAATTTACCCCCCCCCTCCTCAAAGTATTAGATTCATTTTTTTAAAAAATGTGAGACGGCTAACGAGAGTAAAATACAGGGTTCGTCATAAAACAAAAAAATGACAATTTTGCAATTTTTTTTCCGAAATTTTTGAAATCGTCATAATAGTTTTTAAGAAATATGCTCTGAACCAAAATTTGAGCAATTATTTTAGTCTGCGTTTAATAGCCGCCATCAGCCTCTCAACGGCGCTCTTTTTTTACAATTTAAAGAATTTGAATTGTATTGGCGCGCGCTGTCTTTTTTAATGCTTGAATGAGAAGCAATTATCCTATACGTGTTTTTAATGCAATTTTTTTGCTTGACCGTTTTGCGCTTTTCTTCTAGAATAATCCTTGACTTCTCAAGTGACTTTCACGCACTTCTTGATTTTTGAGTCGTTTCAATTGCTCATTCCGAAGTAAAGTTGCTTAAAAAATCGATTGTTAGAGAGTAGATGACAAGGTCCTGATAGCTGAAAGGTTAATACCTCCGCCGAGGTGATTGAATGGGACTCAGGAGGTCGAGCTTCGAATCCTACCTTCGGCTGATGTTTTCAACACATAAAGAAAATTTTAGACTGCTGAAGCTTTAAGAAAAGTCTAAATTCGAGATTAAATGGTCATTTTTAAGAGTTTTTGAGCTAAAATGGTGCTTTTTTTTTTACTTTTTTTCGATTTGTCTTGAATTGATGTTTGTTGAAGCTGATAAAGATCAGAAGATATAATTACTGTTAATGACCCTTTTATGAGCTTTATGTTTTGCTTTTATAAACATGAGCTCGAAAATGATACTAATTTTTGCAATTTTTCAAGTTATTTTGGAATTTTTTCATTTTGTTTCTCCAGACTCAAGGAACCTCCTCTAGGGTTTGATAATAGTTTTCTGCATAGATTCTAGTTGAAATGGAATGTTTTTACTGATGTTAATATCACGAATTTTAGTAATTTTTCAAAAAAAACATCAAAAAACATGAAAATTTTGTTTTCTAGTATTTCTTTCCTCAATAAAACCTCCTATAGGGTTTGCTAGTATGTTATGAATAGTTTCTAGTGACAATGAAATAGTTTTCAGAGTTTTTCCGTTACCAGGGGCTAGGAACGTCTTCTAGGGTTGATAATAAGTTACTGCAAGGTTGCTAGAGTTAATGGCATGGTTATCAATATTTTAATATTTCGATTTTTTTGCAATTTTTTGATAAAATTGAAAAATTTCAATTTTTCTGAAAACTATCTTCATGTTCCAGGATTATCGATCTTAATGAGACAGTGAAACTATTTAGGGCTCGAATCAGGGGTTCTGGATGTTTGTTTTTTTTTGAATTTGTCATTTTCTGCTTTTAACTATATTAACTGGCGCGTGAAACTTTTTATATTTTGCAGATGGGTTTCATGACAGAACTGCAGCGACAAAATTGGCTTTGAACATTTTTTTCTCCGAAGTTTAAACTTTCTTTAAACTTTGCACTTTTCAGTTTTTTTGAAGCATTTGTCTTATTTCTCGAGTTTATCTACCTTTGGTGGCAAATACATCTCTTTCAAGGCTTGTGTGTGTGTGTTAATGAGTATATTGAATTGTATCACGTTTGGCCTTCAGGGTAAAAGCTTCAAGAGTTTTAGCAATTGTTTTTTAATAGCCGCCGTCGGCCTCTCAACGGCTATTTTTTAAGGGCTCTCCTTTTTTAATTCGCTTTTCCTGTTGATCACGTTTTTTTATAACATAAGACATGATCTTCAGACTTGAATTCTGACTTACTTCACTCAGTGTTTCAACAGAATAAATTTCAAAGTCTCACTCATTGAATTGCGTAATGTAGTTAAAACGGTCAATGTCAAGTACAAAATCAAAAGAACAGGAGCAACCAATAAAGCCCTGTCATTCAGTCTTAGTGCATTAGGTTATCAAAGTTCATTAAAGCGTTTGCTAATTGACCTCATTATTTTGCTCAATAGTCTTCAGGTTAGAAGCTGAATTTAGTGTAGTTTTAGAATCTAACCGAATATGCAGTATATACACACCAAATGAAACCGCTTTGACACTTAGAAAATTTCTCTCAATTTCTCTGTTAATTTTTTTTGCTTCAATCCCAATGTGCGTCAAGCGGTCAACGGTTGCTATTTTCCGGCAATTTGCTGGCTGTGTTTGGATTATTTTGGTTTAAGTTTTGAGGTTTTGTCTTTTTGGCTGGGACTTTCAATTGAACTGCTGGTCAGGTACATTAGTTCTCAGCTTTAGATTCAGTTCTGTGGATTGTATTTCAGAACTTGTCCTTCTATGTGTTTTTTTCGCGTGAACTTTTTTGTTTTACTTAAGTCACCACGTTTGACTCTCTGTTTCAGCTGAATGGAATATTAAATTGATTCGGCAACTTAATCAAATACGTTTAATGTCAGTAGGCGAAGTCAAAAAATTAAAAAAAAAAAACAGGATAAACTTAAAGCTCGGGGAATAAGATTTAATGTTTTCAGACTTAGTGCATTGAGTTATCAAAATTCCTTTGAGTCTACTGCTAATCGGTGTTAGTATAAAGTTTATTGTCCGCCAATTCAACATTTTTTTTTTCAAATGTAATGAGACTTATTAGAACACTTTTTGAAACTTAACAGAAAACTTGGCTGTCGTCAACTTTTTTTCGTGCGATAAGTTATGAAAGTTCCTTTGAGTATACTTCTAACTTGCGTTAGTATTAAGCATTTTGCTCTCCGCGTTAGTATTAAGCATTTTGCTCTCCACTTTAAAAGAGAGTTCACCATATTTATGCAATCTAATTAAACTGCTGAAGAATTTAGAACACTTTTTTCACTTTGCAAATAGATTAAGACTGTCTTCGATTTTTAAAATTTTTTTCTTAGTTTTAATCCCAAAGGCGGTCAATGAGGTCAGCGGAGGCTATTTTCCAGCAATCTTCTGGCTTTGTTCTTTTTAATGCAATTTTTTGTTCTTTCTGAAAATTTTGAAAACAGGGTCATAGTTTTTAATTGCTCTCAAACGAAATTTGTAGCAATTATGTTCGTCTTGTGGTCTTTTTCCATGCAATGTTTTGGTTTACCGTGTGACGATTTGAACTTTTCGTCCTCAAAAAGTGGATATGCCTCAAGAAACCTCGATGACATTGAGTCGCTGAGAACCTCTCTCAGAGTTCCACTCTAAGTGTACATTTCATCGAAGCGGCTGAGATGACATAAAATCATAGTGTAAGCAATGTTTCAGCAATTCACTGAGAATAAACTAATTGGGCCGTAGTAAAAGATACCGAGTTTTGCCATTTTTGCAATATCCCTACAGTCACGAGAACTTGTTGCTTCAGGTGAAGGCTTTTCGACTAAACTTGTACAGCAGAAAATGGAGCTTCCCGTCTGGGTGTATAAATAAAGAAAACTTTACTCCCCCAATAGTCCAATGGTTGAGAACTCTCTCGAATATTACATCGAGCAAATCATTGCTCATGGTTGATTTTAAAAAGTAGATTTTTAGGCTCTGTGTGCTTAGAAAATCTGATTTGCTTCTTGTTCAAAAATTGGTTATGCAAAGTACAATTCTGGAAATTTTGTCGAAAAACTTTAAATTTCTAGAAAAAAGTGTTAACTGTTGCCTCTAGTTGGTATTTGAGACAGTAAAAGCATGTTAATTACCGAAATATTTGATTTTTGGAAATATCTATTTCCGCTTCATTTTTGGCTATCTTGTTTTTGGACTTCTATATGTTTTCGGACTAAAATTTTAAAACTATATTACGTTTTATTGCGAATATAATAAGTTATTAATTGCTCTCACTCCGAAATAAAGCTTGTTGCTAATATAAAATCGAATGACATATAGCATCAAGAAGGGCCAGATAGCCGACTGGGCAGTGGTTCTGGTTAGGGATCGGGAGTTCAATAGTTCGAATACCGGCGTGTTCAAATGTTTTCCACCCGCCTGTCGTTCGAGAGCAATTCTTCCGATATTAGTCGGTTTATGTTTACTATTTGTGTCGGGCCTTTTGGTCTTCTGCGATTCGACTTTTCAAAAAAGGGGAGAAGCTTCTGAAACCTGAGAGCAATAAATCCCTTTTTCAGTGCTCATCTAGCTTAATGGTCTCTGAAGATCGTCGAATGACTGAATGACTGTCTCTAATGACTGATTGAAGTTTTTTAGCGATTCGGCCCTGTGTCGTGTCTTTTGATTGTTTAAGGCCATGATGCAACGCTTCTAGCACTAGAGATTTAAGCATATGGCGTTTGACCAATTAAGACAATTATATAGAGAAATAACGCGAAGAAATCTATTTGTGTATCTAAACAAATTCGAAGTGCGCATTATAGAAGTGCAACCAGCTCATGTATTGACGATAGTTATTGTATAGCGGTTTATGGCTAAACCTAGGTACCACTACCCTCCTCCAAAATATTAGGTCGATGCGATATCTGGTGCTTGAATTCAGAGAGACGACAAAATTTGTTCAAATTTGAGATTGTCCATTGTTTGATCGCAAATCGTCCGACGTTAATTGCTCAAGTTAATTATTTATGAACGTATTTTATTTTCAGGTGGGAAAAGAAAGGCATCAACTGACTCGCCAAAAGATGCCAAGAAATCCAAAATTGACACCAGCAAGTCTTCTGGGTATGTAATTTTCCAATGTTTCTTTGTTTTGAACTATTAGATACATGCAAGCGAGCAAATATACGTTGATTAAACTGTGATTATCCCCGATTATTTAAACAACGAAAACAAAAAGCTCAAAATAATGAAAAAAAATTGAATAACGAAATGTTAAAAATATGTACAAACTATTTATTAACTAGTTCCGCTTAGCGTTATATGAAACTCATTGCTTCGAGGAATTTGAGAAAGGAACTCATCTAATTATTGCCAACAAAAAGATGCTCTCGTCTTTCTTTATTCAGCTGACTTTGTGGAAGTTTGTCTGTTAAATTAATGTTTTTTCAGAGACTCATTTGAGGAGCTGATTAAAAAGTACGTGAAGAGAAAACCAACGTCAACTGGTGAACTGTTGATCAAAGTGAAAAAGAGCAAGCCTGAATTGGACAAAATTGAGCTGGTGAAACTTCTGGTTGAAACGATGACCAACCTGGGCGTCAAGAGTAAAGTTGTGAATGGCAAAACGTTATGGTCGATGAAATAATTAACGTTTTTCCGTATTTATGAATCTTAATTTCTGAAGACAATTTTTTGTTCGATTTGATATTGATCCCAAAATCTTAAATAATGGATCCGAAACTTTCAAACTGACAAATTGTTAGCTTTTAATACGTGTTAGTATGTTACTGAGGCGTTGAAGTTGTTAGCATTGGTTTTGGCGAGAAGATTCAAATTTAGCCTATCAAATTGAAGTTGATTTTTCGATTATTTTGTTTGTTTTCGCTGCTGGAATTAAATATTTCCTTTTGAATGTTTTAACGAATTATTGAATTTATCATGACTGTAGCAACACAATTTCATTCAAATTAGAACCTAAGAAGTGACGTCATTGGTGGGTGATCAATGATTGAAATCTATTCTGTATGAAAACGATATAATTGATTTTGTGGAGAAGTGTTTGAAAAGTTGAACCAAGGAACAATATTCTTGGTCTTTCAAACCATAGACACTGTCAAAATTAATCGGACATGAAAGTGTAACAAGAGCGAGCATAGATCACAAAAGATCCGTATAATTTGTATATATTCCTTTCAGATATATATGAATTGAACCCTTTTGTTCAACTGAACTATTGCTGCTGTTCTCTTTTACTCTCAGCTACAATGAGTGGTGATGGATCTAGTGTTCCAAACGGAATCCACGATGAAGCCCAAAGTTTTATTCCAAAAGTTTCCATCGAGCTGAGCGGTGGCGCACAGTTTCTCTTCGGCAATCAGACAAAATTTGACCTCTTAGATGAAATCAAGGAAGGTACAGGGATGTCCGATGAAGAAATAGTAGAGGCTGCGAAATGTAGAAAATTTAGCAGATATAAGAAATCCTAAGCACCACATAACATACAAGAAAAATTTAGTTTCTGCTTTGAGCTAGATAGCTGAATTAATTGAACTGTATGTAGTATAATCAGAGGAGCACATAAAGATAGCGTACGTTTTCAAGATGAGATTGTTTCTTTTTTACGGAAAATAGTGACGCCCTATAGAAAATTTCGAAAATCATATAACTTGATGGGCATGATCGCTATTGTTTACTTAGAACAATCATTAAACAAATAATCAAATATCAGCAAGCCCCACCTTACTTTTGAACAATAACTTGAGACACACCGAAATTGCTACTCTAATATCGAGTTGAATAATACCGTGATAATTTTCTTCAATTATTGTTGTCATAATCTTTTGTTCTTAATTTACTGAACTTTTTCACTGAACACATCTTTTCTGGCTTTATTATTGTGAAAAACATAATTTTGTTGAATACTTACCTAAAAGTTGTCGACCTCGTATCTGAAGAAAAAAATAAGAACTGCTTTGCCATCCAGCCGCTTTTAGAAAACACCTGAAAAACCTTAGAAAAACATTAGTGCATGCACACGCAACAAGCAAACATTTTGATTAAAAAGTTATTAGTATTATACCAGAACACCTTGTTACTACAAACCTGGTATGCACGTTGGTGACAGGAAGGAAGACATCTTCATCAACATTCAACTTTTCTAAAAGACAGAGACGAGCTGAAACAACACGCCGGCAGTATCTGTGTAAAGGGTCAGCTTTCCTAGTGCTTACTACGTGGAAAAAAACGAGGAAATTTCACGTGCTACACACAGAAGTCACAGCAAGGGTTCGTTGAAAATCTATTTTTTCGTCCTATTCCCAGTGCAGTAAATTGATATAGTGCTTAAACAGCTTGATGAATGCTCTCCAGTCGGTTGTACTCATTTTAACCATTCATGAAAAATGTTGCTTGTGAGATCATCAATGAATCATGAATTGATAAAACTGATTTCACTTAGCAGCCTAAGGCCATTAAGCCAACAGACAACATTACAGCTCAATTTGTACTTTGTTATCTGTACGTTTTTGAAATCTTAAGCTAAATTTTGATTAAAAAGTTATTAGTATTATACCAGAACACCTTGTTACTACAAACCTGGTATACACGTTGGTGACAGGAAGGAAGACATCTTCATCAACATTCAACTTTTCTAAAAGACAGAGACGAGCTGAAACAACACGCCGGCAGTATCTGTGTAAAGGGTCAGCTTTCCTAGTGCTTACTACGTGGAAAAAACGAGGAAATTTCACGTGCTACACACAGAAGTCACAGCAAGGGTTCGTTGAAAATCTATTTTTTCGTCCTATTCCCAGTGCAGTAAATTGATATAGTGCTTAAACAGCTTGATGAATGCTCTCCAGTTGGTTGTACTCATTTTAACCATTCATGAAAAATGTTGCTTGTGAGATCATCAATGAATCATGAATTGATAAAACTGATTTCACTTAGCAGCCTAAGGCCATTAAGCCAACAGACAACATTACAGCTCAATTTGTACTTTGTTATCTGTACGTTTTTGAAATCTTAAGCTAAATATCTTTGCGCAGAGAAAAATTTTTCTCCGTAACTCATCTTAAGTCCAGTTTTCACACCAATAAAAACACGATAAAGTTCACAAAAGTGTAAAGAATACATTTAAACTAAAATTAAAATGACACAACCACAAATCACACTAAAACCTTATGGTGGATTAGATAAAGAGTTTGAGAGACTTTTGAGGAGCATAATAGGAGTAGCTGCAATTGCAGGAGCACAGCAGGCAAATTTTTTGCAACTCCACTTGAAAGACGGAGCACTTCGTTACTTTCAAACTTTACCCGAGGCTACAAGAAACAATTTAGAACTTAGTTTAACAGCACTCAGAAATCACTTCTGCAATCCTCATCTTCAAGAATTACATGTTATAAAATTAGAATGTATTTAATTTGATCCGAAAACCGACTCCCCAGAAAACTTTCTGGTAACGTTACAAAATATGGCAGTGCGCGCGTACCCAGATCCAATTCCTGAAGCCTATCCCAACGGAGCAAATCAAGCTGCGATTGATGCAGTTGACGCACGAAATGCGCAAGCATTGCTGTTTGCCCAACAGGAGAGAGAGCACCAGATTAAACGGTTCTTTAAAAAATGCTTGCCTAGCTGGTTGAGAGCCAAGCTTCTAGAGCAACCTGATAACACAGCCATAGAAGATTTATGCCTCCTTGCGCGCAAACAACTGACTATTCACAACCTGTGTAAAATCGATGATTACTCCTATGGAGCATTTAACGAAGTGAGTAGTACCATCAGAGAGAATTTGGTTAATGCTCTATCAAAAATAACTCACACAGGAAGCCATGGAAAATAAAACGAATGCTCTCGCAAAACAATAAGATGAGAAAAATCAACAGAGACAAAAAGATAGCTACCAAAACACAGGCTACCAACCAAATCGAGGATACGGTCGCGGGAACTTCAGGGGAAATTTTAGAGGAAAAAGAGGATACAGAGCCCGAAATGGCTATCGTAATAATTTTTATCGAGGTAGAGGACAAAACTATTCAAACAAATCATTCCAACAACCATCATTTAGACCAGCACCAACACATGCATCTTACCAAAGCACAGAACAAAGTCCAAGTGCAAAATTCAGTGGTCAAGCACCTATACAGGTCATACCCCCAGAACAAAGTTCTAGTCACATAGCAACTACACAGTACGCTAAAGTCGTTTGCTTTAAATGTGGATATCCCAATCATTTGGCAAATCAATGTGCTTTAGGACGAGGAAAAAGACAAGGGGGTAACTTCCAGTTTCAAAAAGCACCAAAAAACTTTTAAAGCCACAAGTCTCAAAACAGTCCAAGAATCAATCATTACCTTTTTCTACTCAAACCGAACAGAAATTAGATAGTTACCTAGTTAATTCAGAAAATGACCTTTGCGCGACTATCCCATTAGAGGGAGACTATTTTTCTTATGTTCACGTTCTCTTTGACGGCAAAATTCGCCGCCGTGCTTTGATTGACACAGGTTCTTGCACGAATGCAATACCTCAAGTCTTATTAGAAAATCTTCAAAAGCAAAACACTAAGCTTGAATTTATTGAACCAAGTTTTAAAAATGTGAAACTTGCATCTGGTTCACCTTTATCTGTTTCACATGCTGTTAGAATTCACTTCGAGATCGCCAAGCATAAATTTTCTGACGATTTTATTGTTCTTCCAACGATGAACACTGTAATTATTGGCAATCCTTCCTTTAAAATTCTATCTGGATCTGTCCCTCAAACAATTTGTTAAAACTACCTGACATAACTGTCCAATTGAATGAAATTAAGTCGAAAAACCCAAAAAGCACATTTTTGAAATAACTGAAGAAAATTCTAAATTTTCTAAGTAAAAAACACTCTATTCCGCCGAATTCTCATAAAATCTTAGAATGCACATTGAGAGAAAACTCTGATCAATTTTCAGAATGCAGTGGTGTAGTTATACCTAATGAAAAATTCGAAAAAGCAGCAGAAATAGCGCTTACTTCATCACTCAGCAAAATTGATGAAAAAGGAAAAATCCTAATATCTGCAATAAACATTTCTGATCACTATGTTCATATTAAAGCTGATACTCTAATTGCCTCATTCGAAATTTTGAATCAGTCGCTGGCGGATAGACTTATCAATATTGACCCTCAGCTAATTGCTTTAGCAAAAATGAGAGACCCAAATGACCTAGAAAATGGTCTCAATCAATTAGTGCAAGTAGATCTCTCAAATCAGAAAACTCGCCCCAGCCCTGAGTTTAAAAAACTCTGGTTTCCGACTCCAGAAACCTGCAATAATCCACAAAATCTACCACCTTTGCACAGAGAAATTTATGAGCAAATAAAGCACTTTCAAAGCCTTGAAAAAAATGACCCGAAAAATGATTGTGAACAGAAGGAAAAGTTTTTGCAAAATTTTAAGTGGGAAAATTCAGTTCTTACGCCAGAGCAAAAGGTTGAAGTTAAAAAGTTACTCGTGGAATTTTCCGACATATTTGCTAAACATCGTTTCGATGTAGGTTAATTAAAGAGCTCAAAATTAAACTAACACCAGAGCATGACATGCCTGTTTACGTTCAAAGTCCAATTACGGCCATACATTTGAGGGATGAACTCATTGATGAATTAGCTCTTATGCACTATTTCAATCTTGTGACAACTCTTTCTCTTTCCAAATATAGCCCTGTGTTTGCCCAATAAAAATCATCAGGCAAGCTTCGAATTTTGATTGACTTGAGAAGAATAAACCACCTACTAAGGAATGATTATATAAACACGAATTTTCCAATCTCAAATATGAGGGATGCCTCAAACCACTTTGCCGTAAAAACTTTGTTTACAAAGCTAGGTTGTTCGCAAGCATACCACTGTGTATAAATGGCAGATGAGCTTTCAATTCAACTTTTAGCATTTAACTTTGCTTCACAAATTTACGCCTACAAATGCCTAGCACAAGGTCTCAGTAAATCTGTCACAGGTTTCAGTGCATTTATAAGGCATTATTTAGATCCATGCGTAGCTGCGAAATTTTGCACTCAATACATGGATGACATTGGTAGCGCTGTTGAAAAATTTGAGGACCTTATTCCTAGCCTCACAAAAGTTTTCGAATGTGTTAGAAAATCAGGATTGAAATTTCTCCTAACAAGTGTAAATTTGGTACGCAAAAAGTAACATTTTTGGGTAACATATTTACTCCAGCAGGTATTCAGCCAGAAAGTGAAAGAATTAAAAAGTTTTTGAGCAAACTAACCATGACAAAAACAGTAAAACAAGTGAAAAGGTTGATTGGATTTCTGCAATTTTGGAGACTTTATCCCTAATTTAGGTGAAAAATTGCTGCCATTTTTTAAACTGTTGAGAAAAAACGTGGAACACTTTATTACTAATGAGCATGACAAAAATCTAGAGATCTTGAAAACAGATCTTCAAAAAGCTACAAATTTAACACTAAGATCAGCAAAACTAGGCTTACAGTATGTGTTATTGTGATGCTAGCTATTACGGATCAGGCTTTGTCCTAATGATTGAAGATTATATCCTAGATCAAAAAAATAAAAAACGAAATTTATATGCACCAGTAGCTTTCGGGACAAAACTTTTTAATGAATCTCAGTTGAAATTCTCGACATACTACAAGGAATTCTTGGGATTGTATTTCGCCCTTGATCATTTCTCCCATTTTATCTGGGGTACAGAAAAAGCAGTTTTAGTCTTGACTGATAATAAAAGTTTGACGCAATTTTTTCAGTCAAAAGCAATTCCACCTTCGCTTTGGAATTTCTTGGACAGAATTTTGTCATTTAACCTTGTAATTGCACATATCCCCGGCAGAGCAAATTATGCCGCAGAATTTTTATCACGTGTCCAAACTGACCCTAGTCAGACAATTCAGCTCAAATTAACAGATCGCATACCTGTTAAGGAAATTGAGATAGAAACGGTTGCAAAATCACCTGATGTTTCCTTGAGTTGTTTGGAAACCTTCGAAAGTTTGTTTAGTTCAAATTCCTCACAAATAGGTCAAAATGTGATTTCTGAACTCAAACAAAAAGAAATTTCCGATGACCTTCTTATGCAAATACAAGTGAAAACAAAAACAAATACCGAACCAGATGACATTTTAGGCTTAATTCGACTCAAATATTGCAAAAATGAAATCAACGCAATTCTCATTCGTGATCCATCTGATCAACTCAATGACCTTTTGGAAAAACTTAACCCATTAGATCTTAAAGTGGAACAAACAAAGGATGAGGTTATAAAAAGCGTTGTTCAGTGGAAGCTTCAAAACCATTTTGATGATTTGCAATATGCATCCTTTGCTCTTAAAAAGTACAAAAAACTGTTTGACCGCCTAGTACTAATTGAAAATATTCTCTACAGACAATTTTCTGATCACAACGGAAAAGTGAAATACTTACAATATTGTCTACCAAAGCACCTTTGGAAAGAGGTTATATAACGCTTGCACAATTCGCCTACGGCAGGCCATGTCGGAATGGTTAGAACAGCGCAAGAGTTCCGAAAAAGATTTTACTTCCCAGGTTTTGTTGAGTATTTTGTTCAAATGATCAAAAATTGTTTAACATGCATACAACAAAATGCAATTTCAAACAAAGCCCTGCGAAACTTTTTGCAACCACGATCGTCATTGCAATCGTTTCCAGGTGACTTGCTTCAGATAGATATCGTTGGCCCATTGCCATCAACACTATATAAATACGTACTAACAGGCATTGATGTATTTTCAAAATATTTGTTTGCCCTATCACTGACAAAAATCTCAGCAACAGTAATTGCAATTGAACTCACAAAAATATTTTTTCAGTACAGCTATATTCCCCATGCAATCATTTCAGATTTAGGTACAAACGTAGTAGCTGACGTGCATGAAATAGCAAAACTGTTAGAAATGAAAATTGGACATGCAACTTTGAAACACGCTGAGAGTGTAGGAGTAGTTGAGCACTTAAGCGCATTCTTAAGCTGAACACAAACGAGCGGTGGTCCAATTGGCACAAGCATGTACCTCTCGCTACTTAAGTTCACAACACCTCATACTATACGTCAATTGGATGTTCTCCAACGGCAATATTCCATGGAAGAGAACCAGTAAAACCACTTGACGTTAGATTCAATAACCAAGCAATTAAAACGCTGGATCACAAATCTGATTTTGTGATTGAATTGCAGGATGCAATGCAACAAAAGTTTGCAGAAAATAAATCTTCACTCATTAAATGTTACCACAAATATCGCACTTATTATGACGCTAAAGCAAACGAAAATCCATTAAAACTTCATACGTACTGTCTTATCTTAAATCCTAAAATATCCCATCAATCTGATTTTGGACGCAAATCAATGCATATCTGGATACCATTATACCGAGTGGAAAAAATTTTAACGAATTCAAATTATCTATTTCGTAAAGTTGGAACAAACTTTACCCAATGCCTTCATCGGATTAGACTTAGACCTTACGAACCTACAGAAGCTCCAGTTATTTAGAAGACATCAGCCCTGACAATTTTGTACCGGATCCGGTATTGGGAAAATATCGTCAAGACCCAGAAATGTTCGGTGACGAAATCCCAAAACTTCTTGAACACACTTTTATCAGTGATGTTCCAGAACAAATTGAGCAGGAAGAAAGTCAACCTGTCACAACTCCACTGAACTATCAGATAGCAGTGCCAGCAGTAGCTTCACCGGGACAAGTACCACCACTAGCTGTACCTCCTCCACTAGTTGTTCATCCGCCCCCAGAGGTTGCTCCACCAAGACAACCACCAGAACCGAAAGAACTTCTCAATTTTCCTGAACCTCCAGATATCCTTTTGGAGTCAGTGATTTTGAAACGGAGGCTCACGAAAACCAAGATCCAGCAGAAGAACAGCCAATGGTCAATACAGGAGGAATGCAAGAAGAGGGAACAGATTTTCCTTTCGCCGATTTTCCGGAACCTTTTGAGCATCATGGCCAGCCTCCGATAATCAATCAACAAATATCTCCGAGGATAAGACTTGAAAGTACACTCGAAACATCTATTTCGCAGAAAAATGTGAATAGAAGGGTTACTTTTCATCTGGACTCCACAGAAATACCAAAACCAGCCGTAACTCAATCAAAAAGGAAAACGGTAAATATCTCTTTAGGAGATGGAGGAATATTCATTCCCGTCTCCAACTTGTCGAAAGAACAGAGTTGCCAAAAAATTATAGAGTCATCGAGAGACAGCACGAAGAGATTAGCCTGTCTACAAGGACCTTCACGCGCTACAAAACTTGACGTGAAAAGAGGCCGAGGTTATTGATAGCGAACAAGACACACCTTCAACAAGTTCATCAACACAATTAGCTACTAAAACATCAACAAAAACACAATCATCACATAAACAGTCGTCAGCGTTGCATAATTTAGTTGTAGGAGCCAAGCGAAAAAGTAAGTTGAATAAAGAAAAAGAGGAGAAAATTAAACAAGGTCATCTCAGAGCTATTATTGGACCTAATCCACAGATATTCTTTACAAAACAGAAAATTTCTGCCTGTACGTACTCAATTGCACAAGCGGTAACGGCTGATAATGCCTATCAGAAATTAATTGACCTGAAGCTCTTACCTAGCAACGAGTCCAAAGGACACAATTCATTTAGCTTCTCTTCTTTCTTTTGAAGACAAAAAGAATTACAGATTTGTTTACAGCTTAGTCACAAAAATGTAAAATCAACCAAAAACATTTCTCAAAAGATGTGATACTCACTTGTCTCCTAAGCTTACGTCGGCATGTTCAAAACAATAAAGTTAATCAATTATCCATCTCTCAAATCGACTGTGAAAGTGGTAGTAGAAATCGGCCTATCGTTTGTAAAATGATTTTAAAAACCTTTCGAAATGTCAAATTAGAAATTTACATACATATAGAAAGCGAATATAATTTTTAGTTTGATATTAAACGTAGTCAATCATAATATTATTCAATGTTTCCATTCACATTGAGTTCCTGATGTATGTACCTGATACAATCTAATCAAAAAGCTAAAAGACAAGAATGAGGTTTAAAAAAGTTATATGCACACAAATCATTTTCAACGCACAATTGAGACCCCATAAACATCCAGAGCAAGTTTCATTCTCAGGGGACTAGTAGTTTTTGATTTTTTGAATAATTTTATTTTTCCCAATGTATTAAGATACGGGATAAAAAAATTTTCTCTCCCCGGCGACATTTTGAACTCTTAATTTTCAAAAATTTACTAGGCTCTCTGACCGGATGTCAAGTCTTTCCCACTACGTTTCATCGCCCATTTACTCCTCCATTTACTATGAAAATCTGGAAAACTGAATTCCCCCATGTATTAAGATTGGGGATAAAAAAATTTTTCTCTCCCCGCCAATAATATGCAAAAATTGCAATCGATATTTTCAATATGCCTTTTTCTGCAATCAATAGGGCAGCTGTACAACGTTTCATCACCAGTACACTCATAGGAAATGATTTCCCAGTACTGAAATGATTTCACCATGTTTTAATTTAATCAAGCATTGAAAAACTAAAAGAGATTACAAGCTCTTTGGAAAGACTTTGCAGTAGTCATAATACGTCTTCAATTTAATAAAGCAGTAGAAGTAACTTACTGGGCCAGCTTTTTTTACTATGTGTCTTCTCTTCCCTAGAGCCAGATTATTTGTAACCAATTTCCAAGTAGCGGAACGACGTTCTTCTGGGACTTTTAAACCAACTGATAGTAATGAGGTACAGCCTCCGATGTTGTTAACTGTAACTACACTGTGTAACCATCCATACGGAAGATAAACGGAATCCCCAACTCGTTGCTTACAAAAAAGGTTTCGTCACTATATTGTTCAATACGTTCTTTAAGCAAAAATGTATCCATCTTCGAGCTGTTTTGCAACAGACCCATGAGGAGCAAAAAACCAAAATTTTTCACCTTGGCCGTACAGCGTAATCAGGCAATCTGTAGCTTCAGTGAAATCCGAATGCCAAAGTGTAAAATTTTCTCCTTGGGTGACCAGAAAGTAACCATAAGAAAGATTAGAAATTTGGGATTCTCTCAGCACTGTGACTTTGTAATCACATGGAGTTTTTGGAAAAAGACCCATATAAACATCAGCGCCGAATTCTCCAGTTCTGGTTCCCGAAATGTCATAACTATATTTCAATCGATCAACTGAGACCAATTTGTCAATAGTTCGCTAAGAAAAAAGAAATTTTCTGACTAATAAATTTATGAAAATTATGAGAACAGTTGATAAATTTTTACTTGAGTATTGTCAGAAGTGTACTTAATACATTTAACAGACTCAACCAAAACAGGTTTTGTTCGGTCGATAGCCTCCACATTACTGACAGATAAAACCTTGTGGAGGTTCGATGTGTTTTGAACAACATGTAAAACTTTGACACATTCTGGTCTAACACAACCACTCCTTAAAGTTCGCTTCATGAAAATTATCTGAAAAATTTTTATCTCTGAAAGCGTTCACCAATTCTCTTAGATGTGAAATTTTAGAGTCGAAAGTGAAGTTATCCACAGAGTTTTAAGCAAAAACTAAAACACCAAAGCACAAGTATCGAAAACAAAGCTGAAGTATTTCTAAAGTACACTAAGAATTAATTCCAACAGTAATCAATAGTCAGTCTAGAAATGAGTATGGACTAAGTACACTAAATAGTGAGAAGTAAAGACAGAGAATTGACAACAGTAAACAGCTGACACAATTATCGTGATGATTGACAACCAATTCACAGCCGACCCACAAGCCAAAGGGCGCACTGACGTCCACACCTTTGTGTTGCCCATCTCAATAAATGAGCCGTAGTGACAGCAATTCAAGATATGGCCTCGCCACTCGATAACAGTACAGCACAAGCTGACTGCTAAGAGAGCAGAGGCAAGAACAAATTTCAACAAAACAACGAACTGAAAACAGCAAGATTACTTACACAGGGAGAACACACACTTCCATTTTTACCTGTTTCCACTCAACTCAAAACAAGAGGAGCGAAATTTTAAATCTAAAACACAAACACAGCAGATAATTATAATAAAGAAAAGTTTGTTTAGATGAGGCTTGGTGACACCCTAACCCTCCTAACCTTAACCTTATTTGCCCTAACCCAAACGCCATTATTTATGATTGCGACTGACTACAAACACGAATTCGACGATGTTTTAAAAAAAGAAATTCTATTTAATGAAGAGTCAAAAATTTTTTAGGCAGAAAAATTTATTCCTGTACAGTTTCTGGTCCCATTTCCTTCATATAATTTCACGCTGAAACCGGAACTAGTGACGATGCTTGATAAAGTAAATCATATGTGGAGTTTTCCATCTTCTCATTGTCCACTTGACTTCGCTTCTCATTTTCAATCAAATCACTCATCATTCAACGTGAACTGAATGTTTCATAAAATTGAACACGAAGTGAACCAATCCAATTGGGATATTTCGGTTATCCGGAACGAAACAGCAATGTTCCTGCAAACGAATGCCAACCGAGAAGAAGGGAGCCGTGTACGACGAGGCGCTCATGTAGGAGCATAGCGGTAGCAGGAATCGGACTTTTTTGGATCTGGATTGATGATGGGAGGATCAGGAAATTGTGGATTCATTGGAATATTTGGCTCATGTCAAGACCAGGCGAAGACAAACGCAGCTAATATTGATCATCTTGGAACCATAACAACAATCCTTGCTGACCACGTCACCAAAATGAAATTGACACCGACCAAAAATTCTTCTTAGTCGGAAATAAACTGAATGAAGTTGAGGAAGCTCAACAACAGATGGTCGAGACGGAGAACCAAAACTGGCAGCTCATTGAAGAACAGTTCAACGCCATTTCAATTAAGTTCCACATTCTTAGAGATTGACTCAGGTGCTCTTTTCGAATCGGAAAGTAAATTTTAACTTTGATACCATGGCATCTATACTGTCACTCCTATACTTTGATGTAAAAAGTTATCGATCTGCAATCTATACACACCGAATGATTGTCTTGAATGCTATACCAACTCTTCTTCAGCAACACCTCCTGATGTTGCTAGTTCCAAAGGAATCACTACTGGCAAGTCTTCAATCAGTCGGAGACGAACTTGTTCTCTCAGGCAGCAGGCTGTCACTGGCAATACCGCCAAATTCAGACATTACGTCCTATTATGATGCTAAGCTGTTGCGCGATGTTGCAACGGTCAATGAAGGTTTGATATTAACCCTTACGATTCCACTTGCATCTCGCCAAACAGTATTTTCAACTTACAGTGCTCGAGTGGTACCAATGCCACAGACAGAACCTCGAATGGCAATTAAATGGGTTATAGAAGACCCATATCTTGCAATTTCCGAGGATCAAATGGAATCGATGACGATCTCTCAAGCACAGTACGAAAGCTGCCTAGGATCCTCCAGGTACAAAATTTGCCACGAGCATTTAGCATCTCAAGCAAATCACCCCTCATGTCTCGCGACACTATTTCTAAGCTCTTCCCTAAAAGCCGCTGAAACTTGCAATACAGGTATTCTACCTCCCGACACAAGTACAGGCAGACTACTTGGGATACGGCATATGGCTGCTCACCTCTGCAATCGACACATACGAAATGCGAGAGTACAGCCCACAGGAGCAACACAAATCGTGGAATCGACTAATTCCCGGTTGCAAAATTTGTATAATTACTGTTGCCTGTGGTTTCCAAGTGATAGTGGGAGACAACATCAAACTAAGATCTGATTTGGAGAGCTGCGATAAAATTTCTGCAAAATTAATTGATGTACAACTGCCAGACCCACTCGAACATCTGATAGGAGCAGTTCCGGATGTTAAAGACTTACCGTACTTTGAAACCCGAACAGAGGCAGGCGTAACACCTTTGAGGAAAGTGCGAGCAGAACTTCTGAGAAGCCCTAAGATAAAAAATTAGTGAAGATCTCGTGAGGATTGCTCAACCTCTGACAATGGACATGTCCAATCGGAAACCGACTTTTCGATCTGAATTAAAAGAGTATGTTCCCATCAAACTGTCATTATCACTTACCATAATTGTTTTCGTTCTGAACCTATTCCTTCATATTGGCTTCACAGATTTAACATCATGCGGGCCTACGACAGATTTAACATCATGCGAAAATACATGCCTGCTATTCGCCCTTGTTCGCCATTGTCTTGATAATGTTCGCCATTGTCTTGTAGTCAACCTGATGATGTCAACGAAATTCATAATGTGTATCAGCAATGGAAGAACCAGTATGAAATTTTCCATTGCGAGGACAATAAGATGAAACTGTATAAGCCACCCCTGTCTCGCCGCACTAGTATGAATGTGCCATCATCTAAAGTCAGTACGATGCTTTGAGACTCAACTGCTGATCTCGACACTGAACCTGATCAATGTTCATCCCCAGTTTAAGGTGCAGTGTTATTGTAAAACTAAAAAGCCCTTTCGACAAACTTCTTTCTGATCGACGACTCTAACAACTGCCAATGCTCATTTGGATTACAATCTTGCTCTATTCCATACGCCGCGACAAACAATGACTTCGAATGGATTCAATTTTCTACAACCAGTTTTTATTCGCCAAAGACATTTTATAGTTGCCTCATCATATTTTCAATTTTTCTAACGACGTCATCATAATTTGTATACACGGAACAATTACATTTGGGACTGGAGTCTTGTGGCCGAATTGTATCGAAATTTTCTTTGGACGTCGACCAATGAAGGACAAATTTTTTCAAGTCCGGAAGTTTCCCTGAGGGGAGAGTGACGCCCTATAGAAAATTTCGAAAATCATAAAACTTGATGGGCATGATCGCTATTGTTTACTTAGAATAATCATTATACAAATAATCAAATATCAGCAAGCCCCAACTTACTTTTGAACAATAACTTTAGACACACCGAAATTGCTACTCTAATATCCAGTTGTATAATACCGTGATAATTTTCTTCAATTATTGTTGTCATAATCTTTTGTTCTTAATTTACTGAACTTTTTCACTGAACACATCTTTTCTGGCTTTATTATTGTGAAAAACATAATTTTGTTGAATACTTACCTAAAAGTTGTCGACCTCGTATCTGAAGAAAAAAATAAGAACTGCTTTGCCATCCATCCGCTTGTGGAAAACACCTGAAAAACCTTAGAAAAACATTAGTGCATGCACACGCAACAAGCAAACATTTTGATTAAAAAGTTATTAGTATTATACCAGAACACCTTGTTACTACACGCCTGGTATACGAGTAAAATTATTGGAGTCGAAACTGAATATATATTAATGATAATTGTGGTTCCTGCGTAATCGCAGTGTAACAGCATTAGGCCTACAGTAGCCTGTTTCCAGCTGCCCTTTTTTCTTATTATTCCCCACATTCCAGACTGATCTTTTTAGGAGCAGAATTGTTCTTTTTGTGGTGAAATATCTGCATCTTAAGATTTTTGTTGTTAAATTAACTAACTAAAATTGTTTGTTTTGAAAAGTAACACTTGGACATCTCTGTTCATGGTAAGGAACAACAGTAGCCGAATTGATCCAATGGCTCACAGCTAACAAATTGCAGGAACGCGAGGAGTTGTTTGTGAAGGGAGATTCGGTGAGACCAGGTCTTCTTGTGCTGATTAATGACGCAGATTGGGAGTTGATTGGAGAAAAGAATTACGTGCTCAAATCCGGAGATAATGTTCACTTTTTGTCAACTTTACATGGTGGATAAAATATTTTTAATTGCTATTTTTTCAAACTTGAATTCAAGATTAGTTGATGATCAGAATTATATTTGACTTTTGAAACACGAGTTTGAGAGTATTTGAATGAATAGTCTTTGCGCATGCCCAAAGCGCTTGTGAGAAGCGAGGTACAAGATCCGGGGCTGATCAAAAAGACAACTGGAAACCACTATTTTGTGTAAATTGGACAATTGCGTGGTCTGTGTTAATACTGTCTTAGCATAGCTATTTTTCAGCTACTTCTTCAACAATGTAGGTTAGGCATCCATATTGTCTAGAACTAATTCCAACTAAGAAATGCAAAATTGTGCTTGAAACGTGTACCGCTGTCCATGGAAGTATGCGCTAGTCTGATGAAGTATGCGATATAATTGCTCTCGAAAGAGGTAAAGGTCGTGGGAATTAAGCTGCTGTGTAACTCCATTAGAGCCTTAGTAGGCCCTAAGGGTAGGCTTCAGCGAAGCTGTGGAAATTCATAATAGGCAATTTTGTTTGGTTTGGAACCCCGCTTTTCTGCTCCCTTACCAATTGCAACGGGCCTCATTTAATGTATGCTAGTGACAATCAATGCCAGCACCTTGCCTTCTAGCGAGAGGAATCGTCCGACGATAGCCGATGGTTTTTTCACACTTTGTAGTGGTTTACGATAACTTCTCATCATTTTTTTAAAAGATCTGTTCACACTTTTTCATGATTTTTGAAGTCAAATTGGAGTAGTGATTTGGGTCACGCCGAAACAGGAAGTGGAGCGAAAAAGCGAGTGGTTTTGCAGCGTGAAAGTTTTTCGCTCTAATTTTAAATGAATGAGAAAACGGTGTTTGAACAAAAAATCGCTTTCTCGCTAGTGGTTTTTTGTTCACATGCGGCAATTTCACTTTGATTTTTACTGTTTTTTTCGGTTTTTTTTGGATCGGATTTTTTTTCTAAATGGTTTTCCCAATCCAATCATAGTCCGTTTTAGGTCTAGTTTTCTGTTTAGTCAATGAAAATTCTTTGAACTGTACGTCAGGACTTGTCCTAATATGTTTTTTGTTTCGTCGTCTGACGCTCTTTTTTCGTTTTACATTTGTTCACACTTCAAAGCTGAAAAGTCAAATTTTCTGGATGACTTCTTCCTCTCACTAACTGCTTTTGCGTGCGTGACGTCATTTCTCACTCTCTCTAACAAAAGTTTTTTGATTAGACTTTGCGATTAGAGTTTGATCATAAGTGACTTACCTCACTCAATAAAATTACTTTTGCTCTTTAAAATTTTCTGAATTAATTTAAGGTCAAAGGAACTCTTATGTGTAATAAGGGTCCCTAATGAAAAGGCTTCTGCGCAATGAATTTTAACAAGCTTTATTAATTTATCGTTTAATTTTTTACATAGCTTTTTGAGCGGCGTCGATAATTTTTTCAACTCATATCTGTATCTGTTTCTATCTCTATCATAGGGCACGCAAGTCTACTCTTTCGCAGCTATTCCGGCAATCTGCCGGCTATGTTTAATGGGTCTCGAGCGAACAGTGGCGCAATTATTGTAAACGTGTCTTTGCGCTTTTCTTCGAAGACTATTGCAATCTTACTTCTCGAGTGACTTTCAAGCTTGACTTCTTGATTTTTGTGCAATGTGAATTGCTCTTCCACCAATTAAGTCTTGCTACATCCAAACCGATGTTAATATAGGACTGACTATACGAGTTTTTGATAGCCAAGTGGTTATTGTGGACGTGTATTGTGCAAGAGATCGCAGGTTCGAACCCCTCCCTAGTCAACTCCTTTTACCCATACAATTTATCTACGCTAAATACACCCCGTCTAAATTACACCTCCTGTCGTTTGAGAGCAATTTGTCAGACGCTAGTCGGTCTTTGTTTTCAATTCAAAAAGTGTCGCTGAAGACGTAAACCATTTTTTGGAGAGTTTGAGAAAGGAAATTTTGCAACTGAAAATATGAATACTTTAGAGCAAAGACTTTGTCTTATTTGTTCAGTAAAGCCATCAATTTGATAGAAATTTCAATCATGTCTGATTAGGGTAACATATTTTTGGAGCTGAGTTTTTTCTTTAGGAAGCCCTTGGAATAATTGGACTTTCTATGATAGTAAGAGTGCTCTATGGTCTGATTTGGAGATATTGTAGTTTTTTTATTTTTCTAATTTATATTTCATGATCGGGTAATATTTTTAGCGCTTTAAATTCAATTCGGTTGTTTCGTTTTTGATCAAATTTACATCTGTTTTCTTAAAAGGTTCGACATTTTTAAGCATGCTTTCATGTTTATTTTCGGTATACGGAATAAATACGGAGCTGTATGTTGTATTTCTTGAATGATTTGTTTGAAAACTTTGATACATTGTTTGAAAAAAATTTGAGGTTCAGGCTCTGATCAATAACTTTTTTTGCCATTTTGTTTAAAATTTTCAAACTTTGTCTCCAGCCTTAGTCAGTCCATTGCTATTCAGCTATAGAAAATGTGATTTTAAAATGTTTTTTGAAATAAGGTTTGCGATAATTAGTTGGTTGTATATATAAAATTTGAAAGAAAAGATGCTTTGAGCTTGTGTGTTTAAAAAGTTGTGTGTGAAGTAAAAGCATGTTTTCTTGGAAAGCTGAATTTCTGAATTATATCCTTTGTTTGACATTCTTTTGACACATGTTTCCGATGAAAATCATGTGAGGAATTTGTTTCGAATGGAACTTCAGATATTAGGCGAATGAACTCTACATTTCAAAAAAAAATTGTTTCTGGTGCAAGCTATAAAATTTTCCACGGCTATGTTTAAAAACTTGCTTGATATTAACCTTCCCATAGCTTTTTTTTCACGCGAGATTTTTATCGTTTTTCAAATTGCTCTAAGTTTGTTTGTTTCATCTCTGTTGTAGACATCGGCCCTTTCAATTTACATTATTAAAGACCAAAATTAGAATTCTCTCGTTCATAAGTCGTCCTTTTGAAGTTGTGTACAGCTGGTTCTTTTAAAATTATTTCATTAGCGTGAGTTTAATCAAAGTAATGTTGAGTAGAGTGTTGGACTGCAATTTCAATAGAACTGCTTTAAATTTCAGCATGAAAAAGAAAACAGTTAATCTAAGAACTTGTCACTTTTTTAACTTCTTGGTTATCACCGTTTCTAATGGCCTGCTTGGTTGGCATACTCGGTTAATATTTACCGTGTCTCGTCATGCTATTTTAAATTTGAATTTATAATAAGATTACAAAGTCTATACTGTTAAGCTAAGGCGTCCAATTCTTGTTGACGCCTCAAATAGCTCTTTTTGAATGGATAAGTTTCCAGAATTCGATCTAGTTCTTCCTTTTTGCTTCTGCGCATATCACCCTCGGCCTCAACTGATCGGAGGCCAGCTGTGTCGGTAATGTTAGCCAGAAGAGAGCTGTTCCTGTTTTTGAATTTGGGTGTTCCACTTCTGATCATGTCTAGGCGATATTTCTCTTGATCCTGAAACAAACCAGCGATTGTGAGCTTGAATGATTTAATAAATTTTCCCTAAAATTTGTAACCAAGGACTAGAGGTAAATTTAGTTCTTCTCTAAATCTGAGCGAATTTTTGAATTGAATTTCTCCCATTCAAATGATAAAAAATTGCTCAATGCAAGTTAAAAGTATTTTTGTAATAAGCATAGACACGTTCGATTCTATTGGCGAAGTTCACAAAGTCTATTTAGCTTTTAGAAATTGGTTTCTTCCCTCTTGGCATTTCGATTGTTGACATTTCTACTTGTCAAAAGTTGAAACATATTTGATTGGTTAAAATAAACCTCACCTCTATTAAATCCAAAAATCGTTTTTCAAAATTCAAGATACTAGTATTAATTCTGATGAATGTGAGCAGGAAAAACTTCGATTGACAACCTTTCCCAGAATTCCTTCTAGCTTTTTATATCTTCCCTCCTGCCTGAGTGTGTCCTTCTGTAGGATGTCTCTCTCCATCTCCTTCAGCTGTGTCCTCATCTCAGTACTCTCTACTGATGATGCTCTCTTCAGCACTTGTTTAGTCGGATGGATTCGGAATAGAGAGGTCTCTGTTTCTCGTGCTGTGTAGAGTCCAACATCCGGGAGGTACTAAATTTGTGGCGTATAAAACGTAATGAACTATCTAGCGACCTGTCGAGTCTTAAATTTGACGAAGAGTTTTATGGATTTAATGAGGTCTTGTCGTGGAAACCTAGTTATAATTATTTAGTTATCGCAAATCTCGTGATTGAAATTCCTGGTTTTTACAATTTGTCTGTACAAAAATCTCCATTGTAATTTTTTTGGCTTTTGTTATTATTAATAGCCGCGAAGCGATAGCGGCTATTATTGGGGACATCGTGGTTTTTTATTACAATTCAAAGAATTTGAATTGTATTGGGGCGCTGTCTTTTTTTTTAAGATCTGTTCACACATTTTCATGATTTTTGAAGTCAAATTGGAGTAGTGATTTTGGTCACGCCGAAACAGGAAACGGAGCGAAAAAGCGAGTGGTTTTGCGGCGTGAATTTTTTTCGCTCTAATTTTAAAGTAGAGTGAGAAAACGGTATTTGGACAAAAATTCGGTTTCTCGGTAGTGGTTTTTTGTTCACATGCGGCAATTTCACTCTGATTTTTACTGTTTTTTCGATTTTTTGGATCGGATTTTTTCTAAATGGTTTTCCCAATCCATTCACAGCTCATTCTAGGCCTAGTTTTTTGTTTGAATTAAATTTTCATTTCTCGCTAGTGGTTTTTTTTTGTTCACATGCGGCATTTTGACATTGATTTTCTGTTTTTTTCCTATTTTTTTATCTGATTTTTTTAAAAATGGTTTTCTCAATTCACTCATAGTCCATTCTAGGTCTAGTTTTTCTGTTTAATCAATGAAAATTCTTTGAATTGTACGTCAGGACTTGTCCTGCTATGTTTTTTTAATTCGTCGTCTCCATCGATGATTCTTACGACCTGACTTCTTTGAATTGACTTTTTTCAATGACTTCAGCGACGTCTACTGCTTTGCCGTCAAAATTTGTGTACATGGCGTCATTTCTGCTTTTAGGTCAATTGCGTGACTTACCTCACTCAAAAAAGTGACTTCTGAACTCACTTATGGAACTTTAAATTTTAAGAACATTCACTAGTTAAAGATCAATAATAGTGTGCATCTAAGTAGTGCCAAACTTATATGCCCTAATTCTTGAGTATCAGTCTTGAGTTTTTGACGATCTATTCTGTCTCGGCCTCCCCCAGTGTTTTACGCCCCAGTTACAAATTATATGTTGTTATATAGCACGTTACTTTGTAAGAAAATAGCACGTGTGCCTTGGGGGGGGGGGGGGGGGGGGGGAGGACAGAATAGATCTGTCTTTGATTTCAAATATCAATTTTGAAATGCTCTTTTATGGCTTTTTCCTATAGACCGTTTGTGTCAAAAAAAGGCAGTTAAAGGACTGGTGGTCGATCTGTCTATCTTATTTCTTTAGTTGTTTCAGCTCATGGAAGGCCACAAGCGTCTATCGCGGCTATTTTCCGGCAATCTGCCGGCTATGTTTCAAAGAGGTTGTTTCCTGCATGCAAAAGAAAACATGGAGTTTTCAAACTGATGTCGACTGGCTTGTAAAAGAACATTATCAAAAGTAAACTAGTACGGAAAGTCCAGAAGGTTCTACTGGTACATTAAAGGGTACATTTTCTGTTTGTCAGAAGAAGAGTACTAACTTCTGGTGTCTCAATTCTGCCTCTGAGACTGAAGTTAGTGGCTGATCGTTCGATGACTTGTCCCTCTTGAGGCAGCGATGGTGATGTTCTGCTTCGAGGTTGTTTGAGGGCGTAGGCTGTCTTTGTCAAACTAGCAATTCAAATGTTTATTATCCAATGTCAGGGAACTGCCTCGCTGTTAATGCTGTATTAAAGTTACGAATAATATAGTTCGTGCTTTCTATGTTCAAGTTTTGATGCTTCCTATAGACAAGTTTTTTTGATCTCCAACATTTTATTATCAAGTGTTGACAAAGATTAACAAGTTTTTGTCTATTTGGATTTTTGGCCTCATTTACCGTTTGGCCTGCTTGTACATGTCAAAAGAATATCTCTAATCTTAAATACATAAATCTTTAACTGAGCATTGCCTCTATACCATATTCTTTAAAATTCACCTCCTGTATTTCAGGTAATTAACAGTGGTTTTTTTTAAAAAAAAAACATTTTCTGAGGTCTTCTTTTTCTTAATGTCTCCCATTTGCTGTATTGAAGCAATTCCCTGGATGTGAGGATGGGGTAGTACTCGTCGGCTATCATGCGGCGACTGTGTTCTAATCTGAACTTGGACAGCTTTCTCTCTGTCTCAAGCATCTTCAGTCTTTGTTCCAACTTTCGCTGCTCTGTTTCATTCCCATACAGAATCGTTTGCCCAAACTTACTGCGGTTGGCGTGAAGGGCCTAATAAAGGCGAAAGTTGAATGAGGAACACGGGTTTTAATTGATAAAGTTTTTTTCTTTGTCTCTATAGGAAGAAAAATAACAATGCTCAAGTTGCTTTATTAGTCTGCAGTTGTTTGGTAAAGCCGTACGCTGGAAACTGTCTTCTTATCATGGAACTTTAGTGATGCTATGATAAATCGGATGTTCTACGTTTCTGCCCCCCCCCCCCCCAGCTTAGTGGGCGCATATTATTTGCACCCCCCAGACGCACGTGCCATATTTTTACATAATGATGTACTATGTAATTGCACGTGCTCTGTAACTGGGGGCGCATAACGTACTGGGAGGGGGGAGGGGGGTGCACAAACGGAAGAGATCCGATAAATCAATATAGTTTGCGTCTCAATTGAGAGGAATCTTTGAAGAACAAAATTTCTTTACTGAAATAAAGCTCTAGAAATTCTGTAGTTTTCTTGGCGGTGGCTGGTTGGTTACAAGTTTTACTATCAAAATTTATTTTTGTACGTGTCTTGTTTGCATTAGTTATGCATTAGACGAAGCTCAGCTTGTTAAAAACTGCTATCCTGTTTGGGAATGTCCTGACAATCCTGTAATTATGGCCTTATCCACCTTTTATCACTTCGTACTTTCGGCCACCAATGACCCCTGGTCATCATCATCATAACCTTGGGGTTGTACGCTTGAACTAATTGTTCCGACCCCACTTGTGGGGGAAGGAACTATATACTCAAATGGGTTTTTTTATTCAGTCAGTTTTGGCCGATCGATATATTCATCGTAGAGAAATGTTAGTGGTATCATTAAAATGCTCGTCCAGCGTAGAATTCGAAATTAAAAGGATTGTTTTTGAATTTCGTAATTTTCGAGGAGTTATCGAGGTTTAAATTTTGTGTGAACACGGGATATTTGCATGATTTTGTTCACTTTTAGTGTAAATTTAGTGTAAATTTAAATATATTCTATTAAAAATATTAATTCAAAATTATATTTAAGGCTACATTACGCAACAATTTTGTGTTACTAATAAACGAAAGACGATGAAAAGGCTAGTTCTGGTCTGATAACGAAGTTCATTATTAAAAAAATTCAAAATCAATTCAAGTGCTGTTTTTTTTGAAAACTTTTCCTGTCTTTTTTGATTTTTTAGTCACTCTGTGACTAGTCACTTTTCATTTCGAGGTTCAGTTAATGACAAAAGTCATTTACAGTCGAATCGGTCATGTTTTTTTTGCTTCGACTCTTGAGTTTTCGTAATTTTAATTGAAATTCTGACTTTCATTTTTTGGTTTTACAAAATTTTTGGAGTCCTATGGCATAGACTCATTGACTAAAAGTGCAATAGGTCTCGTAATGAGCATTAAGTGAACCTATCTAGTGCTTTAAATGGACAACTAATGGCTGTTAAGACTTAAGATTACTGTACCCCCTTCCTTCCTAATGCAACCGAAACTAATCTGGTTAGCATTATTATTTTCTAACTACTGGTCATTTGACTCCAATGCCACAAGATTTCACAAAATTTTTTCCAAATTTTGGATGTTTTTGTATTATTGGTCTTTTTTGAATTCTTATCACATTATATTAATATTGACAGCTGTATATATTTTTTCGTAATCCTGGTTCCTTTTGAAATCTTATCGCATTATCTTAATATTGATAGCTCCCGTTGGCTTAGAGAAGACGGTCAGTGATAATAGATAAAGTTTTCAGAGAAAAGCTTATGGTTTAAATGGCCACGACACTTCTCGCGCTTTTCTCTTGAGTTTTTGGATTTTGACTGTATTTGTTGTTGTTTTCATAGTCAGTTTTTGTTGTAATGTCTTATTGATGACTTTTGGATGACAAACATTGTTGTCGTCCCATCGAGGCATATTCTAGCGTATTTATTGGCTTCCGTTGAAATCTTTTGAATTTAATGGCGTTGATAGTACGGGTTTTCTCAAAATTTTCCTGGTATTTGTTCGTGTTTGTTGACTTTTTGAAGTCATATTGTTAAAAAGAATAATCTCATTTCTGTTAAAGAATTAATTGAAATTGGGAATTTTTTTACTGAAACTTCCAGTTTTTTAATGGCTTTTCACTCGACACTTTTCTCGCTCATTTTTTTTTAATTTGCTGTTTTTGCCTCTTTTTTTAGTCTTTGTGTAACCATGAAATGCTGAGCTATCTCATAAGCTTGTAATTAAACATTGAATGAATGGTGTTTCTCGAAGCAGTCAGTTTATAAAATGGTAATAAATAAAGTTCTTGATATTATACTTTTTCAAAAAACTTTCATTTTTTTTAGTTTTTGTTCTTTTCGTCAACTTGTAGTTTATTCTCATCTTCGAGAGGTCCCATACAATTCCTTGTATTTTAAAAATTAACATGTTCATTGGTATTGTGACGTATCTGTTGTTTTGTTTGTAGGACAATATGCGTTTTTATAAAAAGTTGTGAGTGGTGTATTTGTTTCTTTTTCTCTTCCTTTAGCACAATCGCGTGATAACAGATCCCAATGATTTTCAAATGTGACCCATATAAACTTATTTTTTGCTGTATATTTTTAGCTGAATAAGTATAAATAGAAACTGAAATAAAAATCCCTTTTTGTTCAGATAAAATCGACAATTTTATTGGCTTCAATAATTTGTGTTTTCGCAAACTGTTTGTAATTTTTTGAGTTTTTCTGTATCTTTAGTCCGTTTCCTTGGCTTAGTCTAACCAAAGACTGGTCCCATTGCTTTCATATTTTGACTTTTATTAATTTTACCCAGAAATTTTTTATAAGCTAATGATTTTTAAGACTTTTGAAATTATTTGGTTTAAAAAACGTTGATCGTGTTTTTGCCTGGTCTCATTATGGAAAGTTTTTATCGGCTGCATAGTTAGGAAATAGTAACGTTGTGTAGTTAAGGTTCTATCTGATTGAATTTTGACGTTGTTAATAGGTGCTTTTAAGTTTAGATATTGAGTTTTTGCCTTGAAATTTTTGTTTTTGCTGATTTTGTTGTTTGTTTTTTTTCTCGTAGTCTTTTTAATGACAGAACTCGTGAGTGTTTTAATGGGGAATGGCATGTAATTCAATAAAAAGTTATCTTTGTAACGGTTTTGTTATTCCAAACATCTGTTTGTTATCTCCATTTGGTTGACAATTAAGTCCAAAATGTAGATGACCTCGGGTGGGAACATCATGTGCAAACGCACATTAACGAGCCTCCTGGTTGTGGTCTAAAATTGAATCATTTTGAGGCAGAGCTGTCAGACTTTTAGTTCTGGCAATAAACTTGTTTTATGCTGCAGACGCTCATTCATGCGTTCGGATCTTTTTTAAAGTTTTTATTTTTAGAATACGGTGTGTGACCAAGGACTTCTGGCGATTATTTAGAACCGCCGTGCTGCTCGAGATTTGACTCGCGATTTTTGAAATGACTTCTACCCCGGGCTGACCATCCAGAGAATTGCAGTACTGAACCAGTGTAAATCCATAGACTGTATATAGCCATTTTTACACTTGTACATATTATGTTCATGTGAAAATATAGACTGATCAGTCTGTTTACAGAGTAAAATTGGTATTTTGTTTCTAACCTGATTTTGATCTGTCCATTACTATTTTCATACAATTATCAGCTTAGTTAACATTATTTTATACCTCTTGTCAGTCTAAAACCATTCTGTTCTAAACCTGTTTCAGCTCTGATTGTCAGCCTAAAAGACACTGTTTTTAACCTGTTTCAGCGCTGATTGTCGGTCACACCACAGGTAAATTCACACCATTCTGCATCACACCACCGGCATATTCACACCATTCTGCTACACACCACAGGCAAATTCACACCATTCTGCATCACCCCACAGGCAAATTCACACCATTCTGCATCACACCACAGGCAAATTCACACCATTCTGCATCACACCACAGGCATATTCACACCATTCTGCATCACACTACAGGCATATTCACACCATTCTTCATCACACCACAGGCAAATTCACACCATTCTGCATCACAGCACAGGAAATTTCACACTATTCTATTCTGCATCACACCACACGCAAATTCACACCATTCTGCATCACACCACAGGCAAATTCAAACCATTCTGCTTAACACCACAGGCATATTCACACCATTCTGCATCACACCACAGGCAAATTCACACCATTCTGCATCACACCCCTGGCAAATTCAAACCATTCTGCATCACACCACAGGCAAATTCAAACCATTCTGCATCACACCACAGGCAAATTCAAACCATTCTGCATCACACCACAGGCATATTCAAACCATTCTGCATCACACCACAGGCAAATTCACACCATTCTGCATCACACCACAGGCATATTCACACCATTCTGCATCACACCACAGGCATATTCACACCATTCTTCATCACACCACAGGCAAATTCACACCATTCTGCATCACAGCACAGGCAAGTTCACACTATTCTATTCTGCATCACACCACACGCAAATTCACACCATTCTGCATCACACCACAGGCAAATTCAAACTATTCTGCATAACACCACAGGCATATTCACACCATTCTGCATCACACCACAGGCAAATTCACACCATTCTGCATCACACCCCTGGCAAATTCAAACCATTCTGCATCACACCACAGGCAAATTCAAACCATTCTGCATCACACCACAGGCATATTCAAACCATTCTGCATCACACCACAGGCAAATTCACACCATTCTGCATCACACCCCAGGCAAATTCACACACGCACGCACACACACACGCGCGCACACACACACACAAAGAGGCACACACACGCGCGCGCACTGCGAAAGGTTAAAAACAATGTATTTTAGGCTGACAACATCTTACTGCTAAAGTGACCCTGGATATTGTGAATACACCTGTAAAGTGACCCAGCAAATCGTAAATACACCTGTAAATTGACCCGGGACATCGTGAATACGCCTGTAAAGTGACCCGGGACATCGTGAGTACACCTGTTGAGTGAACTGGAAGGTCGAGAATATACCTGCTGTGGTTATACAATTATGCGAACGCACCCCGAACGCTCCCGAGACGGTCCCCGAAATATCCAGTATCAGTGAAAGTAGCAGTATGCACACATTATGTAGTATGTATGCAGCTGTTTTAACTGGTAACGTGTCGTTACAGCAAAATGCATGCAATTTGCATGCTTGTCTGACATGCTCAGCATGTTTCAACATTTTCGAAATTTTTACACTACTAATTTTACACTGAAATTATTCTGAACAGTCTGAATAGCTGTTCTGTTTTTTTTTCTGGGCATAATGACCAACTTTTTAAATGTCAATAATCTGTTTCAGTACTGGTTTTACTAAGATAATATTGAGATACTCAGGTTCAGTACTGAAATACTCTGGGTGGTAAGCCCGGGACGGTGTAACATAATCTTGCTTGAATTGCTCATGTGTACGGTTTGGAGTGCCAGATCTGTAAAGTACGATTCTACAATTCCAGATTTTCCCCTTTAGAGTACCAGACACCAATCTTGCAAGTTTGCGTTTCAAGCAAGGTTACGTGACTCTGAAGAGGTCACTTCGAAATTCGGACTTAAATCTCGAACTGTTGCCCTGTTTCTCTATTAATGCTAGATTTCGCAGTAACGTCTTCAGAGCCACGAAACTTATACTTTAAAAACGAATTTATAAGTTTCAAAATGACGAATGTTGCGTCATTTTAATGTTTGACCACGCATGATAGGATTTTCTGGCACTGCAGACTTTCGACATTTTAAAGAACCTTAAAATAGCGTACCTGGTCCATAGCTCGTTGTCTGTCCATCATGGCCCGACGATAACTTTTGTGACCCCCGCCAGATGACCCAAACGAAGAGGGAACAATCTCCGTGGAATCCATGGACAGTATCCCGTTTGCAACCATGTTCTCTCTAGCTGTCTTCTTAGCATACTGAATCTGTCGTCTGTGGATTATGTTGCGGCTGTTGTAACTTGACTCTTTCATTGCATTCGTTTGAATGGAGTACCATTTAAGTTTTAATTAATCATGAAAATAAACACCTAAATAAATAATGGAAGTTGCACTGTTTCGTAATCGTTCAGCAAAAAATCAAACAGGTAAACCATCCGGTAAAGAATTTTATGAAAAAAAATGTCTGACTTGGTTTTACTTGTAATGTTAGTTTTGCAATTTCGATCAGAATATCTGCACTAGGAAAAATAATCAAGATTATTGTCGAAATTTAGTCGGAACTGTATTTTCATCTAAAATTTTTGTTTATGTTCGTAAGGCCATAATTATAACACGCAGTTAGTTGTTGGTACAACTTTATACCAACTATCGTTTAATATACACGCAGTGTTGAATTAAACAGCTATGCAGCACAATATTGTGTGCACACGTTTTTGAATTGTTCTTCAAATTAATTATTTATGTTTGTATTTTGAAGCTCAATATGTGTATGCAATGATTGCTCTATTATTTTTTTGCTTTAAACTGAGACAAAATCACAATGAATCCATCATTGTGAAGGGTTGATTTTTTGACCTGGTGTCAAAATTTGTCATAAAATCTTTGTTGTTGTCAAAATTTTTTCTGTTAATTGAATTGAGAAGCAAAATCTGCAAGGATTTGAAGTTTTTATACTAAGCTAAGACAGGATCTCACAGCAAAAGACTTCTTGTAGTCTCAGGTGACAATTGTCTGTTATTTCTGCCATATTTTCAGATTTGACGTTGTAAACTCCCCAAAGTAACTGACAAACGTAGTTTGTTCAAACTTTCATGTATAATCGTCATCGAAGTGGTTCCCCTTCAACGCTTCATCTCGTGAACGAAAGTAACATTGGCACAGAGGGGATTTCTAGAACATCTTCAACTGACGTTCGCCGAAGTGAGTTGGCAAGATTCCAGCCGGTACCACCAAGACACGAAGAGTTGCGTCACAAGGAGGGACCTGTTGAGTCGACATTTGGTTCAGAGAAAAGAGGCTGGGACTTGTCCAAGGTAGTGATTAATTAAGGCTGATAAGTGATGAATATGATTATAAAGTTCTCTGATAAATGTGAATTTACCATCAGACAGAACATTCTAAACGTCAGAAGCGAACAGTTGTGATGTGCAGAATAAGCCACTTGATTATGGATGATTTTCAGTAGATTTTCCAAACTTTGAGTTCCTGTCAACTTTTTCTTCAGTTTTTAGGTTTTCGGTTTATGCAAAGTCGACCTGTATTAGTGCAAGGAGGATCGGTATTTTGTGATCGCGCATGAAGTTCCACATGTCAGATCTAAAATGCTATATAGGAGCTCGAAGACGTTTGATTTTTTTTCTCTGAAAAGCAGAAGTCCAGTTGCTTAAAAGCCTGTAAATCATTTTTTCCATTAATGTATTTCGGTTTGTTAAACGAAAAAACTAAAAAAAAAATGCGGTAATTGATGGAGCTGCTTTACCGTACTCCATGCTGCATGAACAGAGGTTCTATATCCGGACCATTAACTCTTCAGTCTAGAAACAAAACGTACATGTTATGAAATACCGAAGGTTATCGCCCAAATTTTATCGAACATTGGTAAATGTGCGTGCTCAGAGCAAATAATACTCATGGTTTTCAACTAGAAAAATCAAGCAGCTCTATTTAAAGCCGCATATCTTGAAAACTAAAACTGGAAAAGTAAGGCAGGGCTATTTTTGTCACATTAGGCGGAATTGTGATTTCTGTTTATAAGAAAGTTTATTTTTGAGCTAAGTTTATTTTCCATGTCAACGTATTAGATTACTAGCCTTAAATGTTTTTTAAAATAATTAACGATTTTTTCTGAAATTAAAAGTGTTCTGCAATATCAAAATCTGCGAATCTTCATGTTATCACGCCTTAAATTTTATTTATTACTGCACTTCGAAGATGGTTAAAATATGAGCAACACTGCTCGATAATTTTTCACTTTTGAATTTTGAAAAGATTATTTAAAATATCTTAACAACCGTCTGGTGTTCTCATTTAATGCCACAATGAGCGCGGAGTTACAGTGCGCAAATTGAAAATGCATCACAACTTCTCCAATTCTAATGTTTCATTCTTTTTAATAGGAGTGAAAGTAGTCATGATCGGAAACTGGTTTTCTCAATTTGCAATTTCCATTCATTTGGTTTGAGTTAACATTAAAAGTTTTAAAAGCAGCTAAGTGAAAGGACTTCGCGCTGTAATTAACGAAAATATTGATGATTTCATTTTTCTAAAGGAAATCTCGGGGGGGGGGGGGGGTGGTCAATAATCTGAGTCCTCAAAATATTTGTTCTACAATAAATGCTGGATTACAATGCATTGCGTAGCTGCCGAGTAATTTACAATTGAAAGAAGTAAATGATGCATTTTTTTTTCAAACATGTAAATTAATAATATAACCCAATTGTTAAAGTTTATATGCCTTCAAAATAATCAGGGATATTTATTGAAAATATCAAAATTGTACATTAATCTTCTGGTTATTTGATGTTACCCATTAAGCTGTTCGTTCCACTATATATCAAAATAAGACACAAATGATTCTAACTGTCTATCTATTGGAAAATTTTCATGCTGACGTTGCAAAAACTCTCTTAAAGTTCTTTTGAAAGAGTTTTGTTCTCCGTCGCTCTTACGTTAAAGGGTAATTTATTCTATTTTTGTATGCTCTTCAAAATGAAAGATCTTTTACTCTGCTTAGTATACTTTTGCGTTCTGTTTTAAATGTAGGCGGTTTGCACATTTTTAACTTTTACTTATTTTTGCACATTTACTTCTTTAATTTCAAAATGTCCAAAAGGATTATATTAACTTCACTCAAAGAAGAATCAGTTCTGTTCATGGGAATTTTGTTGATAGTTTGGAGCGTTATGCGTTACGTGATGCTTGTAAACTCTAGAGAACAATTTCTTTATATCGCTAATAGTTACCATAAATATTTTTTAACTCCTTAAATTTGTGCCCAAAATTTGTTTTTCTTGCTATCTGCTTATGTTGATCAGGCAACAGATTTCGTGTTTCACATTTTTTGTATTAAGAATAACTAACATCTTATGGTTCCCTGAACTCAATCTCAATAAAATTTGTGTCGCGAGCTTAAACTCGAAATAGTTTCTATACCAATCTCTGCCGAATCTTTCTGGGCTCCAATTGAATTCTTTTGGGCTCCATATATGGTTTTCATAGTCTTTGGATTTTTTCGGAACCAAATAATAACAGAAAAGTGAAAAAAAATATTTGTAGAATATTGTACAAATTGAACTGTATTTTTTTTTGTGAAAGAATGCGCAGTTTGAAAATCCTCAAGAGATAAAAAATGATATTGAAAATCTTACGAGAAAATAAGTATTCCTTTTTAATATGATAGTTTCAGTTTTGGCGTTTTGAATCTTGGCGATTTCAAAATTTGGATTTCTTCCTCCCATTTGTTTACACTTCATAGAAAACAGATCATTTTTTCGTGTTCCATCCACTAGTTGTGAGTTTTAACTATGAATATTACGTTCTAGTTATTTTTTTTAATTCTGGCTAATTTATCCGAATTTTAAGCTGAGAAAAAGTTGGACTTCAGTGAAAATTTTTTTGGACCATTTCAATTTTCATTTTTTCAATATCAAACTTTTTTAAAATCTTTTTTAGTATCGGCTGATTAATGTCGGAGGCAATGTTGCTATAGTTCAATGAACTCTCAAAATAATTTTGGAAATTTTCAACAAGCTAGAACGTTTTAACAGTTTTGACGAATAATATTTTTCTTGCTTGCAAATTTTCCTCTACTTAAAGAAAACACTACTTCAGAGCCTTCATTTATAGATTAGATTATAACGTGTTCGCTGCTGTATTAACTTTCCAGTGAGTGTTCTACATATTGCCTTGACCAGTTTGCTATAATACTGCAGTTGTTTGAAATCAGTGTTAGCAATTTTTTTGTTAAAGATGGATTGGGGATGTTGCCTTCCGGGCACGTAATTTGAACGCTTTTACAAAACGAGGCCTGAAAGTTTGCTACCAGCATCTTTGTTTTACCATAGTTTCACTTCCTTTTAGTTAAACTTGCTTTCACGTACCAAAAAGATTGAAATGGTTTTTAGAAATATGACAAAATAATTCTTGAGAAGTTTTTCATTATGGGTCTGTGAGAACAGTTTTGTTTATCCAATAGTCACCACCTGCCTTTACTTAGATTATAAAGTTTGTTTAGTCATGACTTTGCCGCTATCGTATCTTCAAATCAGCCGACTAGGCATCATTGATCAAGTTTTAGGCTCTGAAAAGACAGAAGTGAAGAAATTATTTGCTTTGACATTTTTTTTGAAAATTGAACAAATATTTTAACGATTCTTGTTAATTGCTCTCGTTATTTTAACGATTCTTGTTACGAGAAGCAATTATTGTAACCGTGTGTGTCTTTTTACGTCTTGAAGAGGAGTATGGGTAGTCTACAGGTTTTTGTTTTTCGACAAGGAGTATTTGTATTATACAGGTTTTTTTTAGCTGAAGTCATGACTTGAACTTTTGACTTTTGTTTTCGAACATTGTCTTCTGTTTTAGAACGTTGAACCCCCCCACCCCAACCACAGACACACCTAACCCCCCTCCCCGGCAACACATCTACCCCCCCCCCCCCCAACACCACACCTACACCCCGAACACCTGCTCTTCCCCCCCCCCCCCCCATTTACCTCCTTCCCCATCTACCTATACAACAACATATTTGTAACTGGGGAGTCATAAAAAACACTGGGGGACAAAACAATAGATCTGATCTCTTTCATTCACAATTTCAAGCAGCTGAACTCAATTGGTGGCACTTTAATACTAAAAGTCAAATATCATTGAGTTCAGCTGCATTAAATTGTGAATGAAAGTGCGCCGAAACTGGTGCCGTTTTTTTCACGTTGAATCTTAATAGTGGTGTATATTAACCTCTAATGAGGTTATATGGTTATATGAAGTCACCTTAGTTGACCTATCATGATCAGGTTTTTTTTTAAAATAAGTAAGGATGCGTTTCATTGATGAAAATGTTCATTTATTACATTTTGATCTATATAACAGGAATCTACCAGCATTAATGCGCTTTTAGAGTATAAGTTGGTATCATTTCAGTATTGGTGCAGTTTTTTCAGAGCCTTTCATTTATGCTAATTTCTTTCCTCTACTTAAAAACAGAAAGCTCGGCTGTCGTAAACCTCATAAAGGAATTAAGTTTGTATGTTGGATCTAAAAAAAAGTTTTTCCATTATCGTGAGACGGAATGTAAATTTATGTCTGAACCTAATGAGCTGTCTTCGTATTTGAACATTTTGCCCTATTTTAGATGGTTAAGCACTAGAATGTGATGTTGAAATTGTGAGAAGTATTTTGTGAAACACGTGCAGTGAAAACAATGAAGTAGTTGGTGCATGTATTGATTTTGGTTTCAGAGCTCGAATAGACGTCGGCACAATAGCAGTATGTCTAGTGGCGAGCAATTCATTACAGACTTGCGTGAATCGGTAGCTTCTGGTCGGAGTAACGGAAGAAGCAAACGATCGTCAAGGGACAGATCCAGGTCGAGGTCACATAGTCGTCATCGATCGTCTCGAGGTACTCATCTTCAACTTTGCTAAGAAGAGAGTAGTAAAGTGTGTCCATTTTGAATAATGGTTGATGATTTCTGTATAGGCTCAAAGAGATCCAGAAGTCGGTCGAGAGATGACCGGAAGAGGCGTGAGCGAGATCGGTCCGAAGCATCTCAGAAAAGTTCCCAGGTTTCTTCATCCAAATCATCTTCGCAAAGGTGAGTTGGTGTTCGGAAGACGATTATTTCATGCTTATCTGTCCCAACCTATACAATTTTCGGATCTTTTCTGCCTCCCCCCAGTGTGTTTTACGCTCCCAGTTACAAATTATGTTGTTATATAGCACGTTACTATGTAAGAAAATAGCACGTGCGCCTGGGGGCGTAAAAAAATATAAGCCCACTACGCTGGGGGGGGGGGGGGGGGGGAGAGCAGAATAGATCCCAATTTTCTTATTTATACGTTGTTGCTATTGTAGTTTTTGGTTTTGTCTTAGCAATTGAAAGTGTTTATGTGAGATAATGGAATGGTTGAAAATTGATGTGTAGGTTTTTTTAAACAAAAGAATATAATTTGGCTATTTAGTTTTAAAAAAACGATTTTGCTATTTGCAGATCGACAAGAGAGCGTGACGATGATTCCGCCGACTCTACAATGAGGCTTCCATTCTATTTGACACAGACACCGGCCAACATTGTCGTCATCAAAGACCTCCCCAAACACTGCGCAGAAGAGGATGTTAGTCTAAACCTACATTTTAGTTTCCTATCGTTCCTTTGCATTGTTTTGCCTGTAACGAAATAATCCCTGAGATACATATCAGTAGATGGAACAGAAAATGCTGATATGCGATAAGCAAATATCAATTTCTGAATTAATCATTGCCAGAATTGCTTAGTTGGAAAATTTTTCAATCTGGTCAAACGGTATGAGTGAAAATGATTGCTAGTAATGCATAGTGAAATATTTTGCGAACGAAAAATTTTAAAACTTATTCTGCTCTATATCGTATGAATGTCAAAGAGTGAAGTTTCTGTTTTTTAGATTCGTCAAGAGGTGGAAGCTTTTGGAGCTCCTATCAAAAACATCTCAATTGAACAGAAAAGCACACCTCAGAGTAAGTAACTTTTATTAAAAATTGTTTTCCAAACCTATTTCAGCTTTTCTCGCTTTGCACTACGCTTCGCTTTTGCGAATGGCGGTGCCTAAGTTTTAGTTATTTGCATGTTCAGTTTTTAGGAGGGCACGTTTTCAGGAAAGGTTTTGGGTACTTTGGAACATGACTGATTTTGGGTTCCAAGGGTCCAACAAACCGAGGAATCCTGTCTCCTCGATGTGTTTTTGTTGACTTGTTTGTTTCAGCGCGGACAACTGTTTTTCATCTTGCAGAGCTTGATTATTAGAAAGTAAAAGGGTATAAAGGAAACCCTGTTCACAAAGCGGCCCCTGTTCAGCCGGTCATTACCTTGTTATAGGCAGTCGCGACCACTCATCATCTAGAAGAGTCGACCCCAGTCAGAACACTTCTCTCTGGGCCTATTTGCAGTTTTTGCGCCTAGAAGACGCCCAGCGGTGGATGGAACAGTCACAGGTCTAGTATAGAAAGGATCTTAGTTCTCCTAGCCAGGAGACTCTCCGGCGAACACCTTGCAAGCTCATTCACCTTGAGGACACCGGCAATGATTGGTTGATTGATCAAAGGATTCAGTCTTAAATGGAATGCAAAGAGAAATAAGCGAATTGAACGGGTTTTAATTGACGTTGAGCTGGCTTTGAAACTTATTCCGAAGTCTACTATTAGGTTGCAATCGTACTACCGCTTTTGCTCGTTCTATCTTTGGGTCTGTGTTTTGATGTCGATAGAAATCTTAATAGTAAATGTAAGTATTTGTCTTGTTGTTTAAATCTTATATTTTACCATGCAGATGAAGATGAAAGTGCTCTGCTTGATTCTTGTGGCTAGGTTTTAGTCCAGCGCCCAGTGGTGCTTTCCTCTCCACTTGTTATTTATTTTTGTGACTGGGCCGTCTTTACACTGTCTGGAGGGGAACAGCTTGGAGTGCAGCATCCGGCTACTAAGTGCTACTCATCATGCCCTATTTTTCGACCTACATCCATCGATGCCGGATGGTGTACACGGCCCTTTATTGTTTTTTTCCAAGCGCCCAGTTTTGGCGATCTTTGGGGTTTTTCAAATATTTTTCGCACAGTTTTGGTATGTCATCATTGGCTGTTGAAATACCTATGCGATATCTTTAATGTACCGCTTTGGTGAACAAGTATGGAACTTCTCTTCTAATTTTCTTCATTTTGCGTAATCAGCTGTTAACAACTAAACGATTAATTCCAAGCTCGAGTGTATCAAGCACTGTTAGAATTGTTCTATATGAGTATTCTAGTCATGAGTGTTCAAGTCATATATGTTTCTTAACGCCGTTTTTCTTAGAAGCTTTTCTTTTGAAGCAGTTTATTTGGCGTCAATCGACTATTTTTTTTAACTTAAATTTATGAGTAAATTTTTGCCTCAATTTATCCTTCACAAATTTATTAATTGTTTTTTTTAAAAAAATGTGAAGCGTTTAATTTAATCATGGTGGTCTATTTTAGCGTTTGTTCGCATCTGTCCAGTTTTTTGTCTGAGTTGTTTTTCTTCTAATTACGTGGCAATATTTTTATGTACAACGTTAGAAAGCATTTAGTTAAAGAACAACTTTTGCCTGTACAAGTAGAGCAGTATGTTGGGCAGACTTGACAAAAAGCGAAAGCGAGTTAGAGAAAGCAAGAACTTAATTAGTAGGGCGGTAAATTAGTTCCTTAGTTTTCTAAAGCACTTATCCAAATGACCAAAATTAGTTTCTTCTCCGTTTTTTTTTTCGCTGGAAATAATGGAAATAAGCCGTTTTTTCGCTGAAATCTCAAAAACAGTTGCAGGAATTGTCTGCGAAGTTTCGAAGATTTTGAAGTAAAGCATTTCTTTCAATCAAGGAAAGCTGGACTTTTTCAGCTTTTGTGATTAACTTTAGTTCCAATAACCCATATATGCGAAATCATTTAAATTATTTTTTTGCAGCATAGTCTATTTGCTACGATTATTTGCTACATCTTCATTATCTTCATTGACAGACATCCGAAACACACCCATGCTTATATGTAATTTTTTATTTAGTAAATTGCGATTTAACGACAGATAATTAATAGCCGATATCAGCCTCTCGAAGGCTATTATTAATTTACCTTTACGATTTACATTATTCTCGACTTTCACGTTTGACTTTTGACTTACCGCACAAAGATCACTCTCCCTTAGAATATACTGCTGACTGGTATTAGTATTAGGCGTATTTTCATCCAAATTAGAAGCTGTAGTCACCATATTTATCGAATCTAATCATACTGCGGAAAAAATTAGCACGCCTTTTAAAACTTAAAAAAATTAGGCTGTCGTCAATTTTTCGTTTTTTCCTAACTGTTTCAATCCTAACATCGGTCAGTGGAGTCAGCGGTGGCTATTTTTCGGTAATCTGTCCCATTTTATTCTGAAATTCGTCATAAAGAGCTTTGGGAAAGTAATAGATTCCATAGGAAGACAGAGTGATTTGCTTTTCAACAAAATTCTTTTTATAAGGAAACAAAAATATTTGATTCTTCAAAATAAGCCATTCTTCAGAGATCTGTTTGATGAACCTAGGCATTTGCGCTACCAAATTTTGCTATATTTAATTGAATGAAATATAACAATTAATGCAAGTGGGTTTAAATCGATCTTGGAAATGCTTTTGTACCCTCCATGGTGTTCTTTTGCATGTAGTTAACTTTACAAAAACATAATTAGAAACATGTAATAAGTATCAAAAAATCGTGTGTAATAGTTTTTTAGTGAATAATTTTTGCAATTCTCGGAGCTGTTTTTTTTTAAAAAAAAACAAAATTGGTGTGTGGATTTTATTAGATAAAATTTTAGGAGACTTATCTCATCACAGCCCTTCTTTAAACGCACGACGCATTATTGAAATAAATTTTATCTTATTGCAAGGAAATAAGTGTGGCATTTTTTCATCCAAGAAATTACTGTGCAGGAATTTCCAGAGTTTTCCAAGATTCTAGGAAAAAGTCCCACGTAAATAAATCCAGGTTGATTTTGAAATTATTCGTGTGTGATAGTTTTTTTATCAAGTCACACGGGCCGCTAAGGCATGCCTATGGCCATGTCTATGTTCATTACCAAATGCGCTAAGCTGCTTTTTAATGATCAATCGAATTTTCGTTTTTTCCGTTTTGGTTTATTTCATATCTAAAATTGACTTTAGTTTTCCGAAAGCAATAAGATGTGTTTCCTAAGCAGTTTTTGAGTAGTAGTCGCTTTTGGTGCAGGCTATTGAACAGTAGTGCATTATCTTGAAAAATTAATCTGTTGTCCCAAGCTATGATCTTGTTGCATCATAGCAACTTCTAACATAGGTTTCAAATTTGGAACCGTTTTTGGACCACTTTTGAATAGTTTGTTCCCTCTCTATTTGTTTCGGGATGCTTTGTATTTCATTTATCGAAAAATATTTGGGTGCAATTTCTTGTGAATTAGGGTCAATCGAGTGATTTATTGATATTTGAGCTTCCGGTTTTGTCTGTTTCTTGTTTTCGAATTCGAATTGAAGGCTAATTTTAGGTCTATCTGTCGAAGAGAAATATTGGGGTGTGAATGTTCACAAGAAATGAATTTTACCCTTCCAAATATTATTCTAGGGCCGGCTTAGAGTGCGAGGAGAGTGGGTTGAAATGACGTATTCAGAAGCGCGAACTACATCTTCAAGACGTTCTTCGCGTGAGCGCCATTCCTCTCGGAAGAAAGGGAAGCGAAGTCGCTCATCCAGCCGGACGAATAAAAGGAAACGATCAAGATCCAGGCGCCGAAGTCGAACCAGGTAATTCTGAACCAGAAATTCCGTATCTTAAGGAGAGGATACGATTCCTCATTTTAATGCTTTTTAATTGATACCTTATTTGGATGATTTTATCATAACCTTAATATATTAGGATGATGTTCTCGAAAATATATTCTCGAAAAATTATGAAATAAGATTTTTTGCCTAGTTTTTCATGATGATTTTCGTAAGTTTGTTGATTTTCTTTATGTAAATTTGGATTCATTTGTTTCTGACGCCAGATGTTTTGAATGCATGACTCCAATTCCTCGATTTAAGTCAGTTAAACGGATCTTTTTTGTTTGTCCGCACCCGCAGCTATAGTTGATTGTTATTCGCTATGAACACAATGGTTCATCATCTAATAAATAGTATGTAGTCTATAACGGGAGGGGGAGTTGGTGTTTGTCAATAACGGATAGAGGAAAAGGTTCTTACACTGCTTGGAAAGATTCTTAAACAAGGTGAGTCACACCTTGTTTGTGCGATTTAAATATTCCTGCTCGCTTAAAAGCGCATCTTTCCTAATTCTCGGTCCGTTTTTTCCGGGATTTTGTCATACAACGAAAGAAGTGCCATGGAACTAGCGCAAGTTGGTCATTAATTTCACTGAGAAATTTTGCGAAGATTTACCTAATTTTGTATATTTTGGGTTCATTAGGAGGCTACAAGCTTGTATGTATTGTGCTGATTGTTACTGGTGTTTTAGGAGTAGAAGTGGATCCTACAGTCGCTCAACTGCGAGACGCAATCGGGAGTCGAGAGAGAAGTCGCGGGAGAGAGCAGCTGAGAGAGAAGACAGTGAACGGGACAGGCAGCAGAGACTCGCTAAAGATTGGGACTGCTTTAATGTGAGCTAGTAACGATTCAATAAGTTAACATATCGTATAATGGATTTATAGTCTAATGCAAGTAAATTACTCTTACAAGTAGGTTCCTTGAGCCATTTATAATATTACTGCTAAAATTCGTCTGATAGTTAATTCCATAGCTCGTAAATTTACAGGAATTCTCGCACAAAATTTAAGTAAGATTTTTACAGCATGTTTTTGTGATATGAAATCAGTCTCACAGTTTGGTCTTTTTTCAGTGCAACGGGAGAAACTATCCTAGACGACAAGAGTGCTATCGCTGTGGTTTGTCTCGAGAAGGTATGAAATATTATTTTTTGCATCACTTGTGCGTGTTTGTAGTAATGTGTTTGTTTCAGAATCAGAGAGATCCATGACTGATCTGTCGCTCCAGCAAATCAGCTCCAAAGTCACAAAATGTGAGTTTGACTATTTTGTTATGGAAATGTGATTGATAATTAATTGCTCTCAAACGAAGTTTGTAGCAATTATATTAGTCCTGTCGGTCTTTTTTAGGATTCGAAGAGTATTGAGATTCTACAGGTTTTTACGACTCGAAGAGGAGTATTGAGATTCTACAGGTTTTTTTTTTAGCAGAAAGCAAGTTTGTTCATGACTTGAATTTTGACTTCTTTCTGTTCGCGCATTTACGCATTTACCTCAGTTTTTGATTGTTGACTTCTTCTGTTTTCGAACATTGGACTTTAACAGTAGCTTCATTTGTAATGTATAGTAATTAGGAACTGCTGGTAATGTTCAAGGTGAAGAGGTCATTTTGAGATTTTTTGTTCCTATATAAGTCACCCCTAACCACCTACCTACCCCCCCCCCCACTTACTCCCCACCTACCCCTGCCCCCTCCCTTCACCTAGCTACCCCCACCTACCCCCCCTCACTACCACAGCACTACCCACCTCCCCAAACTATCTACCCACCCACGCACCTACCTACACCCCCCCCCCCTCCCCCACCCCACCCCCACCACCACCACCACCTACCTACGCCCCGCCCTAACTTACCCCCCACCTACCCCGACCCCCAAACTACCCCCTCTCATCACCTAACTACCCCCACCTACCCCTTCCCCCCAACTACCCCAGCACTACCCACCTCCCCAACCTATCTACCCACCCATCCCACCTAGCTCCCCCAGCACCTAAAAAATTGTCGGCATTTTTAAAACAGTTTAATGTGGTTCGTTGGGCTGCTTTTGTTTTTTTCTCTTGTCTATTTTGATGTTCTGATTTCGGTAAGGTTAAGTTAGAGATTATAATGCACGACGATTCGGGCCGTTTCCGGTATTCTACCGGCTATGTTTTTTATGCGATTTTTCGCTTGACCGATTTTTCGTCTGACGCTTTTGACTTTTCGTCCTCAAAAACGAGATAAACAGGTAGCGCACAGCGGGCATTAAGTGCTCTTAGAGCCTTTCAGCTCTGTTTCAGCTCAAACTTTTTGGAGACTTATACTTATGGTGTAAAGGGCGGTTCTTAGAGATTGAAGACACCATCACTGTCGACCCCCCCCCACTATTGCCCCCCTCCAACCACCCACCACCGCGCTGTTGCCCCCAACCCAGTGTTGCGCCACCACCCGCTCTCTCCCCATCAGCCCCCGGTGTCCCCCCGTGGCTAGCTACTGACGAAAAAGTGCTTGCTAAAAACGCAAGTATATACTATTTTGCAATTTTTTCCAAGCTTTTTGAAGATTTTTGACATTTTGAATTTATCAGCCCTAGTTGTCAAGAAATCACCTCTAGGTTTTTAATAATAGATTACTGCATAGTTTCTAGTGGTAGTGGAATGGTTTTATCATTTTAACGTCACGAATTTAAGCAATTTTTTGACACAATGTGCATTTTTTTCAAATTTTGACATTTTTTTCTTTATTAGGGTCTTTCCAGACCCAGGGTCCAAAAACATCCTAAGGGGTTTGATAATAGGTTACTAACAAATTTTTATTGGCCATGGAATATGTCGCAATTTTTAGCAATTTTTTGATAAAACTTACTTCAAGCTTTTTTTTGAAAATGTTTGTCGTTTTTTAGGTTTTTTTAGCCTCAAGAGCCAAGAAAACCCCTCTAGGGTTTGAAAATAGGTGACTGTATGTTTTCTAGGTTAAATGGAATTCCTTGGAAGATTTTAACATCAAGAATTTTTGCATATTTTTTTTTTACAGTTATTGCCATTTTTTCAATTTTTTGACATTTATCGTCATTATTCAGATTTTTTGACCTCAAGGGTCAGAAAACCTCCGTTAGGGTTTGATAATAAGTTACTGGAAAATTATTTTGGTCATGGAATATTTTCCAACTTTTAATATCACAAGTTTTAGCAATTTTCTTTATGGAACTTGCAAATTTTTGGAGTTTTTTGAATTTTTTTTTGTCATTTTTTAGGTTTCTTTAGCCTCAAGAGCTCCGGAACTTCCTCTGGGGTTTAATATGTTACTACACTGTTTATAGATGTAATGGAATGTTCTTAAGATTTTAATATCACGAATTTAGGCAATTTTTCAAAATTTTTGCAACAGAGGCCCTGGGACTTCCTCCAAGGTCTGATAATAAGCTGCTGCATAGTTTCCAGAGTTAATGGGATAGTGATCAACATTTTTTATTACTCCAGTTTTAGTAATTTTTGGATAAGATTTAAGCTTTTCAAATTTTTGGAAAAAATTTTTTTTTCCAAGTGTATGGATCTTTATGAGCCTGTGAAACTATTTCAGGCTTGAAACAGGGATACCGGATATTCTCTTTGGACAATGAAATGTTTCAAGATATTATTATCTTGAATTTTAGCAAGATTTTGTTAAAATTTTCAATTTTTTCCAAAATTTATCTATAGTTTTTGTCCTTTTCGACGACCTTTACTGGCCAACAAAACTTTTCAATTCTCGGAGATGGGTTTTTTCACAGAACTTTCGAGACAAAAAAATGGTTTTGAACTTTTTTTTACTGCAAAGTTGGATTTTGCCTTTTTCAGTTCTTTTCTATATGATTTTTTTATTAACAAGGCTAGAAAACTAGAAGTTGCAGAGTCGAATCCAATCATGGAAAATATTCCTGTCTCTTTTTCTCTGTCCGTTAGGGTTTCTTTCCTTTTCTTTCTTGCTCACTTTTTATCTCTCTCACTCTATCTCTCTTTTTGTTGATGCCGCACTTCAGCTGCTGTTATGTGGCGTAATGTCATCATCTCTGATCCTCATTAACAATGAGTTATAGTAGAAAGTGTTTTTAAAGCATAAACGATCTAACAGGCAGTTTTTAAGAAATCATTGTTAATTGCTCTCGAAAGCAATTTGTAGTAAATATATTAAACCTGTTTGTCTCTTTTTTGCAATTTATTGCTGACCGATTTTTCGTCTGACCCACTTGACTTTCGTCTTGAGAAACTGGATAAAGAGGTAGCGCCCAGAGATTACTAAGCCGTGGCTAGCTGCTGACAAAGCCAACCGCTCGCCGGTCGTTTGAGAGCATTTCGCCCGACTAGTCTGTTATGTTTAAGTTAGCAAATCAGTTCCTCCTTTTGAAATGCTAAATTGATCGTTCCGATCCTACATTGAGGTAGCATGAAGCTTGATCATTTGCCCTCTATCATTCGACGTCTCTATCATTTGGCCATGATTTTAATCTTTTTTATATAAGGACTATTAATTAGCGATATACTCATTGGCCATGCCTCAGCGACCCGCGGGAATTGATGTGAAACTATCACCACCGAACATGGCATTAAGTTATCCACTTAATTACGACAGAACAAGCCTTTAATGTCTACTGCAAATTGGCGGGATGAAATGATAGAGGGGTGAAATGATATAAGGCTTAAATGACAAAGGGCTTAAATGATATGGGGTTAAAATATGCGGGGTGAAAAGAAGTAGAACCTTTTTTCGTTGTTTTTTGAAACTTGTTCTTGGTTTTCTACTTGCTCTTTTATATCGGAAAAGGGGCCTGTGAAGCATAAAATTTTGGACCGGAAATGTTCAGGCTGTCTGATGAAGAAAAAGAAAAGCGAGTGGAAGGCAGAGGTTCTTATGGTAATAATTCTATACGAGAAAATTGTTGTAACAAATTTTGCTAAAGAATAGGAAGCACTTAAGCGTTTTTTTGCAAAGCAATGTTTCACTTAAATTCCAATTTTTAGCAACAATTGTAATTGTGTGTCTTTATGCAAAATCTTTGCTTGACCGTTTTAATAATCTTTCTACTTTGTGATTTGACTGATAATACCGAGCTAAACTGGTTAAGACCGTTAACTTGTAATAAATTGGTAAAATTCGTCCTAGGTTATGCTGTTTTTGGTTTAGCTATCGCCTGAATACCTCATTTGCTAGATTTTATTAATTGCTCTCAAACGAAGTCTGTAGCAATTATATTAGTCCTGTTGGTCTTTTTCAATGCGATTTTCGCTCGACCGATTTTTCGTCTGAACCACTTGACTTTTCGTCCTCAAAAACGAGATAACAGGTAGCGCCCAGCGGTCATTAAGTGCTTTCACTCACAAGTCCTCAAGTATGCGACTCTCAGAAACTATTTTGGAGACTTATACTTATGTTAAGACCCCCCAATCCCCACCCTGCACATCGTTCAGGCCGTAAAGGCCCGAGCCAGAGACCCCCTTCCACCGTTGCCCCAACCCCCCACAGCCCCCAAAGCTAAAGCTATCCTCACTGAGAAGATGACGGGGTGATCAAAATTAAAGAGTGAGAAGGTCACGTTTTTTGTTTTCCATTGTTTTTAAGTCATTCTCTTTGTTTTGTAAAATTAGTTTTTCCATGAGGGCTGGTTTTTATTTATCTGGGTCATTTGCTATTAAGACATCCTTTTCATGTATTTGTTGTACTTATATTTTTAATTTGTGCCGACTTTAATAGATTTTAGCGACGCAATTGATTTTGAACATTAACTTGAAAATTTTTCTCATTATAATAATTCTTAATTTTTCTATTTTTATGGTTTTGTCTTTTTGGTCGTTTTATGACCATCCAAATGTTTTTTTTTAATTGCCCTTGAACGAAGTTCATAGCAATTATTGTAAACGTGTGTGTCTTTTTTTAAGCAAAGTTTGTGCTTGACGGTTTTGACTTTTCGAGTGAATTTTACACTTTTTGCGTTTCGCGTGATCGAAAATTCTCTCTCAATCACAATTTCAAGCAGCTGAACTCAATTTGCAGAAATTTAATACTAAAAGTCAAATGAAAAGTGCGCCGAAACTGGTGTCATTTTTTACTTTAAATCTTAAAAGAGGTATATCTTAACCTCTTATGTGGTTATTTGAAGGCCACTATTGAACTTCTTAGTCCCATTTAGGCTCCCCCTCCGACTGAAGCAGGTTGCAATTGATTAGAGCTCCCACTAGTTGTTTAAAAGCAATTTTTCCGACGTTTAGTGGGTTATGTTCACATTTTGGTGACAAGGAGTTGCTTTTTAAGGCTTTAATGCAAATGATTCTGAACAGTTTGTAATGAAATTCGCATTAATCAGAAATTTGTTCGCTCATTTTTGTTTTGTTTTAATTTTGTATCCCTTTTCCTGCTTTTTTACCAACAGAATTTGGTTTTCAGGGCAGTAGCTTCTTAAAACTCTTCTCTTTCCCTTGCTTTTATTTGTAAAGCAGGATTTCTGTTAGCAATCTCTAGAAGCTATCTATTCACGCATTCTTGTGTTTCTGAAGCGAAGCTTGCAGCATTCATATTAGTTCTACGGTTAAAGCTCGGAGGGCATTGTGTGGCTGAGGAGCTCTCTCATGCCCGACTAGTCCCTATGTATGCGATTCACCAAAACTGTTGAGACATATATTCGTTGTGTGAAGGACAGTTCTTAATCTTACTCACCGTCTTAATCACGTCCTCGACCTGGTGATTTGAACCCCATTTTTCCACCCCTGCCAAACAAACCCACTTGTATTTCAAGATTTTGTGCTGTTAGTTTGTGTTTCGTTGGCCGACGCTTTTGTTCGTTTTACATTTTCCACGGCGCAAAAATCAAGCGAGCGTTTTTTTTGTCGCCATTAAACCCCTTTTTGTAGATATTATACTTTGAAGACCGTAATTGAAATTGTATTGGATTTTTAGGGTTGGGGAGAACAGAATGGATCCGAAATTTTTTAGACTCAGAATGGATCCGAAATTTTTTAGACTCTTGGAATAATTCCATAATTTTTGTTCTCTTGCAGATTGTTGCGACCCGTTTAGTTAAGAAAGGTGACCCCCCTTGTTCAAGTGCAAGTCGTCTGACGTTTATGGATTTTTGTTTTTTGTGCATATGGTATTTGACTAAGAAATCTCTTCACTTTTGCTTGTGCCGATCAGCATTTTTCTTTGAAGCATTGTAACTCCTTGAGCATATTGAAAGTTTAGTCTGCGTGATGATGCCAAAATTCATCAATCGATTTTATTTTAGATCTGATTATCCGGGAGTTGGACGCCTTAACAACTGATGAAACTCTGCATGCTAATTTGACTAGAGTATCGCCTGTGTTCATAAAGCAAGCTTATATCTCACGAGATCCGGTGCTACAAGTGTCCAATGGATATGCCTATATAGAGTTAAGCAACGAAGCAGATGCGGAGAAGTTAAAAGCGCATTTGGTACAGAAGAACTTTACAATCGATTCCAAGAAAGGTTAGATGTTGATCGGAAAAATTGGAGATAGAGCAGAGATGCCAAGAAAAGTTTGTTAAGTCTGTTTGTTAGTCTTTGCAATCAAAGAATGTTTTTTTTTGTAATACTTATATGTAACTCGTGTAATGTCGGGATAGTTGACTTTGTCTAATTGAGTTGAAATGTTAATTTTCTGTCCCGCAGACCAGACATTTTCTACAACCAAAAATAGCGAATCGCTAATATGCGTCAACTTAACTTAAGTTGTACATTTAAAGAAAATTTTAAAAAAATGGAATGCAGCCTTTATATCTGATAGCAAAAAATTAGATTGATTATTTTTGTATGTTTTAGTGTCTGTATTCTTTTCCAAATCTTGTGGCGATGAAAGTATACGAGGCGTGAAGAACTCGAATCCGCCTTCTCTGTATAACGAACCAAAGGTAAGTCACTAATGTCTATAATCAAAAATTTATGATTTTAGAAGTATCACTATTCTTATACTAAGCTTGTAGTTTGACCTTGAAGTTTAAATAATGTAAATGTTACCATGTTGGGAACAATTTTGTTTTTAGGTTCAAGGTGTGAACAAGTTGTCTGAAGAAGATCTGACTGATAACCCGTTAGCACAGGCACAGCAGTCTTCACCCACCACTGAGCAGTCAGCCAATTATAGTGCAGCACCTCATCAACACCAGTCGGCTGCAGCCGCTCAGGTAATACGAGGTTTCGTCGTTCGAGTCCATGTATAACACGTGAAATAACTCAATCTGTGTTGTGTAAGATTATATGGCTCCTCTCAAAATAACTGATTTAGCAAGATCAATTGGATTCGATCTTCCAAGGCCTTAGGAAGAATCACCCTGTTAATAAACTTTCGATAAACAGAGCGGGGACATCTCCGACTACACTATGTGGCCGATCGTTCAGGTAGTCTAAAGATCTGCAGAAAATGCTATAATGATTGGGAGCATGGGTAGTTTTTGTGAGTCGACTGGACACCGGATTTGACAATTTCACACCAGCTTCAAGTTTAATGACATTTTAGGTGACACAAACGGTGAACGTGAATGGGCAACTGTACCCAGTGTTCCCTGTGCCCAACACTGCCCAGTATGTGTATGATGCGAATAGTGGCTACTACTACGATCATCAGACAATGCTTTATTACGATGCGAACACTCGGGTCAGTATTATTGCTGTATAACTTTGCATGAGTTATTTAAGAGGGCTAATATATCAAAAATCGAGTTGTCTTGATGTAAAGTTGGTATTGTCTCCCAGTGAAGAACATGGCCTTGTTTATTGTTCATAGGTGAGGGTTTTGAAACCCTACTTGAATGAAACTGATTTGGTAGAAATTCAATATGAAACAATGTTTCTCACACACAAGGCTCAGGCATATACAACGAAATGTTTATCTGCATTGAAATATTCTTCAATCAAATATCCTTTAATCAAATATCAAAAATATTCAAATTGTACAAATTTTAGTATTACTACAATTCGACGACACAGCAATTTCTGTACTGGGACTCGAACTACTCCACTTATCTGCCCCTCCCAGCCGACAAACAACAACAGAAAACATCAGTAGCGGCAAGTAATTCGACGTCCACAACTGCTACTAGTCAAGAACAAACGCCAACCAAGGAAGGTTTGACGAGTGACGCTAGCAGAGGCAGTGTGAGTTTTACAATTGGTGGTAAAACAACTGTGGAACCGAACAAGAAGATGGATAAAAACACTATGGCTAAAAAGGTGCGATATTTACTGACAATAAAGACTTTATCTGTGCTGGGCCCATTATAAAAACATAGCTGGACAAGTCCTGAATTACGATCCGAATAATCGAATGCAAAATTTCAGTTGACTCGACCAGCAGACCAATTGAACACTACGAGCCTAGTGGACAAAAGAATAGTTTCCATATGTAGTCTCAATTCATATTAGCATTTAAATTAAAGATACTTTAGGCGTTTAACAGCCGCCGTCCGCCTCTCAAAGGCTTTTATTTAGGCGCTCTTTTTTACAATCCTAATGATTTAGACTGTATTGGTGCTGTCCGTATTTAAGAGCTGTTACACTTTAGTAAAGACTTACACTTTAGTTAGGTAGAGTAGTAAATTGAGCTAAAAAGCGAATAGTTTAGTTGAAGCATTTTTTTTTCAAATTAACTTTAAGTGAGATGTCGCTTACTTTAGAGTGAGAATTCGGTATTTGAACAAATTTGGCTTTCGAAAGCTGTTTTTTCGAGTGCGGCAATTTGAGTTCTATTATCTCTTTTTTTTCCTTCTGACTTCTTAAACATGCATTTTATGACGAGAAGTTTCTTTTTCGAGCAGTGTCTTTTAATTGCTCTCAAAAGAAGTTTGTAGCAATTATATTAGTCCTGTTGGTCTTTTTTATGCGATTTTTCGCTAGACCGATTTTTCGTCTGACGCATTTGAATTTTCGTCCTCAAAAACGGGATAAACAGGTAGCGCCCAGCGCGCATTAAGTTCCCTTAGAGCCTTTCAGCTCACTATTCTCAAAGTATGCGATTCACAGAAACTGTTTTGGATACTCATGGTGTGAAGGGCGGTTTTTAGAGGTTGAGCCACACCGCCCCGACATCAGTCACCCCAATCCACTGCTGTACCGCCCTCCCCCCGCTGCGTTCACCTCACACACCTTCAATTAAGCTAAAGCTAGCCTCACCAAAGCGTAGCTACTGACGAAGCCAACCGCTCGTCCTTCGTTTGATAGCCGTTTATGTTTACTCTTTTTGAGACTGCAGATCTATAAAGCTATTGCGGCTATTTTCTGGTAATCTGACAGCTATATTATCATTTAGTGTTATGTTTTAGTCCCATTAACGACTGGTCTCATAGGCTCTCTGTGAGGCAGTAGTTAATGAGCTGAGCTTATAGATAGTGTTTTTATGACTTTGACTCTATTTGTTATCGAAAGCTATTTGCAAATTTTTGCTTTTGTCATTGTGCTTTTTATGCTTGTGTTTTTACATGCCATATCACTCATTCTGATTGATCATCAGATCAATCATTGGGTGATAGTGTGGCTTGAATAATCGAATTAATTGTTTCAGCTTATAGCTAATGCTTTCTGTGATGTTGAAACAATTTGTTTGAAAAAAATAATGCAAGTTTTTGCTTACTTCTTATTGATAATTTTGCCCTGTAATTTATTCTCATTATTGAAAATAGTCAACAGTGCTAAAGACAGTTGATAGATGAATTAACGATTTTTTATGCTTTTATTAAACGTATTTGCACGTAGTTTTGTTTTTCGTTTTTGACACCTCTAGTTTTTCAAAAACGTTTTTTTTTTCGCTAAATTTCTGTTTTTGCCCATTTTTCATTTTATTTGAAGTTTGTTGTGATGTTTCTTTCCAAGAAAGCAAAGAGACAATTTTCAGATTAAAAGTTGGTTTATTGATTTTATACTCAACTGTTTTTTTTAAATGAAATTTTTAATTTGTATTATGGTTTTTTTTGTGCATTTAGCATTAGGTACGTCGTAGACTATCACAGTTTGACGTTCCTTGACAATTTTGATTTTGTGGTACTTCGACAAGTTCAATGCTCTGGACTGTGATTCAGGACTTGTTACATGTTTATTGAATTTGTTTTACCTTTTTCAATCATGCTTTTTGGCCTTACATTGGTCAAGGCTTCGTTTGATTTCTGATTTACTTCAATCGTTGTTTTAACTAACTAGACTTTAGAATCCAATCAGTTCACTTGCACAAATACGTTTGAGTTCAAAAAGCGAGTTTTAAAAGAACTGAGATTAACCAAAAAAAACCGGGCGCGAAGACTTAATGTGTAAGGACTTGATTCATCAGAGTTTAAACTAAGAATCGATGCTCCCTTGAGTAACCTGCTAATTTGTATCAGTGTGAAGCTTTAAGCTTACCTCATTTTTAGACACTGAGATTGCCATCCTCATCGATGCTTATGAAGTTGAGAATCAAATCCAAAATTTTTTGACAGAAAAATTAGGCAATCCTCAGGTTTTCCCTTTTTCGCGAGACTGTTTCAAGAGACGGCCAGATAAGACACAACATTAAAATCTGATAACAGTATTATACACTAATTACGACCAAAACTGCAGGCTTTTGTAACACTTGGAGACACAAATTCAAAACTGCATCAGATGAAACCTAAACTAAACATCTAAAGATATTGAACCCCCCTATTTAATGAGACCAAGTGACAAGCGCTAAGTAAAAAATGCATTTCCATATATGAAAACAATTAGTTTGAAACAGCATAAAAGCTTAGCTATCAATTGAAGTTGTTAAATAGCTTCATCTATGCCTCAATGGAGAGCTATTGAGACCTGTCTTTATCCAGAATATATGACTATAAAAAGAGTTTCAAATAAGTTTTTAAAAATCAACTTAATGTTTCTAGAAAGCGGCGTCGAAGCTGATAAGGTGTTAGGGTATTCACTAGAGCTTTGAAATTTAATCGCTTATTCCCTAATGCCCTTGGGAACTGTCATTAATGTAATAATTTGACGAGAAAACAAAGTGTGAAACTATCCACAAATCAGATTTTGTAAAAAAAAAACTCGTGGTATGAAAGCCATAAAATCATAATTATACAACTGCTAGTAGGATTAAATTTCAATCCATTAGAAAAAGAATGTGTTGTGTCTTCACTGAAACAAAGCTACAAGGTCACAGGGATAAGATAAAAGGGACAAAATTCAAAAATTGATATATTAAACAAGATATTTTAACTTAATATATGCAAAGTCGTAAGAGCTATGAGGTATCTACTGAAACTATCATATAGGCTTGCCTATTCCACTTAGGGAAGTCTATTGTGTCTTTAAAAGCCAAGATTATGTCATGAGACTTCAAAAAACAACAAATACAGGCAAACGGATTAATTCAATTAAAGTGTATGAAAACTTTTTGTCAAGCCATAGAAACCATGAGCTTTCTTTTGAAATGTGATTAAATGTTCATTAGACCTCATTTGCACCTAAATCGGACCTTCATTTATTTGAGCGTGGATCCAATTTTATTCTGTAGCATTAAGAAATATGAAAAAAAAAGGACAGCGCCACATTATATAGTTTTTTTAATCTACGATGAGATCAAAACCAGCCTTGCTATTGCTGGGCGTCCGTTGAAAACACGTAGTTTATCTAAGTTTTAGCGGAATAGATAATTTGCCAAAAAAGATTCATCAGAAATAAATGAGGTCTTTTGGCTAATTATCGAGTTAAATGAGCGAAAAGTTGGTAAAGTTTAATTTATAGTACACTCATAAGAAGAGAAAGTAACAGTTGCACATTTTGGCGCCAACAAAGATTGTTTCAAAAGTTTCTTTAATCTCTACATCGAGCAAATTTAGCATGCGCTAAAAAGCATATTTGGTGCCATTTTTGATGGAAAATTGTTTTTTTTATTCAAAAGAGTTGGAACAAACAGTTAACAACCCTCGTCTATCTTCTCAAGTAAAGCCAATAATACTATCGTTAACAATTTTGACAGATTTTAGCAAAATTGGCGAAAACTTGCGCAAAAATTACGCGAAATATGATTTCGCGTAATCATTATATCTCCATTATACCATCACATTATACCTCCATAACTCCCCGGGAAGATGAAATTCAAAAACAATGGTTAAATGATTTATTCTACGCTGAAGGGGCTTGATAATGATACCTGTCACAACCCTCTTCGATGAATATATCAATCGGCCAAAAAAGCAGTTGAGCACCCCCCCCCCCCCCCTCTCTCTCTCTCTCTCTCACTAAAGTGTGGTCTGAACAATGAATTGCTCTGATAATGACAAAATTTGTAGTACATTTACTCTATTTCTGTTGAAAGATCTATGAGAATCGAGTTGACGTTAAATTTGTTATTATATCATTGAGAGCATTAAGTTTTCACGTATAAAAAGCCATGCTTTTGATAATAGAGCCGCATAATTGTCAAGTGTTTGAGATTTTATTGATTTTGATTTATAATGGTCATAGCTGAGAGTCTAACAGAATAACTTGTAGGTCAGAGAGGACATGGAACGGTGGACTAAAAGTGTGAACCAACTGAAACGGGCCGAAAACAATCGAATATTCCCGGTTGGAGCTCCACATCCGAACCCTTCCGCAGAATCAACAGCACCGGGAACTGCAGGTGGTCCTGTTGGAAGCTCCCTGTCCAACTCTGAAAGCTCAGAATCATGGGGTGCTGCATCGCATGGTCACGGTGCTAAAGACATAGCGTTTGCGACATTGGAGAGGAGAAATATGTTAGAAGTGGGCGGAGATAGACCGACTAGCAGCAATGGAAATGAATCGGAGGTATGATAAGCAAGGCAGTACTTAAAATAATGGGTTTACAAGGCTAGAAGAACCTACGTATCAATAATTTAGGTTGATATTGATTGCTTGGTTGCTGTAATGACTCTTTTACGTTTCTTCGAACTTGGAAACTTTTTTTGTATTTGAAACACTCAAAATAATCCGAGCCGCTACAGACTTGGCGTCCACGCATATGAAAGTTTTTCTGATTATCTACCCTGAATTATTTCCTGGTCAACACAAGTATTCCTGAGTTATTTCCTGGTGCACCTATTTCGAAAATTGTTTTTTTTTCTTATTACGCAATTTTCACTTGTTTCAGTTCAAACGTGTTTTGCTTGACACCAAACCAGCGACAGCGTTGAATCCAATTGGAACTTTCGGTCACAACAATTTAGCAAGCTCTGAGCAACCTGATGGTCAAACTCAAATGACTTCTGCTCAATTCTACTCTGTCTCGTCCGCAAACTCTTCCAGCAGTAACTACAACCAGCCACCGGTGATAACTGAGCCAAAAGCAACTGTTGCCTCCGAGGAAGTTCGTTTAACTGATTGGGTCAAGATGGCATGCCTTCTCTGTAAACGACAGTTCAAAGATCGAGAGGCACTTGTGAAGCACCAGAGAATGTCCGATATGCATAAGGTTAATATAGAAATCAACTTTCGAACATAATGTAGCATGATGTACTCCTCTGAGGTCTAAATGTTTGTTTTCTAACCGTTCTAATATAAGAGTGTTTTGATATTTCTAGGGCATTTCACTAGGTAGATAATATAGAAATATTTTTTTCAGCAACCATTTCTTTCGTTGAACTTCTGCCTTATTTCATTCACTCGTTCACTTTTTCAAATGAATGTTTCTTTACCAATTAGAACTAACACGTAAGTTCGGTGGTTACATTACAATATTCCAAATACCAGAGTAAACTAATGTAAAAAAAATTGCCAAATGTTTTTAGAAAGCTACATAGTTGACAGTCAGGACTTTTCAAGTTATTATAGGTGCGAAGCTGTAAGCTGAGCGGAGCCATATTGCGGTGCTCTTGGTTTTTTTGTTTTGTCGTCTGATGCTCTTTTTCGTTTTACATTTGTTGACACAGCAAAGCTGAAAAAGTCAAATTTTCTGAATGACTTTTTCCTCTCACTAACGGCGTTTGCGCGCGTGACGTCATTTCTCACTCTCTTTAGCAAAACTTCTTTGCGTGATTAGATTTTGATCATAAGTGACTTACCTCACTCAATAAAATGACTTTTGCACTTTAAAACTTAAGTTTATACGTGCAGTAAAAGTCCCTAATAAGGGGCTTCTGCGGGATGAATTTTAACAAGCTTTATTAATTTATCGCTGAATGTTTTTTACCTAGCTTCTTGAGCGGCGTCGATTTTTTTCAATTTAGATCTGTCTCTGTTTCTATCTCTGTTATACGGCACGGAGGTCTATTCTTTCGCAGCTATTCCGGCAATCTGCCGGCTATGTTTTCTTTTAAGTACATTCAAGTTTTTAACCCCTTGCACTCAATTATCTGTTTTTTTGTCTAAACCAATCATGATTATTAATAGCCGCAAAGCGATAGCAGCTATTTTTGGGGACATTGTCAATTTTTTACAATCAAAGAATTGGATTGTATTCGTGCTCTGTCTTTTAGTAAGATGTTTTCAAACCTTTTTTCATGACTTTGAGCATTCAAAACGGGATAAACATGTAAAGCTCGGCTAGCATCAAGTCTCATTAGAGGCCCCTCACCGCTTTTAGTAGTCTTTCTAGAGCTTAGAGTGGTGAAGCTAGTTGGAAGGCCGTATTTCAATGTTGACAGGTCATTTTTAGGAGTTTTAGAGCCCAAAATGTTGAAATTTTTTGCGTTTTTTTCGTCAATTTTCGAATTTTTTGTTAGAACAGTCTTAACATGAGTTTTATAGAAGTTGATAAAGATCTTTTGCAGGATATAATTACTCTTTATGACCATTTTAGGAGCCATACATTTAGGAGCCATGTTTTGTACTCCAAACATAAACACGCAAATTTATTTAAATTTTTAAAATTTTTAAGTTTTCTGAAAATGTTTGTCATTTATTCAGCCCTAGTTGTCAAGGAACCTCCTCGAGGGTTTTAATAATAGTTTTCTGCATAGTTTTGAGTGGGAATGGAATGGTTTTCATTATTTTAATATCTATTTTTTAATAAAAATTGCATTTTTCGAATTTGTGAACCTTTATTGTCTTTATTATTAATAGCCGCACAGCGGTAGCTGAGGCTATAATCGGCCTTCTCTTGGTTTTTTATTTCGTTGTCAAAATTTTTATTACGGGCATATGACGCCACAATTATTTTAAATCTGCTCTTTATTCGTGCCTGCAATTTCAACTGAATTGCGTGTGTGACTTCATTCTTCACTCTTACTGGAGCGAGTTTTTTGTTGATTCGCGTGCTTAATTTCTTGGTCACCCATGACTTACCTTGCTCTCAAAAATGAGTTCCTGACTCTGATACTGACCTTTTACTTTAATTCAATGAGATAAGGTTAAGTGAATGTGCCACTCTGAAGGTTATTTGAGAGCAGCTAATAGACGCAGCAATAGTTATACAGATTCTTAATTAAAATATATCTTGGCCTTTAATTAAAAGTGTCTATTAGGTCTGTTTATTTTACTATCTTCTTGACACTGCAGATTTACAAAGCTATTGTTGCTATTTTCCGGCTATCTGCCAGCTCTCTTTTAAGTTTATACAGCCACAGGAGCCAGAAAATTTTATTGACCATGGAATGGTTTTCAACATTTTTATATCAAATTTTCAACTTCAAGAGCCAAGAAACCTTCTCTAGAGTTTGATAATAGTTTATTGCATAGCTTCTAGTGGCAATGAACTAGTTTTCTTTTTTAATATCACGAGTTCTAGCAGTTTTTTTTTTATAAAACTTGCATTTTTTGATAAGATTTGTAAAGTATTTCTGAAAATTATTATCATGTTCCAAATTTATTGATCATTATGTAGTAGATACTCTCTAGACAATAAAATGGTTGTGAAGATATAAATATCACAAATTTTAGCAAGATTTTTTAAAAATTTGCAATTGTTTTCAATTTTTTTTTGAAAATTTTGTCTTCTGAGTTGAACGATCTTTACTGGCCAAAGATTTTTTCAAGTTTTGCAGATGGGTTACATGACAGAACTGCAGAGACAAAAAATGTTTTTGAGCATTTTGAAAATTTTAGAAACTTTCTTTTAATTTTGAACTCGTCAGTTTTTTTGAAGCATTTGTCATATTTCTCTTCCCGATATTTATATACCTTTAGTGGATAGTTAATCTCTTTCAAGGCTTGTGCGTGAGTTAATGAGTGTGTTGACTTATATCATATTTGGACTTCAGGGTAAAAGCTTCAAGAGTTTTCGCAATGATTATTTTGGTTAGTTAATTTGATTATTTTAGTTTCTCGACTTTTGAAATTGTCTTTTTGGCTTGGATTTTTCAACTGATCTGCTGGTCAGGGACGTTAGTTCTAAGTTTTTCTTTCAATTCTTTTGATTGGATTTCAGGACTTGTCCTGCTGTGTTTTTTTTAATTCGTCTCCATTGATGATTCTTGCGACCATTTACTTTTTAAATATTAGTGACTTCTACTGCTTTGCAATTAAAAGTTGTGTGTGTGATGTTATTTGTTGTTTTTGGGTCAATTGCATGACTTACCTCACTTAAAAAAATGACTTCTGAAGTCATCTAATGAACTTAAATTTATGAACATTGACTAATTCTTGAGTATAAGAGTCTTGAGTTTATGACTTCGAATATTAATTTTGAAAAAGCTCTATTAGGGTTTTGCCTTTATAGAGCGTATGTGTGTCATAAGATTGACAGTTCGAATCTAACCCAAAAAGTGTAGTGGTCTATTAAAGGACTGGTGGTCAATGTGTCTATTCTATTTTTTGCTTCAATTCCATGGAAGGTCACAAGCGTCTATTTCGGCTATTTTGCGGCAATCTGCCGGCTTCGTTCGTTCAATTATTATAGTAATAATGTTTTGGCTTCCTAATCAAACAGTTCTTAGATATCACATACATTGTGAGGCATCTGAAAACGGATCATCTGATGGTCTAGTGGTGTTCTCATTAACTTCTGTTTAGCTTCAATGTACATTTTTGTGCTCAAAAAATAAACTTCTTTTGCAATACTTGATAACAGAAATTGGACAATATATTATTAATAGCCGCACAGCGATAGCTGGGGCTATTATTGGCCTTCTCTTGGTTTTTTACAATTCAAAGAATTTGAATTGTATTGGTGCGCTGTGTTTTTTTTTAAGATGTGTTCACACATTTTTCAATGACTTTGATCTTTCAAAACGGGATAAACAGGTAAAGCCCAGCGGGCATTAAGTTTCATTAGAGGCCCAAAGTGGGCTTTAGTAGTCCTTCAAGTGCGTATAGTGGTGCAGCTGCTGGGATGGCCTTAATTTAAGGTTAAAAGGTCATTTTTAGGAGTTTTTCGACTCAAAATGGTGCAATTTTTCATGTTTTTTGTGATTTTTTTGAGATTTTTGTTTGATTAGTCTTAGGTTGAAGTTTTTAAAAGCTAATGAAGGCCTTTTGCGAGACAAAATTGCTTGTTATGACCATTTTATGAGCTATATGTCGTGGTACTACAAACACAAACACACTGAAGCATTTTGAAAATTTTAGAAACTTTCTTTTAATTTTGAACTCGTCAGTTTTTTTGAAGCATTTGTCATATTTCTCTTCCCGATATTTATATACCTTTAGTGGATAGTTAATCTCTTTCAAGGCTTGTGCGTGAGTTAATGAGTGTGTTGACTTATATCATATTTGGACTTCAGGGTAAAAGCTTCAAGAGTTTTCGCAATGATTATTTTGGTTAGTTAATTTGATTATTTTAGTTTCTCGACTTTTGAAATTGTCTTTTTGGCTTGGATTTTTCAACTGATCTGCTGGTCAGGGACGTTAGTTCTAAGTTTTTCTTTCAATTCTTTTGATTGGATTTCAGGACTTGTCCTGCTGTGTTTTTTTTAATTCGTCTCCATTGATGATTCTTGCGACCATTTACTTTTTAAATATTAGTGACTTCTACTGCTTTGCAATTAAAAGTTGTGTGTGTGATGTTATTTGTTGTTTTTGGGTCAATTGCATGACTTACCTCACTTAAAAAAATGACTTCTGAAGTCATCTAATGAACTTAAATTTATGAACATTGACTAATTAAAGATCAATAGTGTGCATCTAAGTAGTGCCAAACGTATATGCTCTAATTCTTGAGTATAAGAGTCTTGAGTTTATGACTTCGAATATTAATTTTGAAAAAGCTCTATTAGGGTTTTGCCTTTATAGAGCGTATGTGTGTCATAAGATTGACAGTTCGAATCTAACCCAAAAAGTGTAGTGGTCTATTAAAGGACTGGTGGTCAATGTGTCTATCCTATTTTTTGCTTCAATTCCATGGAAGGTCACAAGCGTCTATTTCGGCTATTTTGCGGCAATCTGCCGGCTTCGTTCGTTCAATTATTATAGTAATAATGTTTTGGCTTCCTAATCAAACAGTTCTTAGATATCACATACATTGTGAGGCATCTGAAAACGGATCATCTGATGGTCTAGTGGTGTTCTCATTAACTTCTGTTTAGCTTCAATGTACATTTTTGTGCTCAAAAAATAAACTTCTTTTGCAATACTTGATAACAGAAATTGGACAATATATTATTATTAATAGCCGCACAGCGATAGCTGGGGCTATTATTGGCCTTCTCTTGATTTTTTACAATTCAAAGAATTTGAATTGTATTGGTGCGCTGTGTTTTTTTTTTTAAGATGTGTTCACGCATTTTTCAATGACTTTGATCTTTCAAAACGGGATAAACAGGTAAAGCCCAGCGGGCATTAAGTTTCATTAGAGGCCCAAAGTGGGCTTTAGTAGTCCTTCAAGTGCGTATAGTGGTGCAGCTGCTGGGATGGCCTTAATTTAAGGTTAAAAGGTCATTTTTAGGAGTTTTTCGACTCAAAATGGTGCAATTTTTCATGTTTTTTGTGATTTTTTTGAGATTTTTGTTTGATTAGTCTTAGGTTGAAGTTTTTGAAAGCTGATGAAGGCCTTTTGCGAGACAAAATTGCTTGTTATGACCATTTTATGAGCTATATGTCGTGGTACTACAAACACAAACACACAAAATGATACCAAATTTTGCAATTTTTTTCAGGTTTTTTGAAAATTTTTGATATTTTTTGAGTTTTTTTAGCCCTAGGTGTCTCGAAACCTCCTCTAGGGTTTGTTAAAGGCTTTGATGATAGATTACTGCATAGTTTGTAGTGGTAATCGAACGGTTTTCAACTTTTTGACAGCATGAATTTTAGCATTTTTTGACAAAAGTTGCAAATTTTTCAATTTTTTTTGACGTATTTTTTGTCATCATTCAAGTTATTTGAGTCCCAGGGGCAAGAAAACCTCATTTTGGGTTTGATAATAAAACTGACAAATTTTTAGTTGCCATGCAATAGTTTTCAACTTTTGAATATCGCAAATTTTAGCAAATTTTTTGAACAAATTTGCATTTTTTCAGGTTTTTGAAAATTTTCATCATTTTTTCAGTTTTTCCAGTTTCAGGGACCAGGCAATCTCCTGTGAGGTTTGTTAATAGGGCACTGCATAGTTTCTAGTAACAATGGAATGCTTTTTCACTTTTTAATGTCTTGAATTTTAGCATTTTTTGATAAGATCTGCAATTTTTTTTAATGTTTTTTTAAGTTTGTGTCAGCTTTTGATATTCCTCCGCTCTCATTTGCAAGAAAACCGATTCCACATTCTGATAAAAAGTTATTGCATAGTTTTTAGTTTCGATGGATTTGTTTTCAACAATTTAACCTTTCGACTTTTAGAAACTTTTTGATAGAATTTGCAATTTTTTTCAAGTTTTTTTTTAACATATTTGTATTTTATTTATTTTTTCCTGCCTCAGTAGCCAGGTAACCGCATCCAGCTTTTGACATTATGTTATTAAATAGTTGCTAGGGGGCACTTGAATGGCTTTCAACATTTTAATAGAACGAATTTCTATTTTTTGAAGTTTGAAATGTTTTCTAAAAGTTATTGCCTATCGATCTATGAGCCAATGAATTTTTTAAAGCTTGAATCGGGTTACTGGATAGCCTCTAGAGACACAGAAATGATTCTGAAGATATTTATATCACGATTTCCAGCAACATTTCCATAATTTGCAATTGATTTCTTTTTCTTATTTTTTTCGGTCATTTTCGAGTTAATCGATCTTCAAAGGCCAATGAATATTTTTGGGTCTTCCAGATATAATACTGCACCGATTTTAGAAACTAAAATTGGTTTTGAGCATATTTTTGTGATAGGTCTTTTTAAAGCAATAAAAAATTTGGCCTTAGGTTTAAAAGCTTCGAGAGTTTTAGCAATGAGTTTGTTTTTGTTTAGTTTTGTTTCTTTTAGTTTCTCAATTCTTTGATGATTTTTGCGTTCTGGCTGGCATTGTTCAATTGATCTGCTCTTCCAGTAGAGTACGTCTGAGTTTTTCATTCAATTCTTTGAATTGTTTTTCAGGACTTGTCCTGCTATGTTTTTTTATTTCGTCGTCATGATTTTTGTTACGACCATATGACGTCACAGCCACTTTTTGTTCATTCGTTCATGCAATTTCAGCTGAATTGCATGTGTGACGTCATTTTTCGCTCTAAGTGGAGCGAGTTTTTTGTTCATGCGCGTGATTAAATTTTTGGTCACACTTGACTTACCTCACTCTCAAAAATGACTTCATCACTTTGAAATTGACTTTTATTTACTTTAATTCAAAGAGATAAGGTCAAATGGGTGTGTGTCACTCTAAATGAAGGTTATTTGAGATCAGCTAATAGAGGCAGCAATAACTTCACAGATTTTTAATCAAAATATAACAGATCAGCCTTCAATGAAAAGACGATTTTTTTTGGTCTGTCTCTTTTACTGTTTTTTTAGACTGCCGATCTACGAATCTATTGCGGCTATTTTCTGGCAATCTGCCAGCTATGTTATTATTATTTTTATTATTTACCAATGTTAAAAATTACCCCATGCCATGATACTCAATTTATTCCCTTTAATCTTTTTTGGTTAATAATCCGATCTCAAATTGGCAGTCGGCATTATGAGCATGTTTTCTCATACTGAGTCGGATGATTTAATCTTTAGTTCGGTTGAGACAGTTCGTATCAAGTCACTCGGACCCATGATGGCATGGCCATAGCCTGCGAGGCATGGACGAATGAACTAGTCTTTTCTAAATCATCTTGCTTAGATACTATGCTAAATTCGTTCAGGTGATTTGAACAATAGAAATAAAATTAGGGTAAATTTTGGTTATTTTGTCTGACGGAGCATGCTCTGAAAATGCTCAAGAAATTGTAGCTAATTGATCTCGTTATTGTGTGTTTCAGAGTAACATGGAGCAGCACATGAAGACCTTAGAAACTGCATCGAATAGCATCAGTGCCAATGGTGCTCCTCAGAGTTCAATGCAAACAAATTTGAACGAAGAGGAATATGACTCTCTGGCTTCTATGTTCCACTACAGAGACAGGTTGTTAATGTCCAGTACATGGGACATGTTTAACGAATTAAAAGGCCAACGTTTGAACCTCAGGTGCAATTCAGCATAAAGGTTATTGAATGGTGCAATAAGTTTTTTTCGAATTGATGGCTACTCCAATCGTCAGCAACTCTTCTGGCTGCCGTTTTGATATGCACTGACACGCCATTCTGATGATTCAGCGACGCAATCTTTTTCGTGCCTCTCTTCGCCACTTTAGTATACTATCCGCACTTAACGATTTTTTTAAAATTATACCGTGGTTTATTGTTAAAGTAGGCTGTGCACCCATAAACCGTTGAAATAGCTATGTACCCACTAAGCTTAGGAGATTTGCACGATTGTCGTTACAGAGCTAAAGAGCGGAGAGAGAAACACGGCATCTCAGCTCCCCCGCTTCGGGAGTACGAGAAGGCGTACTCATCATCCTCAAACCAGCCAGCACAGTCCAAACCCGAGGAGCCCATTGGAAGTAGCAATGTGGGCAACAAACTTATGCAGGCCATGGGTTGGAAAGAGGGGGAGGGCTTAGGCAAATCTAAGCAAGGCATCACTGCGCCTATAAAGGTGAATTAATGCTTTCGAATAAACTGCAGCTTTGTTTGGTTTGCGGTTTCTAGAAGCGTTACCGATTAGGTTTGGGCAAATTAAGCATTGATAATGCAAATTAAGCACTGATAATGCAAATTAAGCATTGATAATATGAAGTATTCAGTTTATCGTGTTACAAATTATCATGTTCGAAACTTGATGCATCTAATGTTGTCTTAGAGCGATGGTCAATTCTGTTAAATTTTACGCAGGCAGTGTGAATTAGTTTGAGCAGCAAAACTTCTGAATGTCGTTCAAACTGAAACCATGTTCTGCATCTTTGCATATTTGTTTGGGCCCTGTGGCCGTCAGAAGAACATAGATGGCTTGTTATGCTCTACAACTCAAACTATTTACCGTTTTGTTTTAAGGGACGAGTTGGCCTTTCTCGCGCTGTATTTATTATAAATCATATATATCAAATTGAAAGTTGGCTTTTCATCTTTGAAAATAGTTCCATGTTTCATCCTTCCCAGATTACATGAATAAATATTGGATGCTAAATTCTCCAGCTTAAACCTTCTTGGTTATTTTTATAACAAAAATATTTGAAAGATTAAAAAAATACAGTGGGGTTAATGAAATTAATGAAAGGTTCTGAAGCCGCATTGTACTCGAATGTACTGAAGATAATAACTGAAAACAGTTGATAACAATAACACTAAGAAGTTCATAAATGGTTTCCGATTAGTCATAATAATTAACAAAAGGTCTGAAATGTTACTGTGTGCGTGACGCAGAATGTTCCAACATTTGTCCTAACATCCCTTGTATTAATTTACTGCTTTGGAAAGAGTAATGCGGGAATGTTTTTATTCGTACAAAATTTTGTAGGCGGCAGGAAACTTTTTTTTTGTATAAAAAATGGCATGGAATGGAAACGAATTGATTGAATTTGTTTTATAGGTCCAAATTAACTTTTGCTTGTCTCTTTCTGCCATGGTTAACGAATCAAGCTGTAAAATTTATTGAGTTTGATGTGATTGAATACGCATTGTTGTTGATCATATCTTAGCTTTTCTTTTTCGCCAGTATCAAAATTTCATAATGTTCGGAAGGATTTGGATTTTAAAAAAGTCAGTAGATATTTTTAATTGCTCTCGAACAATGTTTGAAGCAATTATTGTAAACGTATTTATACGTGTTTGATCCTTTTATGCAAAACTTTCGCTTGACGGATTTGACTTTTCGAGTGGCTTTTGCGACCTAGACTTTTTCGTTTTGCGTGATCTAAATTTCGCTCACAATCGCATTCATAAGCAGCTGAACACAAGTGGCGGCAGTTCACTACTAATAGTCAAATGAAAAGTGCGCGGAAATTGGTGTATTTTTTTCAATTTAAATTCTAATAGTGGTATATAATAACCCTGAATGGCGTCATTTGAAGCCCCTTAGTGATTTTAGTTCCCCCCCCCCCCGAATGAACCAGGCTGCAATAGATTAGAGCGCCCACTAGTCGTTCGAGACTTTAGGTTGTTATGTTTAGCTTGTTGCATGGAGATTTGAGTGCTCTTTAGGGAAATTTTAAGGGCTGGAGCACTGCATGTTGGACCAGTTTTTGAAGTATCGTTTGTCTATGTCATTTTGTTATTGTAGACAGAGGCTAAGCAGACGAAAAAGCCGGTTTTTGACATATCTGCTTGAGAACTGCTAACAAAGTTTGAGCTGTATTTGACAAAACCATAAATAGTTCCCAAACTGCAAAAAAGTGTGATAACTTTTATTACAAAATTCAAAACATTCTTTGCAAAAGTGAATTTACACAGAAGTAAAATCAATTAGTACAAAAGTACAAGTTAGTACAATTTTTAAAATTAATTTCAAGGACTTATGCTTCAATAACACACTGTTTTCAAAACAATCAGCTTGTTTATTTGTCCTTTGTGAACAATCTGATTTTAACTGACTTTTGTTCTAGTAGTTGCTCTTTCTCCGATTGTTTGGCCAACTTTGCTCTTATAAAGAAATTTTGTGCAAATCTAAAATACTATTTATAGACTGCTCTGTAAAGATGTAGTTGAGAAATCACAGCTGAACTGGTCAATATTTTCACCTAAAATCTTATAATTTTTGACGACAAGGAACCTATGTAAGAGTAGCTGAAAACTTTTTAAAAGTTTTGCTTTGTGTTTTCAATATGCAACTCAGCTAACGGATGAATTTGTAATATCTTTGTTCAGAACTTGCTTAACCTCTAAGTGCTTGGACATAAGACCAACAGAATTAGCAAAATTTTTACAAAACTTTGCTCAATTTGCTTAATTCAAATAATAAAACCAAAGAAACTGTTTGTTGAAAGAATTTTTAAAAGCTGCTTACCCTAAGTTTCTAGGCAATTAGGTTATAGCAAATAAAATTTTTCACAAATAACGATTCCGTACCGCTGAAGAAGAGATACCAAGTTGAAGAACCAGGAGTTTTGCAGCATGTCAATATTCGTCAATATTTTTAAACTAGCTATCATATGACCCGATTTTAACTTCAAAGCAAATTGAGATTCTGAAGTGCCATCAACAAAATGGTGTTGTATTAGCAGACATTTATCAAAACAAATGGAAAAAGTTAAAAGATGATCGCTAATCTTGATGATTATGGAAGTCATCAAAAAGTTCTTTTGTTAAAATTTTTCAAAAACTGAATTTTCGATCATAGATACATCGGTACATCATTCGAAGACTATTCTCTGTACAACAGTCTTTTTTGTTAAATTTGAGATGAGAAAATTGAGATACATGACCAAGATTTCTTGGGAATTCTCCCAAAAAAAATTACACATGCGTGAAAATAGCACAATTTATATCACTATTCATTCTCTAGAGATCAAAAAGCATCCATATTAATTTAAAATTAACACAATAGTGTTACACACAATTTAAAATTAAAGAAGAAAAACTGAAAAATAGATCAGCAAAACTGCAAAATTGGACAAAATTCTTATGTGTCATTATAGATTTCTCTCTCTATGCAGTAGTTCCATATGCAGAGAGCTTTTTGAATTGGTTCTACAATTTTCAATGGAAAGAACTTATGTAATTGTTTTGATATAACCGAAATTATTTTGAATAAAGTCGACATCTTCAAAATTGAGAAAATTAATTTCAGTACAGTCGCAATGTTTCTTCAAAAATTGTTTTTATATGCTTTCTTTTCTAGTTGAGTTGCAGACTCGGGGAGCTGTAAAATCATACCGCGAAAGTTGGACCTCCAAAAAAGTAGAAAATTGTCTGAAGATATGAAAAGTTAAGGCAGTCAAGAAGTTCTCAATTTTTTTCAAAAGATAGAACGTTGGATAAACAGCCGAAAAATTGTTTCATTCCAGAAAAACGTCAGGTTGACAAAAATAGGATTTCATCTGAAAACGTATCCGAAAATGTGTTGAAAATGATTGAAAATCGGGCAAAAAGGATGAATTTTTGTCTGATTACGTTTTCAAATTGAAGAGTGAGTACTCGAGGTTCTAGAGGTAATGATCTTTAAATTGATACCGCATTGGTTTTTCTGGGATGCCCTAAAAAGTTCACAAATTTTTCTTAACGAAGAAAAGCTTATCGTTGCTGTCGTAAAAGAATTACATGATGTTTTATTAGTGATACAAAGATTCTGCAACGAATTAGTGTATGATGTTTGATATCCTATATTTTCACATCATATTACCATGAAATGTCATTTGGCTTTATCCTTCGTAAACCGTAATTGTACGCATTAAAGTAAACAAGGATGCTCGTTAATGTGCGTTCGCACGTGATATTCCGACCCGAGCTCATCTACATTTTTGACTTCATTTTAAAGCTAATGATGAGATAATTAAAAATGGATATTTGAGTTTAAAAAATCGTTACACAACCCAATAACTAATTGAATTACATAATACCATGTCTCATTACAGCGCTCAAAAGATCTGCCATTAGAAAGATTACGAGGAAAAAACAAACAACAAAATAAGCAAAAACAAAAAAAATTAGCGAATGTGCTGTAAAAGAAAAAACACAAATATTGACAACTCACAAATTTTTTATGAATATTCATATTGTCCAACACGCAAAACATCAGTCACGACATTATATCAATTGAAAAATAGTTTTTGAATTACAAGGGATTGGATGGAACCTCTCAACGATGAGAATAAGTTACAATTTGACGAAAAGAACAAAAATTGAAAAGTATTAAAATCTTCGAAAACGAACAATATCATAAACTGTAATTCTACAAATTCGCTATAAATTGACTGCAACATTTATTTAATCCTAAATTGAAAGCCTATGAGACCAGTCAGCACTTTACGACTACATGAAGAAAAAAAAGCAAAAACTGCAAATTCAAAAAAAAAAATTAGCGAGAAAAGTGTCGAAACCAATAAAAAATTTTGGTAAAAATTTTCTAACCTCATATAGTATTAAAGAGCAATGTGGTTCTTCTTTTTTAACAATATGACTTGATATATAAAAATCAACAAGTATGAACAATCATTATAAATTTTGCAGAAAACCCGTTATATCAACGTCATTAAATTCAATAGCTTTCAACGGAAGTCAAAAATACGCTATGTTATATCTCAATGAGAAGGCAAGGATGTTTGTCAGTCATAAGTCATCAACAGGACAACGCTATAAGTCTTATGATTATGAAAACAACAACAAATACGTGCAAAAACCAAAAATTCAGCAGAAAAGTGCGAGAAAATGTCGAAGCCATTTAAACCACAGGCATTTGTCTGAAAACTTTATCTATGATCCATTGGAAATTTTCGCTAAGCCAATTGGAACTATCAATATTGGGATAATGCAATAAGATTTCAAAAGGAATCAAAATTACAAAAAATATTCAATTGTTTTTGAAATTATGAAAACTCGTGGCATCGAAGTCATAAAAGCAATAGTTAGCAGATAAAACAGCTTACCTGGTTAATTTTGGTTGCATTAAAAAGGGGATGAGTCCTGTCGTTATTGAGAGTAACTTACAGTTCATGAAATTAAGTTTAATAGTCATTAGTAATAAAAAAAATTCAAAAATTTTGAAAGGTCTTAACAGCCACTAAATTCAATAGCTCTCAACGGAAGTCAATACTTGCGCAAGCAAGGTTATGTCACAATAGGAAGCTAAGGATGTTTGTCATTCCTAAGTCATCAATAAGACATCACAATAAGTCTTATGATTATGAAAACAACAATAAAAGCAGGCAAAAACCAGGAAGTCAGTAGAAAAGTGCAAGAAAGTGTCGAAGCCATTCAAATCATAAGCTTTTTCTAAAAAATTTATCTATGATCCACTGAACCTCTTCTCTGAGCCAAAGGGAATTATCAAATTTAGAATAATGTGATAACATTTCAAAAGGAACCAAAATTACAAAAAAAATATCAAAAAATGAAAAAAAGAATTATAAAAACTCGTGGCATCGAAGTCATAAAATCAATAGTTAGAAGAAAAAACTGCTAATCAGATTCATTTTAGTTGCATTTGAAAAGAAAGATGTCCTGTCATTACTGAGAATGACTTACAGTTCTCGAAAATAAGTTTAAGATTGGTTAATGTCCAAAAAAAATTCTAAAAATTATTTTAGTCTTAAGTCATTAAATTCAAGAGCTTTCAACAAAAGTCAAAATGTACACGACGTTATGCTCCGATGGGGAGACAAGGATGTTTGTCATTAATATGTCATCAGTATTACGTCAGAATAAGTCCTATGAACAAAAACAAATACAGTCAAAACCAAGAAAAAAGGCAGAAATGCGAGAAAGTTTCGAAGCCATTTAAACCGTAATATTTTCTCTGAAAAATTTATCTATGATCCATTGGACGTCTTTTCTAAGCCAATGGGAACTATCAATATGAGGATAATGAGATAAGATTTCAAAAGAAACCAAAATTACAAAAAAAAATCTGAAGTTTTTTGAAATTATGAAAAAATTGCTTTCGTAAAACCAATAGCAAATAAAAGCGCTTACCAGATTAAGTTTGGTTGCAAGATAAGGATGGGGGACCTGCCATTACTGAGATTGACTTAGTGTTCATGAAGAAAATAAGTTTAATATCGGTTAATGTTCAAAAAAACTTTCGAAAAATTGTTTTAAAGTCTTAACAGCCATTAGCTGTCCACTCAAAGCACTATGTAGGTTTACCTATTGAACATTAGGAAGCCTATTGCACTTCAAGTTAGCGAATCTCTACGATGGGACTACCAAAATTTAGTAAAATCTCAATAAGTAAATCAAAACTTCATTAAAAATTTCGAAAACTCGAGTCGAAGACAAAAAAACATGAGCGAATCCTTGAAAACGAATATTTTGTTCAATACGTATCATTTGGCCGTGAATGAGGTTTTTCGTTATTGCAACCTCGATATGAAAAGTGACTAGTCTCTAAGTGACTAAAAAACAATAATAAATAGGAAAAGTTTTCTAAAAAATCAGCTCTGAAATTGAATCCGAGTTTTTTTATAGTAAACTTCCTAATGAGACCAGAACTAGCCTTTTTATCGGTCTATTGGTCCCACAAAATTGTTACATTTTGTTGCGCGAAATGTAGTTTTATAATATTTTTTATAGAAAAGCCTTAATTTGAACAAAAATTACGCTAAAAGTGAACAAATCATGCAAATATCACGTGTTCACCTAAAACTTTAAACCTCGATACTCCTCGAAAAATACGAAATTCAAAAAAAATTTAATTTTGAATTCTGCGCAGGACGAGCTTTTTAATGATACCTTTCACATCTCTCTACGATGAATATATCGATCGGCCAAAATTGTCTGAACAAAAAAACCCATTTGAGTATATAGTTCCTTCCCCACAAGTGAGTTCGGAACAATAAAAATCAATTCTTTTTAGGCTGCTGGTAGGGAGTCGACAGCTGGACTGGGAGCTGTGAGCTACACTCGGGATCCGAACAAGACGTACGCCGAGAATGCAAGACAGGCTCTGCTCAGTAGAGTGAAACATGACTAGATAGATGTTGTCTTATTTGATTTTGCAGTATTTAAACTAGCCCTGATCTGACCCGTGATCTGAACCAACTCTCATTTTATTGCAGCAACTGAAGAGCAATTTCTGAAATAAAAATTTTCAAATTTTTTGATAGTGTTCATTTTTTAATCAGTGATACCAGTTTTTCTTTATTCCTTGTTTTCTCAACTTCTTCGTTGTATTTTCCTGCTCTTCGTTTTGAATTCCAAATAGTTTGCCTGTTTATTTTGTTTAAATATAGTGACTTGATGTCAAATTGGTGATGCAAATTCAGTATAATTAAAAATTTTTTTCTTTCGATCGGAGCACTTGAAACACAGTTATTAGTTACTTTGTTTATGAACAACGGGCATTATTTCAGATTGTATGGATCCGTACACTTAATAAGCTTGCCAATCGGTAACCTGGTATCATCTTAAAGACGGTTTTAAGAACGACAGGAACAAACGTTGAGCTGTACTTTGTGATACAGTTATGACGGCAATTCCTGAAGCGTGATTACATCGTTGAGTTACTGGAATTCCGGTTGACATTGGATCTTTCGATTCCTGGTACAACTGGAATCTTCTAAGTATCATCATCATAGTTCAGATAGCACGTAAGTCCAAAATCATATTGATTCAGCAAGTTGCGGTCACATTTGAACAAAGTTCTGATTGTCAGTACAAATTATTAATATTTTACTCACAATCGTAGGCGAACTTTTGACCTGAATTGCTGATAATCAGGTCATCTAAATGTCGAAATGTTAGGGCCGAATTCAATTGATTGTATCGTATTTGCTCACTTTGTTTAGCAATTAAGCGCTTCAATTTAGATTAAGAGGGCTGTTTACTTTTGCTAAATGTTTTGCTTAATCTTCGATCTCTTACGTCATGACGTTGAACACGATTATTGCGTAATTTGTGCTACTTTGCGTTTTCAGTTTGCGTAACATACCTAGATCGAAGAATCCGAACTTGCGAAAGGAGATTGTGTAAAGCAAAAACTTACCACACTTTTTCTGGACCAAGATACAGAATTATTTTTATCTGTGGAAAAAATTGTTTACTCTCCTGTTGGTTAGATCGGTGCCTTGAGGTATTTTCTTCTTTGGTTGCCCTCGAAAGAAGTCTGAAGCAATTATTTCACTCCTGTTTGTTTTTTTGCGGACGGTGAGTTTTGGTTTTCTATTGGTTATCGGTTCTCTCAACTTGAAGAGATGCTATCATTATCTTCCATTTATCTTAATTATAGCTGTAAGCTGAGCGGAGCTATATTGCGGTGCACTTGGTTTACAATTCGAAGAATTTGAATTGTATTGAGGCGCTGTATTTTTACGACTCGTAGAAGAGTATTGAAGAAGTATTTTTATAAATCACTTTAGTTGGAGTGAATTTAGAAACAGGAAATGAAAGGCGTAAAAAATTGGAGTGGTTTGGGCGCTGAAGAAAATTGAAGAGTGGAGCGAACAGAGAGCGGTTTTTTGTTCATTCCGCTGTTTTCGAGAGAGCGAGAAATTTAGGTGTGAAAAAAATAAAATTTTGTGTTCACGTGCGGCTTTTTAAAACCGTTTTTTTTTGTGTAGAAGTTTGATTATGGTATTGTATTTTAGGGTTGTTTTGATAGTGGTTTGTATGTTTCTGGTCATTAATGTGATCTTTATACCATTTTAGGTTTTTCAGCTATTTTGCTGAATTTTAGGCGACTTTGAGCAATTTTTTGCTTCTTTTTGTTATACTGCTTTTTATGAGCTTTGTATATACGCATAGTAGTTATGGAGTTTTTAGATACCAAGTGATTACAGTTTTATTGGTGTTAAACATTTTTTGTCAAGAAAAATGGCAATAAACTGAGTAATTTTTGATGCATGTTGATTATTTTGATTTTAATTTTGAGTCGTTTTGATAAAGACTTTTGAGTAATTTTTATAAAGATTTCAGCAAAATTTCGTGTTTTGCTTTTTTCCTCAAATCGTCTGATTCTGCTCTTTTTCATTTTTTTTAGTGTTCTAGCTGGTTATAGCAACTTTTCTGGAGGTGTTGTTGGAATTTATTTAATGCACTTTTCAATGACATATTACAAATTTCTAACTTTTTTCTCTTTTTTGTTCTTCGTTTTTAGTTTTATAAATCGACGATGTTTTGGATTGGTGGACCCTTGACCGAATTAGTTCTTCAATTTTTTTAAAAATAATGATTTGGATTCAGCATAATGGCAGTTGATCCAAAACTTGTGGCAGAACATTTTTGGTTTTGTTCTTCATTTCCTTTTTCTTACATCCGCTTTCTCTACTTCAAAATTATGTTGGGTTTGTCTCTCAATTTGCAGTGGTTCAGTTCAAATAATTAAAAGTAAACGTATCACATGTGCTTTCGCCTTTTTTTGAACTTGTAACTAAGTGTGATTTTTTTATCACATGCTTTTTTGTCTTTTCTGGTCAGATACTTCTTCATTGTTCTTTTTCATTCTCTTGCTTTAAAGTGATCATTATTATTCAGTAAGATAAGCATTATGTTAGTGGTTTTTTGTTCACATGCGGCAATTTCACTTTTTTTTAATTTTAGGCTATTTGTTTTTTCAGTTTTTTGGATTGGATTTTTTTTTAATGTTTTTCTCAATCCATTCGTAGTTCATTCTAGGCCTATTCTTTGTTTGAACCAAATTACTCTTTCTCGCTACTTGTTTTTTGCTCACATGCGTCTTTTTGACATTGATTTTCAGATTTTTTAAAGTTTTTTTGATCAGATTTTTTGGAAATGGTTTATCCAATTCAGTCATAGTCCATTCTATGTCTAGTTTTTCTTTAGGCAATGAAAGTTCTTTGAATTGTACGTCAGGACTTGTCCTGCTATGTATTTTTGTTTTGTCGTCGGACGCTTTTTCGTTTTACCTTTGTTCACACAGCAAAACTAAAAAAGTCAAATTTTCTGAATGTTTTCTTCCTCTCACTTACGGCGTTTGCTATTTCTCTCTTTATCTCTCTCTTTCTCTCTCTCTCTCTCTGGCCAAGGTTTTGAGATCATTTGCGTGATTAGATTTTGATCGTACGTGACTTTAACTCACTCAATAAAATAATTTTTGCACTTTAAAACTTAAGTTCAATTTAAATTGGTTTAATATGTGCAGTGAAGGTCTCTAACGGAGGCTTCTGCGGAATGAATTTTTGACGAGCTTTTTCAATTTATCGCTGAATTTTTTTTACCTAGCTTTTTGAGCGGCGTCGATTTTATCAATTTAGATCTGTATCTGTTTTCATCTCTATTATACGTAACGCAAGTCTATTCTTTTGCAGCTGTTCCGGCAATCTGCCGGCTATGCTAGTCGGTTGTTTCACTGAGACAGAATGTAAAAGTCAAAGCCGCACGTGAAAACGGGTGTCTATGTTATCAAAAGAAGAGAGAATGTTTGTGGTTTGTTCATGCATCATTTTGAGAGGGAAAGCTGGAAAATTAGGCGTGGGGAAATTTTGCTCACGTGCTTCAACACATTCTTTGCCGGTTTACTTCAAACTGGCCATATATATTTTACGTAGATGAATGCTGATGATTTTTTCAGCATATATTAGACTTTTAGATTTCCAAGTTTTTATAATCAACGAGGCATCCTTGAGATTTTTGCATTTCTTTTATTTGCTCTCGAACGAAGTTTGAAGCAATTATTGTAAACGTGTATGTCTTTTTTCAAATTTTTCGCTTGACCGTTTTTGCGCTTTTTTTCGAGAATATTCTCAAGTGACTTTTTCACGCTTTCGTTCTTCATTTTTGAGTGGTCTCTATTGTTCTCACTCTGAAGTAAAGCTTGCTGCTAATATAAACTCGATTACCACAAATCAAAACGGCCCCGATAACCGAGTGGGCAGTGCTTCTGGTCAGGGATCGGGAGGTCAATTGTTCGAATCCCAGCATGGGCAACTATTTTTGCACCCATTAAGAAAAAAATTATCTAGGTTACAGCCCCTGAATTAAATTGCCTCGCCTGTCGTTCGAGAGCAATTCTTCCGACATTAGTCGGTTTATATTTGTACTAGAACATTCTTGGGCGAGTTTTTCAAGCTTCAGTTCTTTATTTTTCTATCGATCTAAGTTAAGAATATAAATACAATACAATAAAACATATAGTAAGAGGCCGAGGGATTAAATTTTTATGCAGTTTCAACTCCTGTTTAGGGACTATGGTCGAAACAATGTTTTGTCTTTTTTTGAGCGTTTTTTTTTCAAAATTCATTCAACTGAAATTATAGAAGGAGAACCATAGTTAACGCTTAGTTAAAAATCTGTAGCTTATTGAAATGTGAATATTTGAAATGTGTAGCTTATTAAGTACACGTTCAAATCAGTGTTAACCATGATTTCCGTTCTGAAGTAACGCTCAGAAGTGAGAGTTTAATTGAGATTGGATGCAGGCTGCGTCTCATAACGCTTGTTTGCTCTTTGTTTCATAGCAGCCCTCATCTTCTCAGCCGGCTATTATAGCGCTCATAATTTTTTACAATTCAAAGAATTTGAATTGTATTGGGGCGCTGTCTTTTTTTATGATCTGTTCACACATTTTCATGATTTTTGAAGTCAAATTGGAGTTGTGATTTTGGTCACGCCGAAACAGGAAGTGGAGCGAAAAAGCGAGTGGTTTTGCGGCGTGAAATTTTTTCGCTCTAAATTTAAAGTGGAGTGAAAAAACGGTGTTTGAACAAAAATTCGCTTTCTCGCTAGTGGTTTTTTGTTCACATGCGCCAATTTCATTTCGATTTTTACTGTTTTTTCAATTTTTTGGATAGGATTTTTTTCTAAATGGTTTTCCCAATCCGTTCATAGTCCGTTCTAGTTCTTTCTGTTTAGTCGATGAAAATTCTGAATTGTACGTCAGGACTTGTCCTGCTATGGTTTTTACTTCGTTGAACAAAAAATGTTTTGCTTTACCTCATTTTGCCGCTTTTTCAACACTTTGCGTGAAATCTTTTTGACTTCTCTAGGCTAGTTTCTCTCTTCTCCCATTCTGCTAAAAGTGATTTTGAACATCAGTTGCTCAGCAAAGCAATTCAAAATAAACAGAGTCGGTATTAAAAATTGAAGTCAGAAATAGAAACGGGATAAACCCATAAAGCCCAATTTTAGATGCCCGCTATTTGAACGTCGTTCCTAGAAGTCTAATTTACCATCTCTAATGATTATTGGTATTGATTGTAGATTGTAGCCCCTGTAGTCTCTATCTAAGAAATTGAAGTATGTTCAACTACGAAATGCCATCAAAATAAATCGGACTTAAAAAATGTTTTTGTACAAAAATCTTTTTTTCCAATATCTTCTATTCTTTCAATCCCAATCATGCTTATTGGAATCAACGGCGGCTGTTTGTAATTCATCGCAAACGAAAGTTGTAGCAATTATATTAGTCCTGTCGGTCTTTTTTTATGCGATTTTTCGCTTGACAGATTTTTTGTCTGACGCTTTTGACTTTTCGTCCTCAAAAACGTGATAAACAGGTAGCGCCCAGCGGGCAATAAGTCCTCGTAGAGCTTTTCAGCTGTGTTTCAGCTCAAGCTCTTTTGGAGACTTATACTTATACTTAATGGTGTGAAGGGCGCTTCTTAGAGGTTGAAGACACCCCCCACTCTTGACCCCCCATTGCCCCCCAATCAGCCCCCGGTGAACCCCCCCCCCCTCCTCCTCCTGTGGCTAGCTACTGACGAACAACCGCCCGCTTGCTAAAAACTCAAATTTATACTATTTTGCAATTTTTTTCAAGGTTTTTGAAAATGTTTGAGAGTTTTTGTTTTTTATCAGTCCTCGGCGTCAAGGAACCTCCTCTAGGTTTTGATATTAGGTTACTGCATTGTTTCTAGTGGCCGTGGAATTGGTTTTCAACTTTTTAGTGTCACAAATTTTAGAAAGTTTTTGATAAAACTTTTCAAGTTTTTTTTGAAGTTTTTTTGAATTTTCATGGCGTTTTTTAGATTTTTTCAGCCTTAAGAGCCATGGAATCTCCTCCAGGGTTTGAAAATAGGTTACTGAATAATTTCTAGATTAAATGGAATGTCTTGCAAGATTTTAACATCACGAATTCTAGCATATTTTTGATATTTTTTGTCATTTTCCAATTTTTTGAGTCTTTATTCAGATTTTTTGAGCCTCAAGAAGCCTCAAAAAGCCTCCGTTTCCACTAACAATAAGTTACTAGAAAATTTTTGTTGGTCATGGATTATTTTTCAACTTTTTAATATCACGAGTTTTAACAATGTTTTTTTATAAATCTTGCAATTATTTTAAATGCAAAATTTTTAAATGTTTTGTCATTTTTTAGGTTTCTCTGGCCTCAATGGCCACAGAACTTCCTTTAGGGTTTGATAATATGTTACTGCATAGTTTATATATGTAAGTAATGGAATGTTCTGCAAGATTTTAATATCACAAGTTTAAGCATATCAAGAATTTTTTAAAATATTTGCAATTTTTTCTTGTTTTTGAATTTTTTCCTGCAACTGAGGCCATGGAACCTCCTCCAAGGTTTGATAATAAGCTGCTGCATTGTTTTTAGAATTAAAGGGATGGTGATCAACATTTTTCACGACTCCAGTTTCAGTAATATTTAGATAAAATTTATGGAAAACTTTTCAAATTTTTGGAAAATTTCATGTTCTAAATGTATGGATCTTTATGAGCCTGTGAAACTATTTCGCAGTTGAGACAGGGATACCGGATAGTCTCTTGAGACAATGAAATGGATCTTAAGATATTAATATATTGAATTTTTGCAAGATTTTTTAATTTGCAATTTTCAAAATTTTTCATTATTTTTTGTCTTTTCTGAGTCTAACAACCATTACTGGCCGAGGAAACTTTTCAAGTCTCGGAGATGGGTTACCTGACGGCAATTCGAGACAAAAAATGGTTTTGAACTTTTTTTTACTGCAAAATTAGTTTTTATAAATTTGCCCCTTTTCAGTTGTTTTTCTTGATTTATTTATTAACAAGGCTAGATAACTAGAAGTTGCAGAGTCGAATCCAATCATGGAAGATATTCGTGTCTCTTTTTGTCGGTTAGGTTTCCTTTCCTTCTCTTTAACGATCACGTTTTCATCTCTCTCTCTCTCTCTCTCTCTCTCTCTCTCTCTCTCTCTCTCTCTCTCTCTCTCTCCTCTCCTCTCTCTCTCTCTCTCTCTCTCTCTCTCTCTCTCTCTCTCTCTCTCTCTCTCTCTCTCTCTCTCTCTCTCTCTCTCTCTCTCTCTCTCTCTCGCTCTCTCTCTCTCTCTCTCTCTCTCCCTCTCTCTCCTCTCTCTCTCTCTCTCTCTCTCTTCTCTCTCTCTCTCTCTCTCTCTCTTTGTTGATGCCGCACTTCAGTTGCTGTTATGTGGCGTAATGTCATGATCTCTGATCCTCATTATCAATGAGTTATAGTTGTGGTGTGATTAGGGTTATGGTTTTTATCATAAATGATCTATCAGGAACTTTTTAGGAAACCATTGTTATTTGCTCTCAAAAGCAATTTGTAGCAAATATATTAATCCTGTTTGTCTTATGCAATTTTTCGCTTGGCCGATTTTTCGTCAGGCCCATTCGACTTTAGTCTTCAGAAACGGGATAAAGATGTAGCACCCTGAGGTCAGTAAACCGTGGCCAGCTTTTGACGAATCCAACCGCTTGCCGGTCGTTTGAGAGCAATTCGCCCGACGTTAGTCGGTTATGTTTTGGCAATCTGCCGTGTTTTTTGTTATATTCAGCTAAGGATCTTTTCCGTTTGTGCCCCCAGTAGCTTTTGCACCCCCTTACAGAGCACGTGTGATTACATAGTAAATCATTATGTAAAAATATGGCACGTGCGTCGGGGGGAGGGTGCAAATAGTATAAAACCACTAGGCTGGGGGGCACAAACGGTAAAGACCTCAGCGAAATATTTGAAGGCTTAGATTCTCTGAAATAGTTTTCTTTAATCAATTTTTTCCAGTGATCGTCCGGAGTCTTGAGTTGCTCAGTTTCACTACTTAATAAACGAATGTAGCTAGTTGATTGGGTTAGTTACTAAATTGGTATACTTTCAAAAATTCGATCAATTGAGCTTCCGAACTCAATACTCCCTTCTAATATTTATACACGGTGGCGAGTCTTGCGTTCAATTGCTCTCGAGTAAATATTTTAATCGTGTGTGGCATTGACTTACCGCGTGAACTTTATCGCGCTTGACTTTTTGATTTTTGCGTAGTCTGATTTTTTGACCTAAAAACCGTGTTTATTTACTCGCGAACGAAATTTGAAGCAATTTTTAGTGTATCTGTGTGTCATCGTTCTCTGATTCGCAATTTCAAGCGGCTAAATTTGAATGGCGGCAATTTACTAATAAAGGTAAAATAAAAAGCGCACCAAAATTGGTTTTATGTTTTCACTTTAATGCCGATTGGTGGCCTTATATCAAGCATCATTTAAGAACCCTATTGTAAACGTTTTGCACCCCACTAAGACCTCTCCCGGCTGAAGCGGGGAACGGTAAAATTGAGCCCCTGTCGTCAGGTGTTCGAGTGCAGCTCGTCCGTCATAAGTAAGGTATCCTTTTTAGTACCCGCCACCACCTGCATTTGTGAAGTAACGAACTTACTGGTCTTGAAAAAAAGTTGCACGGAACATCATTTTAAAAAACAATTCAGTCCTCGCTATAAAGGAAGAGAGCTAGTTACAGATGCGTTGCGGTTGTGCGAATTATGTCATTTTTAATTGCTCTCAAACGAAGTTTGTAGCAATTATATTAGTCCTGTCGGTCTTTTTTTACGCGATTTTTCGCTTGACCAAATTTTCGTCTGACGCATTTGATTTTTCGTACTCAAAAGCGGGATAAACAGGTAGCGCTAAGTGGACATTAATTGCTCTTTAAGCCTTTCAGCTCACTAGTCTTCAAGTATGCGATTCACAGAATCTGTTTTGGAGACTTATACTTATGGTTCGAAGGGCGGTTCTTAGAGATTGATCCCCCCTCCCCCCTGTTGCCACCCCATCAGCCCCCTAGTTCACCCCCCCCCCCCGCTGAGCTCACTTGGCCCCTTCAAGTAAGCTAAAGCTAGCCTCACTAAACCGTGCCTAGCTACTGACGAATTCAACCGCTCGCCGGTCGTTAGAGCAATTCGCCCGACGTTGGTCGGTTATGTTTGTAATCTTGGTGCGAAGTTTCACCAGCTAATTTAATTATTTTTTAGCATACCTTATAACCGCCAAGCGTTAGTTTTGAGTCATTCAATCAACTTTGCAATCATGTGTGATTCGATTTTTGTCATTAGAGGGACTTTCCTTTGCATTTGTGTTCTGAATGACATCAGCTCAGCTCGAATGTTGAACCTGATTCTAACTGAGAATGTTATACTTTAAGTGATGGTTAGTTGTTTTCTAGAGTTGGTTTCCCGAGACTTATTTTTAGGTTTATTTCAATTGTTCTTTGAACCAAGTTTGAATCAATTACTGTAGTCGTATATCTTTTTATGCAAGTTTTTGTCTAGTGGATTTGAATTTTTATCACGCTTGACTTCATAATGCTCTCTCGTAATCTACATTTCTCTGTCATTCACTTTATTAGCAATCAAATAAAACATACAAGCAGCAGTACTGAACTAGCGGTCGTTTACTACTAGACGTCCAATTTAAAGCGCGTTGAAATTCTCATTTCCACTTCAAATCTTACGAGTGACTTGCATAAGCTCTAATAGAATCTATTGATGTCCCTTGGGCCCAACTGAACTCCCCTCTGGCGGAAGCAGGCTGCATCTCCAGCCCGTTAGTCGTTCGAGAGCAAATTGTCGGACATCAGTCGTTGTTTCATTTAGAAGAACAAAAATTTTTCGTTGGTACTTTTTCGCTGTTATATAAACAAATCTGTTCCTGCTGTTCATGAAATCGAGCTAGGTCCGTAATTGATGCTAAAAATGAAATAAAGATAATTTTACCGCTTAAGAAATTGTACATAGTTGACTGTCCAAGGTTCAATGATTAAAATTGGTGTTTGCAAAAATTGCTCTTAACGAATTTTAATTAGTTGTCGCAGGTTATGTTGTATCTTTATATCGTCTCAGTGTTCGACTGTGACGTCAGCGCACACGATGAGAATATTTATAGATTTTACGTGTTCCTTGTTGAACTAGTGACTCAATCATACGCAGTTTGCGCTCCTGTTGAAGGCAATTTGCATCAAGACAGCGAAGTAATGTTTAATGTGGTCAATTAAACTTGTCAATATGCAATAGGTAATCGAAAATCTATTTTTTTTCATTTATTCTAATAATTCGAGTCTTCGTTGCCAAGTTATGTGTTATTTTGAGTAATAATGTATTTCAGCAATGCAACTCGACAGTTGTGCGTTTTTGATGTAGTTTATATTTTTCAGAGAGCATTTACCTCGAGAGAGAGCTAGCAGTTTATCTCGTTCAAGAATGAACATCTTTCGACGATGTACGAACTCTATATCGTCGGACGAACAAGGAGCAATAGAGCCCCACGAGGACTCCAACACATCCTACGCCATTCTGGGAGAGGGAGACAACTTCCCTGTCTATCTTAATGTCTATGATTTGGTAAGCTTTATAATCTCAACCTGTTCAATTGCTCTCGAACGAATTTTGAAGCAATTATTGTTAACCTGTGTGTCTTTTTGCGAATCGAAGAGGAGTATTGCTATTGCATAGGTTTTTGCTTTTTGGCGGAAGCAAGTTTTTTTATGATATAAACTATTGGCTTTTGTTTTCAAACATTGACTTCTGTTTTCAAACATTGAACTTTAACAGTAGCTTAGTTACTAATATATGGTAATAAGGAATTGATGATAATATTCAAGATCGAAAGGTCATTTTGAGAAGTTTTCCTCCCATAATAGTCCCTACTTGGGTTACATGACAATTTACCCAATTCCCATTTACTCAATGCCATTTTACCCATTACTAACTTACCCAATGCTCTTTGGTCTTTTCGTTCAATTATCCGATTACAAATTAGCAGTCGCTATTACATGGACGAATTAAAATATTTATGTGGACAATATAATCCCACATTCGGTTGTGATAGTTTCATATCAAGTCCCACGGGCCATTTATTGGATTCGGCTAAATAAACTTTCTGGTAAATTTAGCAATAGAGTAAATTGGATAAGTTGGCATTGGGTACAATGGCAAGTTGGGCAAAATGGCATTGGGTATAATGGAATTGGGTAAATTGTCCTTACACCCATCCTCGCTATTCAAATTACTACAGACACCACCCTCTCTTCGATATTTCGGATTTAGGTAGAAGGCCGGCTTTCGATTTTATGTTTCTGATCTAGAGATTGTGTGTGTGTGCGTGTGTTTGTGTGTGTGCGTCTGTGTGTGTGAGCATCTGTGTGTGTGCGCGTCTGTGTGTGTGTGAGCATGTGTGTGTGTATGGCTGTGGCACTATGCGGGTGGGGCTATAATGGAAAAGACCCGGAGTTTTTCGTACCCATAAAAAAGTAGGCCCCACTGAATTAAACTGGTTCTACTTCTTTTCACCCCTATTCATTTAACTCCCTATCATTTAACCCCGATTTAGTCAACCCTCTATCATTTAACCCCTCTACCATTTCATCCCGCCACTTAGCAGTCGACATCAAAGGCATGTTTTGTCATAATTAAGTAAATAAATTAATCCCACTTTCGGTTGTGATAGTTTCATATCAAGTCCCACGGGCCGCTGAGGCATGGCCATGGCCCGCGAGGCATGGCCAAATGATTATATTGCTAATTTAATTATCCTTATTTAATAGAAAGATTAAAATCGGGGTGAAAGGATAGAGGGGTTAAAAGATAGAGGGGTTAAATGATACAGGGGTGAATAAATCGGGGTTAAATGATAGGTGGTTAAATGAATAGGGGTGAAAAAGCGGGACATCATTAAACTGCTCCGCCTGTCGTTTGAGAGCAATTTTTCCGCGGTAGTCGGTTTATGTTTAGTTTTAAATGCGAGAAGTCTTCTCATTAGCCTGTGTTAACAAATTAATGATTGTTTTGGTTGAGCAGTAATAATTTCAGATCATCAGGTCGGTAGTGTTAGTTGACTTCCTAAAGCTCCCAAAATTTATAAAGATATGAAAATTCAAATTTAATATTTCAATTCAAGACTTTTTCTACGCCTGATTTCGTTGTGTCAAACTTGATTAAAATTGAGAGTTGAAAATTTGGTTCTGAATTGACTTTATGTTGTTTTAGAACCGGCTAAACAGCTACACGGGTCCAGTGGGCTTCGGAGTGTATCACACTGGCGTTGAAGTACACGGAACGGGTCGGCATACTTGAATCATTATTTGATAATTTGACCCCCTTACTCATTTTAAAAGAATCGTATCAATTCAGCAGTTTATAGTGGTTCTTCAATAGGTGCCCGGGCATAAGTTTATCAAATGAGTTATCAGCTTTTTTTTATCTACATCGGTATCTGGACTTTTTCATGGACAGTAGAAAATTCGGGTCTTTCGTTCCCATAATACCCCCAAGCTCCCCCATGAAATCAATGCAAACGAACAATCAAGAACAAAACTACCACTTACAAATAAACCACGTACATTAAATGTTACTGCGCCTTAAAATATTGTTAAAACGAATCCAATATTGCAGAGTTGATCTGGGGTTACGGTTGTTGCGTGCATGTTTCAGAGTACAGCTTTGGTGGCCATCCCTACCCTATCAGTGGAATATTCGAAATGGATCCACGCTCAGCAGCTGATCTGGGACAGAACTTTAATTACAAGTTAGTTACTCCTCAATCAGAATGTTTTTTAACTAATAATTTTATGAAAATTTTATCCTACTTTTAACTGTTTGAACTGCAAATAGATGAACTTTTTATTTCGGACGAGTTAAGTTATGCAACATCGGGAAGGGCTAGATTCAAAGATATTGGATTTCATTTTCGTCACTCTTAGGTGTTGGCCCAGATCCTCTTCGTTGTTTAATATGGCGGACAGGTCTTTTGATGTGGGAAATTGAAGGCATTTGAAATTTACAATGCGCTGGCTGATCTATCATTGTTCGGCAAGATGTGTTGAGTTGATACACATTTTTGGCCAATTGCCCCAGTTTAATTCGGTTTATAATGTTGTAAGCCTCAATCAGCGTAGCGTCAGATTCGTTTCTATGTTGCTATGATATTTTCCGAATAATTTGATCATTAAGTGTCCAAATTCGGTGCCTACATTGCGCTTTGTTTCTCTTAATTTGCACTCGTCAATGTTAGCAAACGCTTGATATATAAGGTTTGTTCCTCCTTTGTCAGTTTCAATGCAACACAGTTTGTCACGTTCCGAGGTTTACATATAGTTGGAACTTTGATTGTTAATTTCAAATTTGCTAAGTTAAACAATGGGCTGTATGGAATTTTGCATAAGTCGTGTCAAGCTAATTGGATGAGATATTAAAATGATTGTACGTAGACGCATTTGATACAACACGTGCAAAAATGTTGGTTGAAAACCAATCAAATATGCCTAAAACTTCGTTTTATTCAGTTTACCCACATTAAAGACCCTTCCTTTTTACCTAAACGGTGATTGTCACCTCCCCCACTGTAGTGCAATAGACAGCACCAATGACTGTTGTTAGGTACCATACCATGAAGGATGTGTTCTGAACCCTTTAAGCACTGTCCCTTATTGACTGCCCAGCGGCAACACAAATATAAAAAAAAAACAAAAATGTGGCTAGGATGGTACAATTGGGCAATTTTTTGGGGTCTGTTTCTATGGCCCTCGCCTCGTTTACCCCCAGTTTTTCTGTGAATGTCATCTTTTATAGAGGCCTTAACTCTAACTCTTTGGGGGAAAAATGACTGAATCATATCGAATTGGTGTCACTGAAATGCATAATTTGTAATGTTGATGCTTGAACGCAATACAAAACTTGAAAATCTGATGGCGAACACGTGATGTTTTTTAGGCATGCGTGTTTAAATTTCTGCTGGGAATTTCATTTATTTCACCTTCATTCAATGTAAACATGGGTTTTTTCGTGGGAATTTGCTTCCTATTATATATAGACGGGGGGGGGGGGGTTCCGTTGGGTTTATTTCCTCGACCCGATGGCGCCAAGAGTTTTGGTGTTCTTTTCTGCTAAAGACACGAGATTCTAGCCTAATCTTGCTGAATTTACAATTAACATCTCAGGTGTTAGTCCCCACGTAGCATATAAGACGTGCCTAAATACCCGACGTGCTAAATTACCCACTGCCATAATACCGAATTAATTCCCTTTGATCTCTAAACTCTTTTTACATTTGAAACTTGGTAAATAAACATACATTATAAATTATTTCGCGAATGCATTATTATGCCAAATATTCTTGTTGATAATTTAAACAATGGAGTAATATATTGGGTATATTTAGGGTATTTTGGCTCATTGGGTATTTGTTGGCATCTGTAGTTTTGGCCTGACACCACGAGATGCTAGACCACCAGTTAAAGTGAGCTTTCTGTTAATGTTGACAATGTTACTGTTGTTGCTGTGATGTAGGGAGACGGTGCTGTTAGGCCAGACATTTCTGGACCTGGAGAGTGTGCACGAGATAGTGCAACAGTTGGGAGAGGACTTCAAGGGATACACGTATCATCTGGTACACAAGAACTGCAACCACTTCTCCATGGCATTCTCAAGGGTAAATTACTACCCGATATCGAATGAATCGCTCAATAGAATTGTATATAAACCAAACAACATATCAAATATGCCTAATTGAGTTATCATTAATTGCTCTCGTACGAAGCAGAATAGATCCGATATTTTGTCGATCGGTTGAGCGATTTGATCTGTACAATAGTTCACACAAAGTTTCAAACTTTAACTTTAACAGAAAATCAAAGTTTTAGTTGCGCACCCAGCGGAAGGGAAAGCTTAAATAAGTTAGCTCAGAAGAGAAAAACCTTGTCGCTAACTAACACTAGAGAATGCCACGTGTAAAAATTGTGCTGCTTATTTGCCTTGTTTGATGTTTATAGATTCTATGTGGCGCTGAAATTCCCAATTGGGTGAACAGACTCGCCTCTTTGACAGCTTGTCTGCCCTTCATACAGAGGTGTATCCCAGCGGAGTGGCTTACCCCTGTTGCACTCCAGGAATCTCTCCGTAACAACGAAGACGTACACTCTTCCACTGGCGGTGATGGAGACCACGGCCCTGGTGAGTTTCTCCCTCTAGATTTATTTTAGATTTAGTTATAATATCCAGGATTTTGAAGTTCTGGAGATATTTGTACTCATAGGGCGTAAGTTGACCTGACCCGATGCATAGGTTTCAAATTCTTATGACTCGCATCAATATTCTTTTGCGTGAAAGACAAGTATACAATGCCAGTGGTTTTAGTCGTAGCAGAAACGAAGGCAGCTTTCACCTCTGTGCCCCCGCAAAGCTAGTGCTAACATTCCATTAGAGAACTTTGGAGAGTAATCTGAAAGTCTAAATCAGGTTTAAAATGAGAGACTAAAAGTTAGCTAAGGAAAACTATGTCAGATGATCAATGCTGTTAATGCGATCCTATTGTTTTACTACTCGAACAAAAATTTGCTTTGCTTAGTGGAAATTAAATTAAGTTGCAGAAACAAAATCGATTTTAGTATAAGATAGCACAAGGCACGGATAGCCGAGTGGTAAATGATTCTATTACGCTGGTGGTCGGGTGTCGAACCCCTCGGTTGGTGGGAAGTTTTTTTTGCACCCATAAAATTTTATCTCGTCTACAGCCCCCTCCGACGTTAATTGGTTTATGTTAATTAATAATCGCCTCTCAAAGGTGATAATTAGGCGCTCCTTTTTCTACAATCCGTTGAATTTGGATTGTTTTGGTGCTCTGTCGTTTTTAATGGCCGCTTTCATCGCTTTCCTTCAATTCGTTTCATATTTTCGTTTTTCTTTAGTTACTACTTGCACGTTTGACTTCTGACGTACGTACCTTACTTCTGACGAAGATTTAGCGCGACAGAAGACAGTGCATGAAGTTATCAAAGTTTTTTTAAGATGCACTTCTAATTAGCCTTAGTTTTACGCTCACAGTCCGCCAATTGAGATGCGGATGTACCATATTTAGTGAATCTAATGAAACGGTTGACTACTCTTTGACAATTGGAGAAAATTAGGCTGACGTCAATTTTTCTTATTTTTTGTTGTTTTTTCAATCCCGACATCGGGAAGTGGTGTAAACGGCGGTTAGTTTCCGTCACTTCACCGGCTTTGGTTTTTTAAAGATGTAATCACACAGTTTTGATGACTTCCTCTAAGTGCTTAGTGAGTTTTGGTTTAAATAATGTTAAGCTCAACAGCCCGATGGCTTTCTTCAAGCGCTTAGTTAGTTTAGTTGAAATCATAGCAAAAATTGGCGAAAATTTTTTAGTTTTGTAAGGGGCATCGATTTCTTCTTCGGTGCATTTCTCTACATACGTTACTACCTCTATTCTTTGGTATCTCTATTTTTTCGCGGCTATATCTTTTTTATTCGTTTTTCGTTTCAATCCCATTTTACTGGAGGTCTTGGCGACTATTTTCCGACAATCTTTGGGCTACCTTTAGTTGGTTTCTTCAGTCGGAATGAATTTGTTTTATAGCTGCAAAGTTATAAGCTGAGTGGAGCTATATTGCGGTGCTCTTTGTTTTTTACCACTCGAAGAGGTGCATTGGTAGAGTACTTTTTTTATCGGTAATTTTGTTGGAATGTATTTGAAACAGGAAGTGAAATGCGTGAAAAGAGTGTTTAGGTCAAATAGCTGAAAGAGCAGAGAGAAGAGAGAGAGAGGTTTTCTGTTCATGTTATATTTTCGAGAGAGCGAGAAGAGAAGGTGTGAAAACATTTTTTGTTAAGCAAGCAAATTTTTTTAACTTTTCAAAGTTTACGGCATTTTCAGACTTTTTTAAACTCAATTTTTTCAGTCAGAGATGTTTGTTGGGACTAGTGACCCAAACTAGTTATAGTCCCTTTGAAAGTTTTTCATTTTTGACCATCTGAATCAACAAAATGATGTTTTAAATGATGGTTCAAATTAGCTGTTTTTGTTGTTTTGGTTGGCTTTGCGATGTAGTTGTTACTGATTTCGAGTTGTTATTGTTTTCGGATAATTGAGTAAACTTAATCAAATTTTGGACAATTTGTCTTGCTTTTTTGTTTTTTTTTGTCTTAATATTTTGCTGAATTTAAGCTTCCGGCTATGGTTTTTCTTTTCGGATCGTTAGTGGTGATCCATTTTATAGATTTTGCTTCTAAAAAATCGCGTTGGAGGTCAGTGAGGGCATTTTTCACTGAAACAAATAAAATATATTTATTTTTTTATTTTTCTTACGTTCTTTGTTGTTTATTCCAGGTGTTGGGTGGGTAAGGGCCTGAACAGAAGCAGTAAAAAACTTATTTACCGAATAATTGATTGCTCTGTCAATTTTTCAACACTATCCTTCATTTTTCCTTTCAACGGATTTCGCGATATGAACTATTTTGTCGCTTTTTTTGTCAATTGATATTTGTTTATTGAATCTGAATTAACTGTGTCGGAAGCTTTTTCACCAGTAGTTGTTTCGAAAGACGCAATTCTAAATGAAATTTTTTATATCAGATCCTTTATCAGTTTTTGTTGTCAGTTACTTTTCCATTATTTTGCCTGTTGTTGTTTCAAGTTGGTTAGCGTTGTCAATAAGGAGGTTCATTGTAATAGTTAGGGTAGCTAATTTTCTACTCCGAGTCGTTTCCGGAAGGCTTCCGGCTATGTTTTTTGTGTTTCGTCGTGTGACGCTCTTTTTTGTTTACATTTGCGCACACAGCAAAGCTGAAAAAGTCAAATTTTCTGAAATACTTCTTTCTCTCACTAATGTTTTTTGCGTGCATGATGTCATTTTTCACCCTCTATCTTTCTCTCTCTCTCTCTCTCTCTCTCTCTCTCTACCAAATGTTTTTTTTTTGGTGATCAGATGTTGACTTACCTCGCTCAATAAAATGACCTGCACTTTATTTAGAACTTAAGTTTAATTTGAATTAAATTAAGGTCAAAGGAACTCATATGTGTAATAAACTGATAAAAAGGCTTCTGTGGAATGAATTTTGACCAGCTTTTTTAATTTGTCGCGGAATGTTTTTTAACATAACTTTTTGAGCGGCGTCGATTTTTTTTCAACTTAGATCTGTATCTGTTTCTATCTCTACGGCACGCAAGTCTTTTGCAGCTATTCCGCTAATCTGCCGGCTGTGTGTTAAGTGCGTCATTTGAAGTATTTGACTGACTGTCTTTTCAAAATTTTCCGAATGATCCTGCTCTTGTTTTTCTATAAATATAGGGGGGGGGGGGGGAGGAGTTCCCTAAAGGTAAAGAGATCTCAATTTCGAGAATATGTCTCGGCTAAATTTAATGTTTTAGATTCGGAGCCTTCTCTGACCGCAACAACGCATCACAACAACTCAATCCAAGTGTACGACTCAATTCCCACATCAGGCCACGAGACTTCAGACTCTACAGGCGCCCCAGGGGGAAGAGGGGGAGCTGGCAACGCGCGGAGTACTGCCTCTGCAGCCACAGAATCAGCAGTCGAATTCCTAGGAAGACTCACAGGAGCAAACACTCACCCTAATAACGCACCCAGAAGGCCCAGTTTAACTTGACATTCAGAACTAGTTCCTCAAACTTTGTCCTTTCTGCTTATAGATAATAGTTAAATTAGACAAAAAAAATGGGTGTACAATAATCCGAGTAAGCTCTATAGAGTAATATCAGTGACTTTAATCTGTTTCTCAGCACTACTCAAACTATTTGTTCAAAAGTTTGAGCAATTAATAAATTGCGGGAAAATTTGTTAAAGGGAATTTGATCGGAAGCCAGCGCAAGAAAACTGATTTTTAATGTTGCTTAGAGGTTCAGGTACCGAGTTGAAACTGATATTATTTGATCGATTTGACCAGCAATGAAGCTTTAGAGCATTCAGATGATTTCTGCTGAGATCATTTTGTTCCGATGAAAGAAATTCACTTGGGGGTAGATTAATTTTGTTGCAATTGTCATTTTTTTCGAGTTTATCAATTCTTTTCCCACTGAATTTGATGTCTCTAAACGTGGACAGTTTGACCTCTAAAGAACTGCCTTACATATTTCCTTTTCCTACATCTGCTTGAAAGCTTCAATGCTATCAATTAATCATAGAATATGTAAAGATTAAGTAAGATAGCAGCTGAGGGCTTAATAGCAGTTGACTATTTATGAACTTCACCCTCTGTCATTTAACTGAACCGCTCTGAGGAAAAGGAAATAATTGCAGTCTTTCATAGATGACGTATAGCACTTTTCCCCTTTAAGCATGTGAACATTTTGTAAAAATGAGTTACAATTGAATTTTTATTTGGGAGCTTTAAATTCGTAAATAATTCAGTTATATCTCAAGGAGTAAAAAGCTATAATGCAGTTTATTGTTTAATGATCTTTATAGAAATCAGTTGAGTCTAATAAATTGACTGTGCTTAAAAAAGCGGTTTGAAAGATCTTTTTAAACTGCGCTATTAAGTGCTTTAATCAATGATTTCTGTAAAATTGTTTTTGAGTTTCGTCAATTCAAGCTTCACTTTGTGTTTTAATAGACATTTCAAATCAGTTTTAGTAACAAATATATGTTATGAGAACAGAATTGTGCATAATCTATACCTTAGCACATTGATGTCCTTTTAAGTAATTAGCAATGACAAATTAAACGGTCGAGCAGTTTTTAAACTATTATAATGGTCATCGTGGAGTTTTCAAATAAGTTTTGAAGTATTTTTTATCAGTTCACAGAATTTATTGAATAACGAATCAAAGATCAAAACACAGCTGTCAATTGATATCAACAAGGTGGCTCGGGGGTTCGTTTTTCACTATTATTTTGACCCCGTGACACTGATAATAATTTGCTGAACAGGAGTACAGCAAACATTAAAATCAATATCTTAACGTAATGTAATCCGAATTCTAGCATCATTTGAATTCACAATTTTAGGGAGCCGATTATTAGTAAAACACTGCTAAGTACAGTTATTACCGCTGCAACTATTATAGACAAAATCGTCTCAACCAAGAGAATTGCTTTTCGAATTATTTCGCATTGAGTGAGGTATAGAAAAAAACTACTTGAATGAACGCGAAAAATGACAAAACTGACCGGTGTTACTTCTGGTATCTTTTAATTGGCAGTGATTTAGTTCGGGTGCGGTTTTTCCTAACCAGCTGCTAAGTTTTAACTCAGTTTTTGCTGACCAAATGATTTTCTAACTCGATTGTTGGTACGGTTTGGAACAGTTTGGCCATTTTATCATAATGAGACTTCTTCGTTTTTAGCGATTTGTATTTTTTCGAGCTTTTACAGCTCGAACGGTGTTTCACGGTTGAGATTGAGCTAGTTTAGGTGGCTTTTGGATCTGAATGCTATTTTTGTAGAATTGTTCTACGGATTTTGCTGTTAAGAGGCGACACCTGATTGTTTAACAGACTCATCATTTACTGAGCTAAGAAATAATTGAACTTTAAATTTTTTCCGTGTCGCTTTTATTTTTCTAATGGTCTTGTGAAAAGTCAATGCATGAACTTATGAAAAGTTAAGATTTCGGAAAAAAAACTGATGGGACAGCGCAAATTGTGAAGGTCATAAATTGAGAAAACTGATGCAATTTTAGGTCTTAATTTCTGTTTCCGCGTCTTCGTATGTATTTCCTCTATTGTTCTTTCGTTCATTTGGAAAATATTTTACGAAAACCATCCGGTGCAATGTTCGTTGGGTGTAATTGTTTCGGAGCTGCAAGATTCGCAAAAACTTCAAGATTAATAGATTTTGATTTTATCAGTTTTTCTGTGATTGTTTTATAATGTTGTTGAGAAAATCAGTGATAGTTTAACGAGCAATTGGCAAGTTTACGTTTGTTTCATGTAGAGAGGAGTACAAATTCTTCCGGCTATGTTGTTCTTAAGATGCGTTAACGTAGCTAATGATTTCTCAATTAAAAAATGGTGTGGTAATTTCGGTGAAGCCGTAGCAGGAAGTAGTTCGAATGCTTTTGCTATGTGATTTTGAGCACTCACAACGGTATTTAAACAACTATTTGCTTTTTCGATCAATGTCTCTTCGCATGCGCCAATTAAAATTTGTTTTTACGATTTTTTGTATCGCAAATCAAATTCCGAAGTGATTCCAAATATATTCCCATTTTTGTCCGGGCACTTTTTTATCACCAAAAGGAGCAAAAAAGATCTTTGGTACCGCATACGTAATTGTTCCGAAAATTTTGTGAAAACGATTTTGCGGTCACAAAATTCAGTCTTATGAAATTGTTTATTATGCCTCTATCTAATTTTACAATCTTATTAGTGAGTCACCTCACCCTGTTACGTATCATCTTTGTATTTTCTTTGGTTGTCTTGCTTAATTTTAACTGGATTCTTCTTTTATCTGATTGTAATAACCTTACCTCTTCTTCATTAAAAGTATCCATATAGAATTGTTTTGTTCCGCCTATTTTTCTATTTAATGCTTTTATAAGAACTTTACAAAGTTCGTATATGTGGAGTTCCCTCACAGTGAATAGTTTATATTTCACTCTTAAAGTTTCTACTAAAGCCTTTCTCTGCAAATTAAAGATAGTTCTCCAAATGAATCTTTGGTACTTTTCAATTTTCATGATCTTTGTTTTACTTGTTGTACCGTAGTTTAGTACTCCGTACTGAACAACTGGTCGAATGTAGGTATTGTATATTCTAATCAACCATTTACGGTCAAAAACTTTAGAGAAATACCTTAGTGTACTCAATTTTGCTATTACAGCGTTTGTAATTCCTTTTAAATGCGCTTCAAATTCTAGCGTCTGATCAAATATCAAACCTAGGTACTTGGAACTTTCAATAGTTTCTATTTCTTGTACAGTCACCGCAAACCTGTTACTAGAATGGCATGGAAATTCAACTATGTGTGTTTTTGATGTGTTGATAGAAAGTTTGCTTTTCAAACAAGTTTTTTTTTTGCTCGAAATTTAAAGTAGAGTGAGAAAACGGTGTTTGAACAAAGATTCGCTTTCCCGCGAGTGGTTTTTTGTTCACATGCGGCAATTTCACTTTGATTTTCACTGTTTTTTCGATTCTTTGGATCGGTTTTTTTTCTAAATGGTTTTCCCAATCCATTCATAGTCCGTTCAAGGTCTAGTTTTCTGCTTAGTCAATGAAAATTCTTTGAATTGTACGTCAGGATTTGTCCTGGTATGTCTTTTTTGTTTCGTTGTCTGACGCTCTTTTTTCGTTTTACATTCTTTTACACAGCAAAGCTGAAAAATTCAAATTTTCTGAATGACTTCTTCCTCTCACTAACGGCATTTGCGCGCGTGACGTCATTTCTCACTCGCTTTAGCAAGAATTTTCAGGTTATTTGCGTGATTAGATTTTGATCATACGTGACTTTCCTCACTCAATAAAATGACTTTTGCACTTTAAAACTTAATTTTAATTTGAATTTTTTTAAAGTCAAAGAAACTCCTATATGCAGTAAAGTTCCCTAATAAGAGTCGTCTGTGGAATGAATTTTAACAAGCTTTATAATTTATCGCTGAATGTTTTTAACCTAGATTTTTGAGCTGCGGCGATTTTCAATTTAGATCTGTATTTGTTTCTATCTCTGTTATACGGCACGGAGGTCTATTCTTTTGCAGCTCTTCCGGCAATCTGCCGGCTATGTTTTTCAATAGCCGCACAGCGATAGCTGGGGCTATTATTGGCCTTCTCTTGGTTTTTTTTATTTCGTCGTCGCGAAATTTGTTACGACCATATGACGTCACAACCACTTTTCGTTCATTCGTTCATGCAATATCAACTGAAGTGCGTGTGTGACTGAAGTTTGCTCTTAATGGAGCGAATTTTTTGTTCATTTGCATGATTAAATGTCTGGTCACACTTGATTTACCTCACTCTCAAAAATGACTTCTATTGAAATTGACTTTTATTTACTTTAATGCAAAGAGATCAAAGGTACTTTATCTCAAAGGTCAAAGGGGTATGTGTCACTCTAAATGAAGGTTATTTGAGAGCAGCTAATAGAGGCAGCAAAAATTTATACTGATTTTTAATCAAAATATATTATATCAGCCTTCAATGAGAAGACGAAATTTTTTGGTCTGCCTTTTTTACTGTTTTTTTGAGACTGCAGATCTCGGAAGCTATTGCGGCTATTTTCTGGCAGTCTGCCAGCAATGTTCTGTGCTGGGCTCATTATAAAAACATAGCTGGACAAGTCCTGAATTACAATCCAAATAATCGAATGAAAAATTTTACTTGAATTTTTCTATGGTTTTTGCTGTTAAGAGACGACACCTGATTGTTTAACAAGCTGATCATTTAATGAGCTGGGAACATTTGAGAAATAATTGAACTTTTTATTTTTTCCGTATCACTTTAACAGTCAATGCATGAACTTATAAAAAGTCGAGATATCGGGAAGAAATTGATGGGACATCGCAATTTGTAAAGGAGGTCGTATATTGATGAAGCTGATGCAATATTTAGGTCTTAACTTCTGTTTCCGCGTCTTCGTACGTATTGCTTCTATTGTTCTTTCGTTCATTTTGAAAATATTTTACGAAAACCATCCGGTGCAATGTTCGTTGGGTGTAATTGTTTCGGAGTTGCAAGATTCGCAAAAATTTCAGGATTAATAGATTTCGATTTTCTCAGTTTTTCTGTGATTGTTTTATAATAATATTGTTGAGAAAATTGTTGATATAGTTTAATGAGCAATTGGCAAGTCTAAGTTTGTTTTATGTCGAGAGGATTACGAATTCTTTCGGCTATGTTCTTAAGATTTGTTAATTTAGTTAATGATTTTAAGTAAAAATGGTGTGGTAATTTTGGTGATGCCGTAGCAAGAGGTAGTTCGAATGCTTTTGCTATGTGATTTTAATCCCTCACAACGGTGTTTAAGCAACTATTTGCTTTTTCGATCAAGGTTCTTTGGTCCTATGCGCCAATTTAAAGTTGTTTTCTACGTTTTTTTTTGTATCGCAAATCAAATTTCGAAGTGATTCCAAATTTATTCCTTTTTTGTCCGGATACTTTTTCTTCAGTTAATGAAATTTCTTCGTACTGTAATTCAAGCCATGTCTTTCCATGCATTATTTTGTTGGCCAAGAATGTGATGAACGTCACGCTCAACTGAAATTAGCTCTGTACCATTCATGAAGTTTTTATTGTGTAACTGGTGCTTGAAGTCAGTTGCCTCTCCTTGTAAGAGTTAGTTTTTTCATGCAAGTGAATAAATGTTTGCTCACTTGTGATTTGATCTACTCCCAAAATGATTTTCCTTCACTAAAGTGACTTTTCCTCAGAGAACATAAAAAATTTTTTAGTCTCCCAGTTTTTGAAATTAATTCGTCCGTTTTTATTCATTAATAATCAAAAAATTAAATTTTTGTGGGGTTGCTGTCTTTTCTTTAATGATCTCTTCTCATGTTTTCATGGTTTTTAAAGTCAATTTTGCGTAATGATGCCGAAAGAGGAAGTGGGCTGAAAACGTTATTGGAAGCGTCGAATTCTTTCACATTAATTTCAAAACGAGGTGAGAAATAGGTATTTAAACAAAAGTAGATTGTGTTTTTTTTTGTCCACGTGTGGCAATGCGGCTTTTGTTTTCAAGCTTTTATCTTGAACAAAATAAGTGATGAATTTACGGAACTAACAATATGACCTTGTACATATTAAAAATCATACCTTCGTACATATTAAAAACCAAGTTGAGTACTGATTAACCTTCAGGATAAAGTAAACGCTGAAACATATTAATTGTTTGAAGATAAACACGTTTTAAATACAAATAAGGTGATAATTGCCCAAAACAGAAACTTCCAATTGTTTTGAGTTATTTTCCAATTATGGCATATTAATTACCATATAAATAAACAGCTTCAGTCTGAAAAATTAGAATAAAAATATTCATATCAATGCGAAAAAGATTTTCAATTTCGATAATTCTTCGGCACAATTCTACAATTAATAAATCAAAATGCAAGCATTGGAACAACGTGGTGGGACACAAGAGTTAAATTATGACAATTATTTATAGCATCAAGATACGTACCGCCATGGAAACATTATTACATTAAGTTTGAATTAATCAGGCGCATAAAGATTCATTATAAGACTCGTTGCGCCAAATGACACGCCGGCGGCAATAAAAGTATACCAGATCACCCACTATTGGAGTAAAAAGTACACAAATTTTCACGAATTAAAAATTAATGTTAGTATAGCTACGAAAGAATGACCTTTAGAGTTAGCTTACAGTTGTGTCAAACAATATACAATATGATACTCAGAACAATCTTTCCAAATGCTGCGTGACTTTGATAAACATTTCACAAACAGCCTTGTCATTTCCTCAATCTAAATAGTTTGCAAAACTAACACTCTCAGCTTCACGGAAACTAAAACAATTAAGGTCTTAACTTGAATTATAGGTAACCACCTTGGTAAATTTATGCCAGATTTTTAATAGTTAATAATCTTTTAAACAAACTCCTTAAAAAATTAAGGAAATTTTTAAAGATAAATACACGAAAAGCTTTTTTGACATATTAACGAACATTTAGCGACTGCAAAAGAAAATATGCACTGCAATACAAGGCTTGAAACGCGGCTCAAAAGCGATGCATTAAGTGCAGGCTTAGGAGCAGTTTGAGAGAAATGGGTACTTCACGGGTGAAAATACTTCACTTTTGCCTAAGGGTCGCAACCCTCTGATTCAAACGATAAAAAATACAATATGAATTAAAATGAACTCCTAGGAGGAATAAGATTGTTTCAATTACTACTTTTCTTGACGTCTTTTACTGTCATTAGTAATCAGTAATCCAAGAGCAGTATTTTTACAATTCAAAAAAAAAACCCTTAAAAATGTTAAAATAGCAGGTTAACACTCCGGTTGATTGTGTTTTACCTTATTGCCACGATTTTTTAATAGCAATATCCTGGAGTCAAAATGGTAGCCTACTTTGCGCATCAACGAAATCAAAAGCACGGAAACACAAACAATTCAGACGAAAATTGTTTGCGCTTACAACAATATTGTGTTTTAGCAACGCAACAGCACAATTTATTGCAATCCGCTTGTAATACCTGTCGATTACAATGCACAACTCTAATTTTAACCACAATCTAGAAAATGGCACACGCGCTCATAGAGTAAAGAAAGTGAATTACTTTTTGATCTAAACTCCAATTCAAATCGGTTGGTCTGCGAATTCCAATGTAGTACGTCAAATCCATTAGAAAAAACTTAAAATACAGACATGACTGCCTCAAATGAGTGCTCACTTATGCAAATGTCGAGATTCACTTTTTGATGAAATAGAACTCACAAGAAACTTGAATCAAGGATCAAGGAAGTCTACTTCTAGTGTAGAGTAATCAAGAGAAGAAGTCTCTGAGAACACTTTTATCACAATTGTTCATAAAATGTCTCTTGGTTTTATTGAACTCCAGTGCGATAGAAATTTTCAGAAAGTGCTGGGTTTAATTTTTCACGAAAAAGAAAACCGCTGCAAGAGCATCACTCCATGCATACATTTCTTTCGGGAAGAGCTACAAATTTGATCTGAGTGTCAAAACCGATCAAAACCGAAGCGACTCAAGAACATTACTATAATTATTATCACTTCACAAATGCAGATTGTTGGAGAACAACTTAACTTTACTATAACAGTACCCATTTTTACCGTACAAGCACCGGGGAACCTTGAAAAAATCATTCGCCTGCAGACTTTTAAATATTCTTAAGACTTTAAAATCGGTTGTTGAAGTCTTAGGTGATTTTTCTGAGGAAGAAAAAAAATTATTTTTCAATTAAATCAAACAGCAAAACTGGCACAAAATTACTTTGAATACTTTATTTTTTGGTTTTTTGGAGAGTTTGGGCCGAGTTACTGTAAAAAAAATAGACGTAGAAAAATAGCTGCTAAAAAGATGAAGCAATATTTCAGCCTTTTGTTTTTGCGTTTAACCAACGTATTATTCGATAACCATGATGTTATGTTGAAGAAGTAGGTATGTCAATACTATTGAACCTAGCTCGAGGTTTTCTTTAACAAAGCATTAAGGAACAAAGGCGCAGACATCTGTTGAAAAAGAGATTTTTCAGTTAATAAATCTTGCATATCAGCTTAACGTGCTAAAATTTAATTATATTTCTTGATTAAAATTAGCATTTATGAACACAATCAATGGATGTCTATTTTGGTTTACCTGAGTAATCAAAACCACTTCTACGACCAAGTGAATCTTAAGTTCTTTCCAGATTATGCGTCGTTAGAACAAAGTTCAACAGCTAATCAACAGTTTTCAACGACACCTCTGTTTCGGTTCGACTTAATTCAAATCAAACAATAACTGCGTTTGAAACTGGACTGTCATCTGTTTTTGTCGGATTATTCTGCAAAAAAACCCGAAGATGTCAAAAGTTTTGCTCCTTGTTCATTCATTGAAGTCTGTACCATCTCAATGTGCTCAACACAATACATGATGCTTTTGAGACCTACGGTGTGATTTCTCAGTTCCCTAATTTTTTTCGTTGAAATTTTTCATATTATTTTTCGATTGCAGTCTAAATTAGACAATCTTACTTGAGCAGAAATTTATCTTTTTTTTGCTTTAGTTCTCAACAGTTTTTCTATTGTCAACTGGTTTAGATAAGGTTTTAATTGTCAGAGTTTTCGAACCGTGTCTTTTGGCCTAGCTCAGTTACATTGGTTGAGAATAGAAAAAGTATTATTTATTTTAGTGAGTGAAGAGTTTTAGCGTAGCGTTCAAATCAGGTTAGCCGTTTTCGAACATGAGATCGAATATGGAGTTAATATCATTTCAAAAGGAACTCTCTAATTGTAGCCACGTAGCAAAACTGAACAGCGTTGCATTAAAGCAGTCCAGTTAAAACAATGTTGGGAAACTGTCAAAAGTAGCAAGATATTTATGCAGTTCTTAAGACAAATAGAGTTCTTAAAATAAATATGAGTTAAATCGACAAAATTGCCAAACTACTTGATTCATTTAAACTAGTAAGTTTAATTGTAATGATCTTCTTCCCCTTAGGAATGATATAATTAAGGCAATAATCAGTTGTTTTTCCGTCCAAAATTATGAATTATCAATTTAAAACATTGATTTTTGATAGTTGAATGGTTCTTACGAGCGGCAAAAGAATAAGCAACAAAAATACTGACTAACTTAAAATCACTTGTGAGCAATGAGTTTGCATTTTGCGCAATAATGCACACGCTAATAAAAAGACTTTGCTCAACAAATGTTTTGACAGAAGCTCGACCCCAAAGTTGTAAATCATTATTTTTGAGAAAGTAACCAAAATATACAAAATTTCTTAAAATCTGTATTGGACATTTGCCAGAGGTAAAAGTTACCATGAAATGTTTCTCTGAAGCGTTATTGACAATTTTTATTTCCAACAACTGGAAGTGAGAGAGTTTTTTCACGGAGATGTGAGACACTGCAATAAGAGATTGAGCGATTGTAAATTCAAACAATGATTGTAATAACCGAAAAAAAATTGAGTGCTTCAGTAACTTTCTTCGACAAAGAAACTCACGTTGAAAGAGCAGGATCTGTTTTATATGTTCAGAAAGTGCCATGATGGTAGCAAAATAAACAAGGTTCTTTTTTGAACTTAATAAGTTCCTGTGTTAGTTGAGGGTCGGAGATTTTGTTCTTCCAGATAATTGGACCGAATACCTGCTCTTTCCAAAATTTTATATCATAATTTTGCAATCGCTGCATGTACCTAAATGCCGTCAGAAATGAAGATGGCATTTATCACAATTTTGGAGAGGCGCTGAAATATTCCCATTATGAAAAAAATCAAAACCTGATGAAAAATGACTTATATTCTAGTAATCAAATCCTACGTTGTAGCTTTTTCTCAACGTCAGACTTAAAAAAGGGCCAAATTGCTCGATTAAGCCAAATTGCTCGCCATAATAAAAAAATTATCAGTTGAGAAGTAATTCTGGTTTCAGATGGAAAATACATTTTTAAATTTTTTGTTCATTGGAACAATCAGTTCTAATGAAAATTTCTCCTAGCAAAAAATAACATTTTTTCTGATTTAAAAAACGGAAACCTTATACTTTTGGTTAAAAAATTGGAACATTGCTGTGTCAGTCTTAAAAGTCGGTCTCAAATTTCAATACAGTAAAGTTTTTTCTAAATTGTTCATCTATTTAGGTTGAGTCGCTAATGGACCCTCTTGGCACCAGTTTTTGCGGAATATTTTGATCCCGTAAAAAGAACACGTATGTATAATCAACTTTGCAAAATAATTAATGAACGCCCAGAGCAAGCAAACAAGATTGAAGAAAAAGAGTCGTCACTTATCAAAAGAAATGCCTTGAGTTCAATACCAAAAAAAGAATACGTCTTGAGTTCAAGACCTTAAAAATGAAAATTTTGAGGTTAACGCTAAAAATTTGCATACGTTTTTTGTCCAAGATCGAACAAAAGAAGAGGGAGAGAAGTTTTCGTGAGTTCAAGGTCAAAAATTCTTGACGTCAATACAAAAAAACGAAAATGTCTTTAGTCCAAGACCGAAACGAAAAAAGGGCAGAGAGCTTGTATTGAGTTCAAGACCAAAAATACAGAGAAACTTCTTGAGGTCAAGATTAAAGATAAGTATTCAATCCGGAAACGATGAGGATTTTTATTCAATAAATTAAGCAACGGCACCACACATTTCGGTGAAAATGTATACTATATGCCCAAGTAGTGGAAAGTCATGTCCTTGATTTCTCCCGGAGTATACAGTTGAATATTGTGTATTTGGGCATCGGAATGTGTCTACTTTAGAAATTCTGGCAACCGTCAATTTTCGTTCTAGAAATTTGCAGACTGAAGTGGAGCTGCAGAGTCAATTTGTGCAACCAGAGAAGTTGACGAGTACTAACTCTTTATTTCAAAAAGACCTCGCCAAACTTCAACAAAAACTGGACAACCATTGTGGTAACGCCAAGGATGCCACAAAAGAAGCAATGGATAAACTGAGCCTCAAGTGTGGTGCGCCAAACTATATTCTAACGGCAGCAGCACCTAGAAACAAGAAACAGGAGAAAATAATCAATTTTTTGAAGCAAGTTTTGGCCAATTTTAATTTCAAGCCAACTAAGGAGAGCAAAACCGCCGATAGATAGGAGATGGGGAATGCCGAATTATAGTTTCAACAGCTAGAACATTACAACCAGAACTTGGCCAATGAACGTCGAAGAAAAGATTCAGTCATTGATATTTAGAAAAATTCATTGAAAAACGAAAAAGCCAAAACAAAACCAACTGAGAATTGTTTTTTTTCGGGATTGGAATTACTAGTATATTGAATACGCCTGCTATGCTGTATTAGTATTTTTTGGTGAAAAGTTCTGCTTCTAACGAACAAATCAAGAAACATTATCACGAGATGAGCTTATTGACAAGCCCTGATGCTGATGGGGATGAAGAGTTCTTCGAGGACATTAACCGGGCCTGCCACATTCTGTCCAAAGTTGTAGCGCCAGAAGCATACAATAAGTTTTGTCTGGAAGAAGCCGAGATAATTCTGAACGAGGCAAACTAACATTAGAATTTTTTTATGAGATGTACATATTTTTTTATAAAATGTCTCAACGTCAACTTTGTATTTAAAAATACTGGTTGATTTTGTTCGAATAAATGGTCCACTGTATATTTATTAAGAGGGGCAGCGTGAGTGTCACACTTTAATAGAAAAATCACTGAAAAATCTTGGGCTTCAAGCTCAAAGGTTTAGTTTAGAAAAATCTTATTGTCTTATTCACGGCTAACACACGGTTGATAGGTGTCAAGGGAACAAAAAACACATTTAATTAGACAAAATTTACGTATCATTAATGACTTTGTTAAAATACCATGGTATTAGAACCGATATTTGGTACTGACCAAAGAGAGGATTTTATTCAGACACTGAACATCAATCCAACCAGGCAAGCTCACCCTCTTCCGAGCATAAGTAGTAGTAGTAGTAGTAGTAGTAGTAGTAGTAGTAGTAGTAGTAGTGGTAGTAGTAGTAGTAGTAGTAGTAGTAGTAGTAGTAGTAGTAGTGGTAGTAGTAGTAGTAGTAGTAGTATTAGTAGTAGTAGTAGTAGTAGTAGTAGTAGTAGTAGTAGTAGTAGTAGTAGTAGTAGTAGTAGTAGTAGTAGTAGTAGTAGTAGTAGTAGTAGTAGTAGTAGTACTAAGTGAGATTTGCGGGTTCATGCTGGGGGTGTTGTTAGCACCCCTTTTGTTTCTTCAGTGGACAATCAGTTTATTATGCGGGTTGCAGTTTCTACAAAAACAGAGTATTCCTCAAATGCATATGTTATGTTCATTGTAGTGCTTGTAAAGAAAATCCAGTAGGTTTTCGTGATTCTAGCTGTTCTCGCAATTGGTTCCTGCAGGTTGACTGATTTCGATACGATGTTAAAAAAATTGCTACTCAATGCCATAAGTTTTCATCTGTTTTATGTATTCTGTTCTTCTGGCTTGCAATTTCGTTGTTCGTGCTTTTTCTTGTTCTTTCGTTTGCCTTGATATTGATGAAATTGTTGAATTTGATGTTGTACCTCCCATCAGGATTCGAGCAGTACAATAAAATACTTTGAAGTTCAGCGTATAGTGTCAATGGTAACAGTTCTGTTTCTGTGAGTCACTCTTTGTAATCAGGTTCAGAGCAGCGTATCCATTTCTTGGCGTCTTCTTGCAGTTTTTCAATTAGCCTCAGGTCTTTTTTACTTGGATACCACACCTCACAACCAAACATGATTATGGGAAAAAATAGCCGACGTAAGCGTTTAGACTGGATTTCGTGAAAGTGGACGATGATTGATTTCTTTTAGGTGACCACAGTGCTGGTAGTGCTTTGGAGTGACGCCTGTTTGCATTTTCATTTCAGTTTAGAGTGTCTGACACAGTGATTCCCGAATCCTTTTGATTTCGCGCAACATTCACATTTTCATGATTCATTTGGACACAGGAATTTTTTTTGGAAATTCACTATGTTATATTTGCTATCGGGAAGATTCATCCAAATTAATTGACACCAGTTGAAGAGGTTCGCTAGGTAACTTTCAAGTTCTGCAGAGTTGTTGGCAATCAGCTTGTAATCGTCTGCATATCCAAAACAGGTACTGTGTTCAATTACTTCTGGCAAGTCGTTGAGGTAGACTAAAAAGAGCAGGGGCCCGAGCAACGAGCCTTGCGGTACGCGACAAGTGACTTCCCGCTCGATAAGCATTCGCCGACTCGTTTTGTTTATCTTCTGTTATCAAGATAATCCGCTATGCTCATTAGCGCTTTTCCCCTGAATCCCAGCAGTTCAAGTTTTATTTTTACTCTCTCGTGTAGAACTTTGTCGAATGCTTTCTCAAAGTCTAAGTAGAATAAAGTTAGTTCCTCGAGCAATTTGGTGTCATTTTCTCTGTAAATTTTTTCAAGGAAGCAGCGCATTTGAATTATGCAAGATCGGAGTTGTCTGAAACAGGATTGGCAGTCATGGAGAAATCTGTGAATTGCATTGTAGAGGCAGTCAAAGATAATAGCATTTTATTGGGCGGTAGAACATGATGGCAGCTTTATCACCTTCATTGTTCAATAGAGCAATGACACTAGTTTTCCACTTTTCAGGGAACTTTCCCTTAGTTTTAACTAAAAAATTTCTGCAAGTCATACTTATTAATTCAATTTCTTCCTTGTTTTTTCACTTTGTTTCACACTCAATTAATGCTATGAAATATTGCACACGGGTGGCCTCTATACTGCGCTCCAGTAACAAAGGACGCATTGGCGGTCTTTAAATTGGCAGTAAGATTTTTCAATGATTCCTGCTTCGTGCAGTTTGAGTTCAAAGTTTTCGTAGATAATCTTTTCTTTGATGAGGTACCTGATGTTGTTAACAGCAAGTCTGTTGGAATGAATTTCGTCTCTTGGAGCAAACAGTGTGAATCAGCAGTTGAACAACTAAAACAAGCATTACAGAACGCACAAATATTGGGTTATCCAAATGACACGGATCCCTATACGTTAACCACCGACGCCTCTCTGTTTGGCATTGGCGCAATTTTTTCCTAAAGACAACAATGATGTGAAAGAGTTTTTGCATACGCAAGCAAAACGCTCAGCAAAATTCAACGAAACTATTATGCGACAAAACGAGAACTTTTTGCAACAGATTTTTTCACGCAACATTTCAAAACTTATCTTCTGGGACAAACGTTTTTATTTGTTACCGACCATAGGGCCCTCACATGGCTATGTAATTTCAAGGAACCAGACGGATTATGGGCCAGATGGATAGAAAAGCTCGGACAGTTTGATTTTGAAATCAAATACGAAGCGGGAAAAAAGATCCCTCACGCACACTGTCTGTCGAGAGTTCCACAGACTGAAGACCGACCAAGTCAAAACTGCGATCAAGTAAACCAAATGAATACGGAAGACAAAAACATCTGGTCCATTGGACTAGGGAAATCTGTTGAGCAACTAGTTGAACGTCAGAAAAATGCAGCCGACCTCATTATACTAAGAAACTGGTTTGAGGACGGAGACGCCATCAAAGAAAAAACGTGGCAGGAGCCTCTAGAGCCCTGTGTAAACTTTAGGCTGGTTTCAGAAACCTAAAATTGAAAATGATCTAATCAAGAGACAGAAACGTATTGACGAATTTAACAATTTAACACAAATAGTCATTCAGAGATCACTTATAAAAAAAATTCTACCTTTCCTTCATGAAAATTGCGGACATTTTGGTATGGCCAAGACATTTGATCGGATTTGTGAACGATTGTACTGGCCCGGAACGAAAAAAGATGTTCACGAGTGTGTAAGTTCTTGCGAAGTATGCTGTCAAAAGAAGTCTCTACACCAGAAACACCTACACAGCCTGACAACGTGAAAACCAAGTCATCCGTTTTGGCAAGTCGCCTTGGACATTGTGGACCTTTACCTGAGTCAAGTGGAAACAAATACATTCTGTTAATTGGATATCAGTTTAAAAAATGGTTTGAAGCAATTCCCATAAGCAACCAAGAAGCTTCAACGGTAGCTAAGGCTTTTGTAAACGTATGGGTTTCAAGGTTTGGTTGTCCGGCAAATCTCCATAGCAACAAAGGCAGTAACTTTATGTCGAATTTTTTCAAGTACATGTGTAAAGAGCTGGGAATTAACAGGACATCAACAACAGCTTATCATCCTCAAGGAAACGCAAAGATAGAGCGCACCAATAGTACAATCGAAGACAATCTTGCAAATTACGTTGGTGAACATCACAGCAACTACAGCGACCACCTTCAGCCAGTAATTATGGCGTACAGATCATCAGTTCACTCTGATAGCAAGTAAAGCCCCTTTTACCTACTTTTTGGACAATCATGCGCGCTACCGTTTGATTGCATGTATCAAACAATTCAAACCAAAATCTACCCGACCTTGAGTGATTACGTTGGCTGCTTGAAAGACGAACTACGGACGTGCCATGAAATTGTTCGGGAAAGCATGGATGTGGAGCAAGAAAGACAAAAAAACCTATTATGACCCTTGCACATTTGGATCACAATATGAAGTAGGCGAATTTTTAATGGTTTTCAACCCCACTAGGAAAACAGGCCAGACAAAGAAACTTAAATCTTTTTACAGTGGACTGCGAGTAATACGTGAAATAATCAACGATCTAAACTTTTTTATTGAGAATGTGAAAACGAAAAAACAACAAAAGGTCCACTACGATCGACTCAAACGTTTCAACTGTAGAAGTGCCAACACTGATAAATAAAAACATAAGAAGGCAGAGAGTGAACCGAGAATATCGCAAAATGACATTACGGAGGACAACGATTTTGTGAAAATTGAAGTAGTCACTCCAAAATTGAATGACACAGGAAGAAGAGAAGTGAATCTTGAAGGGAATAATAGTCAAATTAACCATAATACTGAAGCTGACAATGAGACAGTCCAGGATGAAGTGTTCGAAACACCAATAGGTGGGAGTACAAGAGAAACAATAAATACTAACACAAACAACAAAAGCAGAAGCACAAAGATACCTGCGCCTAAAGTAGCCATACAGCAGAAGCGGGATAGCCTGGTGGCAACATCCGAAAGGAGTGAAGGCGAAGAATTTCCAAACAGAAACACGGCTTCTACTTCGCAACATCTTAACGAACGACGATTTCAGACAAGAAGTGCGTCGGGAATAACAAGACCACGGAAACTCAAACACTATTTTTTTGAAGGATAACGATTCAGATGAAAAATTTGATAATGATGTATTTTCTTAAAAAGGTGATACGAAAAAATGCAGAGGGCGTGGAAACCACATTGGAGCGCGCAGCTGGACTGGATACTTCTCCAATTGGTTAGCATACTAGGTTTTTCACAATCCTTGGAGATTGTGGGGTATGATTTTGAGAACATTCTGCAGACGCAAAAATTTGCCATAGGGGAACCGCCGAAATGCGAAAGGTCACATATAAATGAGGAGCAGGTAAACAAAGGAGGACTTATCTAAGCCAAGAGCAGCAGGAGTAAGCTAAAAAAGTGCATTTACAAAGCTGCCTACACGGTAACTGTGCTGAAAAAAGTGGTTGATATGACGACGCAACTTACTTAAACAAAAAATCACAAATAATTCCAACGTTTTACCCAATAAAAGAATCGGTGTGCCAAAACCTATGGCAGAAAACAAAGCGCGGTTACCGCGTCTTGGTGACTTTCAATTCAATGCTCCCAAAGAAGTCTTTAATGAGTTGAATGTTGACCGAACCGACGCAGAGTTTGTTCAGAAGGTATCAAAAACATTCATGAAAGGCGGAGATGAAAATGGAGTGAATTATGTCTTCTACCCCGTGGAGTGGATCAATCCAAAAGGTGAAACACAGAAAAGTAAAATCAGGATAAATGCTGAAATTTTAATGGGTGTTCATTGAATCTAGGGAAGCAAATGAATGAACATGGTTATATTTTAAAGACCCTCTGGAACAGGAGCAGACCTTTTTATCTCAAGGAGACACATTTGAAATAGATTCAGTACAATATTTGTTCGACCCAGGCAAAAAACCAAATATCTTAACGATAGTTAAATTTTCAGACTCGATAACAGCAAAAATTATCCGCGCTGGGAACAAAAACTACTTGACGAGGAAATTAGACAGAAAAAGAAATTTAGTTGTTCAGTTGAAAAACAGGACAAAACAGATAGACAATTTTCAGCTTTTTGAAACAAACCACAGAAATTTGTTTTACATAAAGGAAACGTTGACGACCACGAAACAAAATTTTTCACCAACAGATATATCTGAGGCAGATCTCAGGGACATAAAACTCGACCAACTTTTTTATGTGGGATTTTCGAGGCATGTTTGAAAATCTGAAACAACTAGTGTTATTAAAATGTCACATAGAAACACTGCAAAGAGCTATGATTTTCACGACACCAATTAATGGAAACTCAACTCAAATTTTCCTAAATCAACAAAAAGCTCTGGGTACACACGTAAAAAGAGCGGGAGGAATACTTTCTGTCCATAGGTGCGCTAAAATTATTGTACATGTTGTTGAAAACCAGTTTTGTACCGAGGACGTACCAGTTAGTGTGTCTTCTGACAACAGTTCAGAAGAAATTAGATACTTGGACCCTATCTCTAGAGTATTCTATAGAAATTTCACAATTATTAATTGCAACCCTATGTACCCGAACGCTATTAAATTGCAGAATGGGTCATGGATAACATATGGCAGACCAATACAATTGAATGATAAACCCAATGATATGCCTAATTACAGAGTTAACGTCAATTGGTCAACTTCCACGCCAATGGAAGGGTTTTTCAATGACAAAGACCTGGAACTCTTCAAGAGGGACCAAAGATTAAGGCATTCGAGAAAAATGATTACAGAACGAGAAGTTTTCCTTGGACAAGGAGGTTTATATGTGCATGAGACTCTAGAGTATTTCAACACGGATTTATTTACGATCACCAGTGGCATGAATTTCTGATTTTTGAATACTTGGGTAGTGAAGTGAAACAAATCTTGCGTAAGGCTAGGGAAATAACCATCAGTTTGATGACTATTTTTATTGGATCTAAAGTCATGTTTTGTTTGGTTTGTGTGTTTCTTTCAATCGATATGCTTCGCAGTGACAGCAATCCTGTAATTGCTCTGCAACCCATTAACCCAATGGGGGAACTAAGTTATTTTTGTCATCTAAAACAACGTACTGAAGAACAAAAAACGACAAGAAAAAGGACAGTTGAACTGTGTGATGGTAAAACAGACATTTTAGTTATAAAAGCAAAAAAAGCTGAAATTGTGCCAGTTATTACAGAAATTGAGATTGACTCATTAGATTAATTTAAATGTATCATATGTAGGAATGGTGCTACTATCTACCCGAGTTGTTCGAGGTCAGGTCGATAGTCAGGCAACAAGTGTATCGGATTGTTGGAGTAACCTCAAATAAAAGATACGTGGTGCCATTGACGCAGTGGCAACCACCCAATATAGTAGACAGAGCCGCAAATAGTGTTATGGAGTTAAATGGGATGCATCAGAGAATCGAGCAACAGCAAAGGAAGATTGACAACAGCGAAATGCTGGGAACTGCCGGGGCTCGGCTCGAAGAGGAGCTCCGGCAGTTAAAACTTGAAAAGCAAAGGTTAAGCGATCAATTGCCTGAGAGCAATCGACTGCTTGAATACGCTGGGAATCAGCGGGCGTCCTGCAGGAGGCAGTTGGAAATTTTGAAGACAGAGTTGGCGGAGGTTACGAATGTAGCCGAAACAAAGACAAGAGAATGTATCGCTCTGTTGGATGAGCGGGAGTGTTCAGCTCGGGAGTTGGAGAACGCCGAGATAGATATCAGAAAACTAAGGACTAGGGTAAGAAGAGAGCAGACCTCAAAGAATGTCATCCAGAAGAGGCTGGAGGCAGAGCCTGTTCAGTCGACCTCCGAACTTTTATGAGCTTCTATTCCTGCCACGGGGGGACACAACCAGTACTATACAGAAACATTTCAAAATGTTGGCAATGCTCTGTCATCCGGACAAGGGTGGTCGGGAGGACCAGTTAAAAATTATTCTTCAAGCGAAAAAAAATTATGGAACATGAGGAGGTCCGTTATATTTATGAAAAGTACGGGATTGAAAAAGCAGAGGAATATATGAACCCGAAAATTGACCTTTGAAACTCTATAGCAGCCGCCCGTGCGCAAAATGTATTATCTTTTGTAGTTGAGCGTGGTACTTGTTTAAAATACAAGGATTGAAGTTTAATTGATAAGTAGATAAAAGCAGAAGAGAATTGTTTCAAATAAAAGAAGATCTAATTGAGTGATTAACTCTGAAGGTAGGTTTATTATTCAATGAGTGAGTTTTATCCTCAGTTTTGCCCGTACCCAATATCGGTTCTATCACCGTGGTAAATTAACCAAGGAAATACTGATATGTCACAATTGTTAGTATTGCTCGAAGCCCGAGCTTTGTCTATTTCAATATGTCGACACCTATCAAGATTGTGTCAGTCATTAATCAAGTAATAAATTCAAATTTAAACTAATTCTTTGACCTTGAAACCCAAGGTTTTTAGTACACCCCTTTTTTACATACGTGTGACACTCACACTGCCCCCCTCTCAATAAGAATAGAGTGTGCCTCTCACTCACATAAAATCAAACAAATTTTACAGCTCTCGATACATAAGCGTTTTAAAATACAATAAGTTTGTACTTTTCATATAAAAAGTTTAGGTATCATTTTTCGCCATTCATGAGTTTCTCTGCCTCGTTCAGCCCGAATTTGTTGTACGCTTCTCGCGCCCCATCGTTCATCAGTATTTGGTATGCTCGATTAATGGTCTTGAAAAACTCCTCATCTCCACCAGCATCAGGGTGAGTCAACAAGCTCATTTTGTGGTAGTGTTTTTTGATTTGATCTTTTGAAGCAGAACTTTTTACCATCAAAATCTCGTACAATGTCGCAGGCCAATTCAGTACATTTTTATTTCGAATCTCGAATAAACACTTCTCTGTGGCCTTCGTTTTGGCTCTCTCGTTATTCTAAGAATGCTTTTGTCTATCAATTATAGTGTCTTTCCTTCGGCACTCACTCGCCAAGTACTGGTTATAGTTTTCCAACTGCTGAAGCTCTGACCTCAATTGGTCATTCTCTTTCTCCATTTTCTCCAGGGCTTCGCTCTTTTTATCAGTATTGATTTTTAGATCGGCCAACTCCTGCTTAAGTAAGTCGATTGACTGCTCTTGTTCGGCATTTCTAGCTGCCGCCGCCTTTAGGTTATCTCCTAGCGCCCCACACTCGGCGCTCAGTTTTCCCAATGCTTCTCTTGTTGCCTCTTTGGCTTTGTCGCAATGTCTGTCTAGTTTTTGTCGAAGCTCGACAAGATCTTTTTGGAGTAAAGAGTTTGTACTCTTCAATTTCTCTAACTGCGCGCACTGGCATTGCAGTTCCACTTCAGTCTGCAGAGCTCGGGACCGAATATTGGCGGGTGCCAGAAGTTCTAGTGTAGACACCTTCCAAGTCCGTGACAGACAAGATTCCACTCGGTACACTCCCGGGGAAATCTCCGAAATAACTTTCCACAACTCTGGCATATAGTACACATATTCACCAATTTGTGGGGTCTCACTGCCTGCTATGTTCAATAGAAACCATTTTTGCTTCTAAAGTTTCTCAATATTTTCAGTCTTGATCTCCCTTATTTTTAATTGTCTTGACCTCAAGACAACTCTTTTTCATTTTTTTGGTCTTGAACTCAAGACAAGTCATTTTCATTTTTTTTCCGTCCTGAACTCAAGACAAGTCATTTTCATTCTTTTTTTTGGGTCTTGAACTCAAGACAACCCATTTTCATTTTTTTTGCACAACCGACTCTTTCAAGGACTCTTTCTCTTCAATCATTTTCTTTTGTTCTCGACGCTCATTAATTAATTTGAGTAGTTGATTATACATACGTGTTCCCGTTACAGGGTCGAGATTCCGCAACAGTTGTTGCCAGGAGGCTCCATTAATGAGTAATCCTAAATAGATGAACAATTTAGGAAAATTTTTCACAACTTGGAATATGAGGTAGACTGTTAAGACTGACACAGCAATATCCTTAGCCTTTAACCAAACGTATAAGCTTTCAATTTTTAAGTTATGAAAAATTGTTATTTCATTTGTTTGAAAAAATTGTTTTTGGAACTGAGCGTTCCAATGAATAAAATTTTCATGACTGTATTTTCCATCCGAATCTCGGAATGCTTCCCGACTGATAATTTCTTTACTATTATGGCGAATTGTTCGAGCAATTTGACTCTGTTTTACGTCTGATATGGAGAAAAGGCTGCGATGCAGGTTTTCATCACTTACGTTTAAGTTATTATTCATCGACCACTGATATATCTCACGATTGAATTTCTTCAGGGTTTCTCCATATTGTTGAAAACTGCCGTCTTCTAATTTCACAACATTTGGGTACAGCGGGTTGCATGCAGCGATTGTATAATTATGATACAAAATTTTTGTAATAGGGTCCATATATCTAATAGAAGAAAAATTCTGACCCTCTACTAACACAGGAACTTCTTCTGTGCAAAAAGGAAGTTTAGTTATTGTTGCTACCATCTTTGCACATTTATGAACATATAACACAGATCCTGCTCTTTCGACGTGAGTTCCTTTCTCGAAGAGCATTACCGATGGACTAACAATGTTTTTTGATATTTCAATCATAGTTTGATTTTTTAGTCGTTGAATCTCGCATTGGAGTGTTCTAGTTTTCACAAAAAAAATTTCTCTCTCCTTGAGAAGTTCGAAATTCAAGGTGTCAACAACGCTTGAAAGAAACATTTCCATGGTTATTTTAAGATTACCAGTTTTCAGTTCTGAACTTTCCTCGGAGTAAAAAACACCTGGTCAAACTAATTGCTTTTTCCTCTAAGATTTCTAATGCAAAATCTTCATATTTGTTTTTGTGTAATATTTTTCCGCTGATAAAAGTGGTCTTGTTGTTACCAAAAATTTTTACAGGGTCCTCCTTATTAAAGTGTTTGATCGTTTGACATGTTTGCTCACCTCGATTTTCAAAAAAAAGTTTACTAAATCGTCTTCAAAATATGTGGTTTTGATAAAAACAGTTTTCGAGAAACCTAGGGGATCCTTAAAGTTTAAGAGGTTTCTTTGTATCAGCTTTCTCCAAATTGTTCCGATGTAAAGTTTTGCATTGATCGTCACATTTCTAATAAGTTTTACTCCTGTAGGTGAAACCCACTCTACATGCTCAGCATACATAGCACCTTCACAATTATTTTTTTTCATGAAGCTCTGGCTATGCTCCTCGGCATACGTAGTTTCACTTGCTCGTTGTAAAATCTTTTCCGTTACTGAATTGTTGACTTTAAAGGTTTTATCTCCAAAACCTGGTAAAGCAAAGTTTTTGTTTTGCCAAATGCTCCTACAGGTTCCTTCGTTTAATGGATATATGGATTTTAAGAGTCTTGAGTTTTTGGTAATAAAGACAAAATCGTCATATACATTGCTCTTTTTAAGTGCAGACACAGTATATGCCGCTTCATACATGCAAGATCTTAATTTTATCTCGGGCTGAACCTCAGCATATATCAAACTACCTTCTTCTATTGTTTTCGATACTCGAATGTTATCACAGTTTGTACTGTAATCCAAAGAATATATTTTTGTTGATACGATATTGTCAAAATCATAGCCGTATGATTTAATACAAAGTGAAGGAGAAGCAAAAACGGCTAGCAATGCCAGATACAAACATAGTGATATTCCATCACACGATGCTCCAGACGAACTCGTCTTTCTTTTCGATTCCATTATTTCTTTCTGGATTTTCCTGAAACAAAAACATTATCAGTTTCCTGGCTGCTAAAGTACTCCTCATCTTGCTCAGTAAAGTAATTTTTTAATCTCTCAGGCACCGATTTTAACCGACTGCTAGACCTTGTAGCCATTTTTGGTGCCCTGGCATTACTATTAACTTTTTCTTCAGTACTTTTTGTTTTACTACTAGAATCCTGTTGCTTTTGTTCTGGTTTTGGAATTTTTGTTTCTGCTGATTTTTTTTCAGTGTACTCGGTAGCTTTTGATGAAGTTGCACCTCCACCCTCGGGAACATTTTGTGCCTTCTCTTTCCCTTTAGAGGTTTCTTGCTCTGATTCTTTAGCTTCATTCTCAGGCGTTTCATTTGTAACCTTTAGTGAATCGCTAGCATCCTCAGCTTCGGATTGATTTTCTGTAATTAGATTGCTTTCACTGTCTGTTGATGATTCTATTTCAATTATATCGCCATCGTCTGAGCTGTTCAAATTGCTATTCTTTTGCTACTTACTGGTTGTTTTTCGTTTCGCCTGAGGCCCAGGCGTGAATGGTTTTTCTCGTGTTTTATATTTTTTCAGTCGGTCCTAATGGACCTTGATAGCTTTCCTCGTCTTTTTTATCTTCTACCTTTAAATTCAAATCGTTTATCATTTCAACAATTATGTATGGTCCTCTATAGAAAGAAGTAAATTTTCCTGTTTCTCCTTTTTTAACCGTTGGGTTGAAAACTAACACTTCTTCGCCAATTTTATAGCACGGCCCATACTTACTGCGATCATAATACGACTTCTGGCGTTCTTGTTCGACATCCATATACTCTCGCATCAACTGGTGTGTTTCCGGTAATTTCTGTTTCATCGTGAAAACATAGTCACTTGGTGTTGCATATATTGTGGTCTGTGGTGTGCTATAGATGCAGTCTATAGGTAGCGACAGTGGAAAACCCAGTACCACAAAAGCTGGGCTGTATCTTGTTACACTATGAATTGATGACCGATATGCCAACATCGCTAAAGGTAAAAAATTAGTCCACTCGTGTTGGTATTGTCCTATATATTTGGAGAGGCATTCTTCTATTGTTCGATTTGTTCGTTCAACAATCGCGTTCCCTTGTGGGTGGTAGGATGTGGTTGATGTCCTCTGAATTCCTAGTTCACTGCAAAGACTACGAAATAATTTAGACATGAAGTTTGACCCTTGGTCACTGTGTAGATTGACTGGACAGCCGAATCTTACTATCCAGTGTTCAACAAACGCTTTTGCCACAGTTTTTGCCTCTTGATTGGGTAACGCTACAGCTTCATACCACTTACTGAATTGATCACCGATAAGCAAAATGTACTTGTTTCCCTGAGACTCGGGAAGTGGACCCATGATATCAAGAGATACTTGCCAAAATGGATGACTAGGTTTCCATTTTGAGAGTGATTGCCGATGTTTCTGCTTAATGCTTTTCCTTTTTAGGCAAACGTCACAGCTTTCTATCCAGTTTCTTACGTCCCGTCTCATACACGGCCAATAAAACCTTTCGCAAGCTCTTTTGTACGTTTTCATTATACCAAAGTGTCCTGCGCTAGGCGAATCATGCAACAGCTCAAGAACGTTTGACACTCTACCCCAGGGTACCAGCATTTGGTAAACAGTCTCAAAGTTAGGTTCTGTTTGGTGTTTTCGATACAAAATCCCTTCTATGAGAAAAAGATTTTTATACTGAACCCAGTATTTCCAGAACTCCTTTGAAGCTCCGTTTCTCATTTGCCGTGGTTCGGGTCTTTTTTTGTTTATGACCCATGAATATACTTCTTTGAGTATATTGTCATTTTGCTGCAAATCTCGCAGTTTTACTCTCTGCAGTTTGTGTAACTGCCAACCTCGACTACTATAGTCGGTATCGTCTTGCTCTACGTCTAGCGCAATAGCGTTAACGAAAGCTGTTTGTTCCTCATCTTCTGTGTTTATGCGCGAAAGACAGTCAGCGTGTGGGATTTTCTTTCCTGCTCTATGCTTGATGTCAAAATTAAATTGCCCAAGTTTCTCTATACATCTTGCGACCATACCGTCTGGTTCTTTAAAACTATAGATCCACACGAGAGCCCTGTGGTCCGTTATAATTAAAAAAAATGCTGACCAAGTAAATAGTTTTTAAAATAATGGGTAAAAAGAACTATTGCGAATAATTCCCGCTTAGTTGCTGAGTAGTTTCGTTGACTTTTACTCAAAGTTTTGCTAGCATATGCAATAACTCTATCCTCAGTTCCTTGTTTTTGTGTAAGAATTGCTCCGATGCCTGTCAACGATGCATCGGTAGTTAATGTATATTGATCCCTATCGTTTGGATATCCTAAAACTGGGGCTTCTAAAAGCTTCTTCTTCAACTCTGCTACCGCACTTGTGCACTCTGTACTCCATTCAAATTTAATTGGTTTATTTAGTAACCTGTAAAGAGGTTCTGCTGTTTTTCCCAAACCCGGAATGAATTTTCGATAATAGCCCACAATGCCCAGAAAAGCCCTGACGTCTTTTAGGGATGATGGTTCTTTCATTTTTTCTACCGCTCTTACTTTCTTTGGGTCGACCTCGACACCACTCTCAGATATAATATGTCCTAAAAAGCTGACGCGCTTTTGGAAGAAATTGCATTTTGATCCTTTAATCTACAATCCATTCTCCGATAAACGTTGGAAAACCAGCTCTAACCGTTTAAGATATTCTTCAAAATTTCTTCCGAAGACGATAACGTCGTCTAGATAAACTAAAGCTACTTCGTAAGAGAGACCAGCAAAATTAATTCCATTAGGTTTTGAAAAGCTCCTGGTGCAGAAGCTAGTCCCATAGGGAGCCTCTTCCACTTATATAGACCCAAAGGTGTAATAAAAGCTGTTACATTTTGACTCTCTTCTTCCAGCGCCATTTGAAAGTATCCCGACAGAAGATCAATGTTTGAGAAGTACATTTTTCCCTCCAGTGAATCAATAACCTCATTAATTCGCGGTGAAGGCCAGCATGTTTTCTCTATTTGTTTGTTTAGACCACGGTAGTCTACATCTAAACGGTAGGTTCCGTCTTTTTTTGGTACCAGTAATGATGGTGCTGCCCAATCAGAGTGTGTTGGTTCGACTAAGTCATCTCGTTCCAAGGCTTCGACAATTTTCTTCATGGCTTTTCTGTTCTCAAAGCTCATGCTGCCGTATGTACGTCTGAAAGGCACAGCATCATTTTTTAATTTTATTTTATGATAAATTCGGTCGCAAAATCCCATATCATTTGAGTTTCGCGAAAATATCATTTCATATTTTGTGCAAAGTGACCTCAGTTTTGACATTTCCTCACACGACAAGCTCATTGAACTTGAGTTCACGTGTTTGTCGAAATCAATTTCGTCCCTATGCTTTTTATTATTGTCGGGGTTGTTTTGTTGTACTCTTGAAATTTTTTCAATGTTTTCCGCACATGCGATTCTCGCACTTTTGTAAACTTTCTTTGATTCTAATGTAGGGTTCAGAGCTCGAACCCATACGACATCATCAACCATGTCATTCAGCGATCTCGCTATTAATAAGTTTGATTTGTCTTCAAACCCTTTCATAGGTTCGACTATAATTTCTGTTTGCTGTGTTATGTTACCTTCTTCATCGATAATTTTGCATTTAATGAAACCCTCGCAGCGACGAGGTAATTCTTGATACTCAGCAGCAATTAAAAACAGATTCCTATTACTTCGTTGGGATGGGGCCAATTGTAATGTTTTCCCAATCGCCCCGCAAAAAAGTTTGTTCTTTCTGAGATTTAAAATACAGTCAAAATTGTACAAGAATTCCATGCCTAATAAACAAGGCGTTATCTCAATTCTGGTCACTAGAAATTTGACTGTTATTTCACATGTAAATTTCTGAAGTTGAACTTGAATATCTGTTGACCCCATTATAGGCATTTTCCCGTTATTGGCAGCTATTATATTTTTATTGCACATTCTGATCTGGCTCGGTTCACCCAATTGCTTGTAGAGTGTGTCGCTATAATATTAACACTACTTCCACTATCAATTAAGGCCATTATCAATTTGTCTTTTATCATTATTTTTGCGAACAACGCCTCCACTGGGCTGTTTCCGCCACGCAAGGTTTTTACGTAGCCGGCTGAAAATGAAGCCCTGCCATTTCCAGCTAATTCTCGTTTAAATACGGACAATTTCGTTTGAAGTGATTTGGGCTCCCGCATTCGAAACAATTTTTGCATTCCCTAGATGCATGGTTTCGCTGACCGCAACGGCGACATTTTTCTTTCTCGAAACTCACCGCTGCCTTCGACTGCTCGGCACGACTCTCGTGCAATCGATCTCGGCTTCTGTTCTCACCTCCCGGTGTTAGCGAACGCGCTCTACTTTCGTAATTGTTTCGTCTATGCTCAGCGCTGCTTCTAGTATAGCTATTAGTATTTCTATTTCTATCTTCGTTCTCTCTTGAACTTCGCTGACTACCGCGCAGAAACTCTTTTGGCCGCGCTCCTTGCGATGAAAACTTTTGATTCTCTCGCCTATTAGGTTGATTAGTCTGCGGTGTTTGCACTAAATCGTTAATCGAATTAACCAGTTGTGTGTTTTCATTCGACTGGATGGCAGAAACCCGCTGCTCATTATCCTCCTCCTCAATTCTCATGACTGCTTCAATGTGTAGTGCTCTTTCTAAAGCTTTGTCTAAAGTCATATCCGCGTCACCAGTTCTTTCTCAGGTCGAGTCGCACCTGACTATTTTCTATGCCTTCGAGGAATCCTCTCAAAATGAGATGTTCTCTTATCTCATTAGACTCCTGAGGGTATGCTTTCAAGGCTAAAGTTTGCAAATCACCGAGAAAATCTGTTAATTTTTCACCAAGCTGCTGGGATCTCCTAGCTAGCCTCCCCCGGAACACAACTGGTTTCTCATTATAATGTTGTCTGAAAGCCTTTACGGTCTCGTCATAACTTTTTCTAGTGTCCTCCGAAAGTGTACGATAGAAATCAATAGCCGACTTTTGTAACCTTAACGCGAAATAATGCGGCCGTTCATCAATTTCGGTCTCGGCGCCGTTTACTGTTTCTTTTCTTTGCCACTTTTGAAGTTGTGACAAGAGCTCAAAGTGTGTAATGTAACTTTAAAAATCATTTGACCCAGTAAACGGTTCCGGTAACAGCGTTTTTGAGGAGTGCCGCGCCATCCTTATTTTATTTAAAAGCTGTTGTTATTCAAAATATTTCACTAATTCTGTTCGAAACTCGAACTATTTTTCCGACACTCTAGTTAACAGCTTTTAAATTTGATTGAAACTCTAATTCCCTCGTCAAAAAATGCAAAAAAACTCGAGGTTTAATGCTTGAGTTTAAGTCAAATTAAGTCTAATTAAAATACTGATGCTTCTGAACGCTATTTTATTATCAAAAAACATGTACGCCCTGATTTATGCTATTCGAATTTTTAGGGAGTACTCACTTTATAGTTCCAAGATGGCAGTTGTTGTCGAATCCCGACAGCAGTCCACAATTCCTCTTCCGGGTCGTGATGTTAAGACGTCAAACTCGAGTTTAAAAATTGGTTTTCAAACAAAAAATAGATTTCTCTTGGAAATTAATACAACGCTCAATGTTATTGGGTGGTGGTTTTCTATTTACTTTTAATCTCTGTCGCCACTATAGCAGCCGCCCCTGCGCAATATGTATTACCTTTTGTAGTTGAGCGTGGTACTTGTTTAAAATACAAGGATTGAAGTTTAATTATTAAGTAGATAAAAGCAGAAGGGAATTTTTTCAAATAAATGAAGATCTAATTGAGTGATTAACTCTGAAGGTAGGTTTATTATTCAATGAATTTATTTTTATCCTCAGTTTTGCCCGTACCCAATATCGGTTCTATCACCGTGGTAAATTAACCAAGTAAATACTGATATGTCACAATTGTTAGTATTGCTCGAAGCCCGAGCTTTGTCTATTTCAATATGTCGACACCTATCAAGATTGTGTCAGTCATTAATCAAGTAATAAATTAAAATTTAAACTAAATCTTTGACCTTGAAACCAAAGGTTTTTAGTACATGCCTTTTTTTACATACGTGTGACACTCACAACTCTTGCTTGTGAGTGAGTGGAACACTCACATTTTCTAAGAGGGATGCAGTGTAGTAAACCATAGAACTTAATGTATGATATGCTCATAAAATACATAGCGAACGCACAATTCGAAATTTTCACCATAAATGGGAGAACAAAAAGAGATGGTTACTAAGAGTAAACCGGTTTTTTAACAATATAAAGAAAGCAGCATAAATCATGATGGGAATTATCACGGAATGTCATCTTGACGGAGACGTCAAGGAATGTTTGTTCTTGACGGGATTCGTCAGGCAGGTAAACCTGTTATCTGTTAGTTTAACTAACAGGGACCCCTGCGGTAGAAAATAACTATGAGAAAATCCCAAAGAGATTAAAGAAAATGGGTAAAAATAACCTAAGTTTAATCAACCATTGATAGGACCGAATCCAACGACCATATTCAAAACTAAACCATATAATTGAGCTGCCTTTCTCTTAATAGCTTTACACCTTTTCATCTTTTGAAACTTATTGTATTTCAAAACAATAATTCTAACTCTATATTGAACAGTTTGAATATTTACATCTTCATAATAAATTAAAGTCTTGGACTTAGAAGATTTTCATCAGTAACCCCGAGGTTTTAAAGTGCTTAAAACCCCCAACCCGTAACCGTACACAGTGCATGGATATTACAATATGTGTTATCTCATCGTAATCAAAATCTCGTCTAAAATCTTCCTTTTGGAGGCCTGACATGCGTTACGGACGGGTGAGGTCATTATGTAAGGTCAAAGAGAAAAGTTTGAGGCCGTCTGCTCGGAAGGTTTTTATTAATAAAGATAAGAATAAAAAAGGACCGAGAACTAAATCCTGTAGAACTCCGCTTGAAACTGATATTGGATCTGAATAATAACCATGTATGTTAATGAATTGCGATCGGTCCACGGAATTGGAGAGAAAGGTTATCAGATTAAATGGGTCATCAGAGATCGGTCATCAGAGTAAACGTAAATAAAATGTATAAATTGTGTCACTATAAAGAATTTTCTGCGGATTAGTTCAAAACTTCCGCTTAGTTTTTTTCGTTCTACTTAAACTGTGGCTTGCTTACGTTATACGTTTTGGATTTTTGGATAAGCTAGACTGAATCAGTGAATAAGACGAGTTTTGAATTAGACGAAAACCTGCTAAAAAGAATCATCTAGTTTTGACCCTTTTGAGCCGTCTTCTTTTGCCTTTGTTCTGTTTCATTGGGCATTATGCATAGCTGCCCCTCAGAGAGATTTCAAAAGGAGCACCGTTTCCGAATGTAACCATTTTTTGCCTGTCTTGCTTTCTACTCGTTTCCATCGTAAAAATTTTATTTCGAAATCATTTCAAAAGTTTTGTCAGACCTTCTGATGGCCCCAGCATTGTTTCTTCCAAAGACTTCATCAACAGACTGCCTAAAATCACCGCGAGTGAAAACCACCTTGGCTACGCCTTCGACCTTGTACTGTGGCGGAATTTAAAGGTTTTCATCACTAGAGTAATGATTTTGTGATTATTTGTGTGCAAGTTCTCATCAAGTGATACAAATTGCTCATTATCAGAATTTAATGTAGTCTGGTTCTGGCTTGTTTTGTGTTGTTTTTAATCTTATCACAAATATTCACTGCAAAATTGCGTAGGTTTTGATAGAAATTGACTTTTTAGAGTAAAATGGCCGAAGAACACGGAAGAATAAAACACTTCAAAAACAAAGGAAAAGACAACGACGTGAGTACGAAGAATTTTTATCAATTAAGTCCAGATTTAACCTTCGTTTTGGTTTTAGGAACTCAGACGGCGGCGGAATGAGGTTAATGTCGAGCTGAGAAAGGTACGTCTATGCCGGTTATTTAACTTGTACTGGTTTTTAAATCATATAGGCGTATGCATAATAATGAATTTCAGAATAAGCGAGATGAGCATGTCCTAAAGCGCCGAAACCTTCCGTACGACCAGAATCTTCTGAATGCAGCCCTTTTGGACGCTGAAGGCGACAGAGATGCTTTTGCCCATATGCACGATATAATCGAGGTACTAGTTTTACCTGTAGTATTTGTGCTCAAATGGATTTAAAGAGTAAATAACTTAATGCTAAAAGCTTAGGTTGCGTATTTAAGTCAAATTTTCTTGTTTTAAACCGAATCAATTGCTGATATTTCAGGGTGCTAGGTCAAAAGATGCAGTTCAGAAACTCTGTGCCATTCAAGCCGCAAGGTAAGTAGATAACTGTCCGTCTCTACTTGACATTGAACAATAGCTACAAAGCTTGCTTTTCAGGAAACTTCTATCGAGTGACAAAAATCCTCCAATTGACAAACTGATCAAAAGTGGCATCATGCCTATTCTGGTTGAATGCCTTAACGAAGACGACAAGTGAGTTCGATATTTTGATTTTAGTTCCAATCGTGTGACTGAGGCTGATAATACTTGTGTTGTTGTGCGGGAGGGTGAGGTTAGACAGCTAATTGGTAAAGTGGTGTTTCAGCCTTGAGCCTAGCATATTGATAAAAGTTTGAAATGCAATACGTTTTTAAGGTAAATTTGAATACACTGCTGTGTTTCAAAGTGGGGACTCTGATCTATCCATTGGGTGGATCATATTGCTTTTTTACCTACTATGGTTGCCTCTCAAGTGTGTTTAACACAAAGTTTGCACCAAAAAATTTGCTCCGTTTTTTTATCGAACGTGTCCAATATTTTAGTGCCAATTGCTCGTGTTAAATTGCGCTTCAAAAATTTGGATTTTTAATTTAGTTTTTCCATACTTAGCTCGGTGAGTGATGAAATTGATGCGATTGAAAACGTTTGAAAAATCGTTTGATGGATCGATGTTTCAGCCCTCCGCTCCAATTCGAGGCTGCGTGGGCATTGACCAACATAGCAAGTGGCACTTCAGAGCAGACAAAGGCAGTTGTTTTCAACGGCGCTGTTCCTCTTTTCCTCAAGCTTCTTGAGTCCATGCATCAGAATGTTCAGGAACAGGCAGTCTGGGCTCTCGGAAACATCATTGGTAATTTATGTTTGGTACTAAATTGTCCCGTGCGCTAGGGTTGCCTGGGTTTAAAATTGAAATCCGAACTGTAGACGGTACAACCAATTAGACACCTTTGAAACCAATAGAAATCTGGAGACCTAAAACAGATTTGCATAAATACTACTGATTCTACTGAACTAATGAAATAGTCTCCAACTGAACGTAAGGAAACTTGAGTGAGGATTCTGAGGCTTTTTAATTGTGCCTAAGTTTTTTTAATTGTGCCTAAAACACAAAAAAAAATATAAAAATTGCAACTTTTTTCTCAAGATAGCCAAAGTTTTGAAATGCAAAATTCAATGCAAGTTTTGAAATGCAAGCATTCACTCGGGCAGTTCAAATTTTCGGTCAGTGCGCGCTCTAATAATTAACCTCCCAATAACTTGTCTGCTTTAATATCTGCTAATTTGCAGGAGATGGTCCGGAGCTGCGTGACTTCTGCATAGAGCAAGGGGTGGTGCAACCCCTGCTACGCTTCATCAACGACAACATCCCGATCGCCTTCCTCCGAAATGTCACCTGGGTGCTTGTCAATCTCTGCAGACACAAAGACCCACCACCCAGTAATTACTTCATTTGTACCAAAGTGAACAGTATATATTATCATTGCCGTTCAATTTTTACATCAATGGTTCCGACCCACCTTGCTGAGGGAGAAACTATATGCTCAACTGGTTTTTTTGTTCAGTCAATTTTGGCCGATCGACATATTCATCGTAGAGAGTATTAAGTGGTATGATTAGAAGCCCGTCTAGCGTAGAGTATAGAATTAAAAAGGTTTTTTGAATTTCGTTTTTTGCACGGAGTTATTGAGGTTTAGTTTAAACTTTTGTACAAATTTTACTGATTTATTTTCTTTTTATTCATTTTTCCGTATTTTGTCGTTCTTTTTGTAGTCTTACGATTTAATCTGATTAAATACATGTCTCAATGGCTACCTAAAAAATGTTTTACCTAATATGGATTTAAAAATGAACCTATTCAAGGATTTCAATCATGGCTAATTTTTTTCTTGACTTGTGAGTATATTCTTTTTAAAATGTCATTCATTGACTTGTCTTGTTTTCTGGCTATGATTCTGCTAGCGTTCATAACAATTATGTGGTTTTGGAATAGTTGCCCATATTTGAGTTTATTCTTTGGTGTTTTGTAATATTGACCTACTGAAAGCAGCGTAGAATTTATATTTAAAAAGACATTTTTGATTTGGGGTTTTTTCATGGAGTTATTTAGCGTTAAAGTTTTGTCAACATTTGACTGATTTAACTTCTCTTTGTTAAATTTTTACTCAATTCTTGTCAGTTTTACTTTAAAATATTTTGAAATTGTGAACAAGACTGTTATTGCTTTTAGCGTTTAAGACTGAGGACGATTGCTGAACTGTTTCATCCAAACTTTTAGCTGAAATTTTGGCTGTTCAAATTTGTTAGAAGTACTAAGCTAAGACCTTTTGACACAACCTTCTCACTGTCCAAAGAAGTTTGGTTTTACTTCTGCTTCTTATGAGAGTGTTCTGGAATTAAACGTTTGCTTTTTTTAATAATCTGACTCGATTATTATTATCCAAAATTAATTTTTGATTTATAATTTTTTGATTTATTGATTTTTTGTCCTCTCCTATTTTTCACCAACAGTAGGAACAATTACTTTTTTGTAAAGGGGCAGCAGCAATATCGAGGCTTGTTTTAGTCTAATCATGTGTTTTTACAATGAGAAAAATTATTCGAATTGTCTAGGGTGCTTTCTTTTTAGATTTTTTCGTGTCTTTTTTGTTAATTAACAGAATGTTATTAGAACGGAGTAATTGCAAACTATTGCTCAATTGTTGATAGACCCCATTTACGTTCAACTGAGGCGCATTAAATATGTATTATTTATTCTGTTTAGAGTTTCTTTTTTTCTCATGTATCACATTAATGACCAGTCAAAAATCACAATAATAAAGTTGCAAGAGGCGAAATCGAACATTTATAATGTTCTTAGTGAATAGATTATTGGATTATCAGCTTCGACATCGTTTTTTTAGCAAATGTTAGTAGAATTTGTAAAGTTTTTTTTGCCTATGTCGTACTTTTGTGTCTTGATATAATCTGATTATATAAATGTCTCAATGGTTTCCCATGGAGTTATAAATGAACGTATTCAAGGATTGCAGTCAATAGCTAATGGTTTTGACTTGAGTTTGTTTAAAAAATTATCATTGATTTCTGAACTTGTTCTCTTTTCGTTTGATCTTTTCTCCGCCAGATTCTAGCTGGTTCTTATCAATGAAGGAACCCATCTATTCTAAGGTGAACTAAAAATCCAACTTTAACGGGCAATTTTAGACTTACACTAATGGTTTTTTGGCTTTTTTTTTCTACTTGCTTTCATAACAATTGTGATTTGGGAGTAGTCGCCCATATCTGAGTTTATTTTTTGGCGTTTTGTCACATTAACACACTGGAGGCAGGTCCCATTAAAGTCTAACGCCGGCCTACTTTACATATGTACCTTTTTTATTAGAAAATAGCTCCTGCTTTTCATGGCTTAGACTTTTTAGCAAAGTTTTGCTATGTTTGTCGTTCTCTGATTAGTCGTACAAAATTTTGTATAATGAAATTTCGAATGGAGTTAAAAACAAGCATATGTTTTGATTTAAAATAATAGCTTTTTATGTTTCTGAAATCATTTTTTTTTCAAAAATAAATCTATTTTTTAACTTTGCTCTTTTTGTACTTTTTTTGTCTACTTGCTACCTAGTCTCATTTAGGACAGGTCCCATATCTGTTATGGTAAAGTGCTATCAATTTGTTTAATTTAGGTTTTATAGGATGCTTATGTGATCCTAAATTAGACTTTGTTAAGTGTTTTTTTTCTGTAAAAAAATAGACATTGAGTTTTGGTCGTAATTAATTTCTATGAGTATTGGTCATTGTTTGCCTTGTATCGTTAATGTCATATCTAATCGGGCCTCTAAAGCGGCATTATTCTCTTCTACTATTGGTTTGAGTTTAAATCGATTTTTTTATGCACAAGTTATCTTCGAAAAAATGTAAATTTTTGTAAGTTTTCCATGTCCTCATTTGGAAGACAATTTAGTCAAGAATGTGGATGAGTGGGGTCGTAACATGTTCCAAAGCACATAACTGAGCCTACTAATTTTTGCATAAGTTACATGTCTTCTTCTCAGTACTGTTAATTTTGTTGTGTAATCTGCAGTCATATTAAAACAGTACCAGTGGTATTCGTTTTTTGGTTTGTGTACCAGTAAAGGTGTTAAATTAGTCAGCATGAGTATCCGGCTTACGAACTGTATAAAATATGAATTTCTAGAGTAAAATGGCCATCTGTAGTAAAATGTATACTAAACTGATTGATCGCAAGCATTGGCCAACAGTTAACACTAATATTGCTGACAGTAGAATACAAAACAAATATACTTTTCAATACGGACATTAAGAATTAATAATTGGTTTTTACAGGATTTATTATATGATTTAGGCATTGAGACGATTCTGCAATTGCTGCCGGCCCTCTATCTCTTGATAAACCACACTGACACAAGTGTGTTAGTGGACACAGTTTGGGCTCTCTGCTACCTTACAGACGGAGGCAATGAACAAATACAGGTTCATAATTACTCTCTTAAAGAGTTTGGTCTGTCTATTGATTAGAAAGAAATCTTGTTTATAATATAAATTGTTTCCTAGAAATACCCTCTGCCTAAACTCGCAAAAAGTATTGAAAGTTTTGGTGGTATTTGTAAATATTTTTTTGGTATTTTTAAGGACCCAAAATTAATTTCTTTCATATTATAGCCTCCAATTATCATATTATATTTTTAAGGTAAATGGGGTGTAGGTTATATGAACACTAAGCGAGTGGTATAATGAGAAAAACCGGAAACTTAAGCTATATCATCATTAATGCAATTATAATTCATCCAGTAGGAGCTTCACAAAATAGTTAAGATTTTTGTTTGCACTACGCTTAAGGACATGAAACGTTTGCGCCCCCATCTTCGTAATTAGACATAAAATAAATCGGGTTATATGCTGCACTTCGAAACAGAGTAGACACATTGAGATATACCTTGATATGTATAAACCTTTACACGTGTAAACTAGACATGCACTTGGTCCATTAACTGCTTTTGTACTCTCTGCCGATCTTAATTTTGTAAAATGTAAGTTATTGTGTAACAATACCATATTCATAGAATTTCATACAACGATATGTTGAAACCCCTTATTTTGGTAAATTCAAGTGTTTACTACTACTACTACTACTATATAATGTCACTGGTTTTTTTCTAGTTTGTGATCAACTCTGGAGTGGTTCCGTTCATCGTGGCACTTCTGTCCCACCAGGAGGTCAAGGTGCAGACAGCTGCTCTGAGGGCTGTGGGTAACATCGTCACTGGAACTGATGAACAGACTCAAATGGTGTTGAACTGTGACGCCCTATCCCATTTCCCAGCTCTCCTCAAACACAACAAAGAAAAGATCAAAAAAGTACATAAACATTCGCATTGGAGTTCTATCAGGATTGTTGTTGCTATCTAGGTTCCATAGAAAGAAACAAGGTCGGAAGTTGACTGAAAATATATTGCTAATTAATCGCATTGTGGCCTTGTCAGAGCGCAGAGAACAAGACGCAAAACTTAAATTGCGAAGTCCACTAATTTTTCCCAGAGTGTTGTAAGTTTCAACCGAACGGCTGGTAAGTCGGTTGTTAAGAAATATTTCGAAAACCAACGGCTTGGGACAATTTTTTTTGTTTAAAAGGCATTTTAAAAATCAACCCATTGAGAATAAATTGTGGATATCAGTTATTGTTAATCAATATTACCAAAAAACTAAATTTTTGAATTTTTTGATATTACACTATCAAATTTCATATTACACTCTATAAGTGCAGAATTCTATTACAGCTTGTGAAATTTATTTACTATAGAAAATCTTTGATCAATCGCGGCAAAGTTGTAGCTGAGGCTACTATTGGCCTTCCCTTGGATTTTTTTATAACTGCGAAGCCGTAAGCTGAGCAAAGCTATTTTGCGGTGCTCTTGGTTTTTTTTACAATTCAAAGAATTTGAATTGTATTGGGGCACTGTCTTTTTTGTAAGATATGTTAACACATTTTTATGATTTTTGAAGTCAAATTGGAGTAGTGAGTTTGGTCACGCCCAAACAGGAAGCGGGGCGAAAAAGCGAGCGGTTTTGTGGCGTAAATTTTTTGCTATAATTTTAAAGTAGAGTGACAAAATGGTGTTTGAACAAAAAATTGCTTTCTCACTAGTGTTTTTTTTGTTTACATGCGGCATTCTGACATTGATTTTCTGTTTTTTTTAAAAAAAATTTTTTTGATCTGATTATTTTAGAAATGGTTTTCCCAATCCACTCATAGTCCGTTTAGGTCTAGTTTTTTGTTTAGTCTATAAAAATTCTTTGAATTGCACGTCAGGACTTGTCCTGCTATTTTTTTTGTTTCTTCGTCTGACGCTCTTTTTCGTTTTGCATTTGTTCACACAGCAAAGTTGAAGAAGTCAAATTTTCTGAATGACTTTGTCTTTTCACTAACGGGCGCGAGTGACGCGTTGGCGCGAGTGACGTCATTTCTCACTCTCTTTAGAAAAGTTTTTTCGTTATTAGATTTTGATCAAAAGTGACCTACCTCACTCAATAAAATTACTTTTGCACTGTAAAACCTAAGTTGAATTTGATTTGTTTAAAGTCAAAGGAACTCATATGTGCAGTAAAGGTCTCTAATAACAGGGTTCTGCGGGATGAATTTTTGCAAGCTTTATTAATTTATTGTTAAATCTGTAATTAGATCTGTATCTGTTTAGATCTGTATCTGTTTTTTAGATCTGTATCTGTTTATATCTCTATTAGATCTGTATCTGTTTAAATACCTATTATACGGAATGCAGGTCTATTCTTTCGCACCTATTCTGGCAATCTGCCGGCTATGTTTTACAATCAAAAGATTTTGAGTTATAATGGGGCGCTGGTTTTTTTGTTCGATCTGTTCTCACATTTTCTTGATTTTTGAAGTCAAATTGGAGTGATGATTTTGGTCACGCCGAAACAGGAAGTTGAGCGAAAAGGCGAGTAGTTTTGCGGAGTTAAATTTTTGAAGAGTCAGAAATCGTTGTTTGAACAGAATTTTCCTTTATCGCTACTGGCTTTTTTGTTCACATGCGGCATTTTGACATCCGTTTTTTCAATTTTTTAAATCTGATCTTCAAAATGGTGTTCTTCATCCAATCATTGTTCATTCTAAGTTCATTTTTTTAATTTAGTCAATGAGATTTCGGATATATTCTGTTTCGGCCCCCAGTGCTTTTTATGACCCCCAGTTACATATTATATGTTGTTATATAGCACGTTACTATGTAAGAAAATAGCACGTGCGCCTGGGGGTCATAAAAAATTTATGCTTACTAAGCTGGGGGGGGGGGGGGTGAAACAGTATAGATCCGAAAATTCTTTGAATTGTTTGCCATGAATTGGCCTGCATTGTTTTTATTTCGTCGTCTAGATTTTTGTTGAGACATATGACGTCGCAATTACTTCAAATCTGCTTTTTATCCATTCGTTAATGCAGTATCAACTGAATTGCGTGCGTGACGTTATTTTTCATTCTTAGTGCAGAGAGGTGTTTTGTTCATTTGCGTGATTAAGTTTTTCATCACACGTCACTTGCCTCACTCTCAAAGGTGACTTCCTCACTCCGAATTTTTCTTTACTTTCATTCACAGAGATAAAGTCAAATGAGTGTGTGTCACTCTGATTGAAGAGTTTTTGAGAGCTGCTAAAAGTAGCCGCAATAATTTTAGCAAATTGTTAATCAAAATTTAACAACTCAGCATTTAACAAAAATTTGGTTTTGATGTTTCATTTACTATCTTTTTGAGACTGCAGATCTGCGAAGCTATTGCGGCTATTATCTGTTAATCTGCCAGCTAGATAATTATTGTTTTTTCAGAAACTTCAAAAAGTGTACTTTTAAACTATAAAAAAGTATTATTTACAAACTTTAAATCAAAATAAGTGGTTTTCCGATAAAATTTATTACTAATTCCATACTAATCATTACCCTTGACTTGGTGTCGTTTTCGCTCGAAAAAGCGAACAAGTTTTTTATCAACATTCATTTGTCTTGATTTGTATGTGGTAGCGTTATGTGTTTTGAGGTAAAGGCAGTTTAACAATGAATACTAACAATGAATACTAAAAAACTGGTTTGCCTTTTGTTTCGAGGGAAGTGAAAAATCTGGCGAGTTCATCTCTAGAGTGATTTATAGTAATAAATTACTCTAAGAATGATTAATCTCTAAGAGTGATTTATGGTACTTCTGCGGCGTGATTTATAGTAAGCCTTATTAATTTATGGCTGAATTTTTTACATAGTTTTTTTGAGCGACGTCAACTGATATCTGTTTCTATCTATTACACGGCCCGCAATTCAATTTCGCAGCTATTCTGACAATCTGTTGGCTATGTTTATAGCTGCAACCTGGTTTTAGATATTTTGCACTGCACTGCTCTTTTGTTTTGGCGTCTGAAGTTTTTTCGGTTTTACATTTGTTTTAGAACTTTTTTCGCTGGAATTTTTCAGTGACTGTATCACGCTTGATTTCTTGCATTTTGCGTGATCTAAGTGGCTCTTATTCAGAACTTATGTCTCTTGGTAAAACAAAATTGATTGTAAGATAGTCGAGAAGAAAGGGCTTGGTAGGCGAACGGGTAATTTTTCCGATTACTACGCTGGATGTCGGTGGTTCGAACCTCCCCATTGTCAAAAGTTTTTGCACGCAAAAATGTTGTAAATATTAATTTCTTTTTGTCTGTTTTTATCTGTATTTTATGGCACACAAGTCTATTTCGCAGCTATGTTGATTTCCATTTTATTTTTCCATAGTCTCTATAATCCGGTAATTTACCTACATTTTTTTTTGGGTTTCTCGCGAGTCTTAGCTTTGCTCCGAGAGTCTACCGAATCTATTTTGCCTTCGACCTTTCAGATTCGGGACCATTTCATCTGATACTGTTCTGAATATTTCTTAAATTGGTGAGATTAGGACGTGAGATTGTTGGTCACGTTGACTTTTACTCTATTCGTCAATATTTGATTGCCAGGAAGCGGCCTGGTTCATTTCCAACGTGACAGCGGGTAACAAGCAGCAAGTACAGCAAGTGATAGACGGGGGATTAATTGAGCCGATTCTGGATCTATTGGCCACAGCAGAGTTCTCCACACAGAAGGAAGCCGCATGGGTCATCAGCAACCTCACTGTTTCTGGCAGCCCTGAACAGGTGCTCTTAAACTAGTTCAGCTATCGTTTCTCATAATCATTAATAAGCAACGAAAATCAGAGCTTATAAATGGTAAATTAGGTGCTAGATTTATCTGTAACAATTCAGAGACATCCTTTCATTGAGTTACTCCTGATAAAACTTGCACGTAATTATCTATGGCAGAAATAATCGATCCTTTCTCCGTAAATACTCAAGGTAGTTCTCCCTAATGATTGAATCGATGATAAACACAATGACATCAACATGAAAGTGCTTCTGTCTAGGTTCTGTACGTAGCAAGGCTCAAAGTGATCCAGCCCCTGTGTGACATGCTGGCGTACAAAGACTCCACAGTGGTCCAGTGTGTGCTGGAATCCCTCTCCAACATCCTGAAGCATGCAGGCACAGTGGCTGGTGATCAAGACACGAGTAGAGAGGTGATAACAAACCAGATTGAAGAGTGTGGAGGTCTGGACAAAATCGAGATGCTCCAGACACACGAAAGTCATGAGATATACACACTGGCCTACAAGATCATCGAGGAATACTTCGGAGATGGGGTAAATCTTTTTTATAGCTGCGAAGCTTTAAGCTGAGCGTAGCTATATTGCGGTGCTCTTGGTTTTTTTACGACTCGAAGAGGAGTATTGGTTTTCTCTCGGTCTTTTTTTTTACAGGAAGTAGATTTGTTCAGGCGGCATTTTGACCTAAAAGCGAAAGTGAGAAAAGCTGTCTTGGTGAACAGATTTTCGCTAAGCGAGAGAAGTTTTTTGATCACGCGCTGCGTTTAGTGAATGACTTTTTGACTTTGAAAAGTAGTTTTTGACTGAATTGCACATATAGATAACCGTTTTTAGCCGTTTTTCGTCTAAGTGGCCTTTTTTTTGCTTTTAATTTGGTTTCATGTAGAAATAAATTTTATTCGATACTATATTGAAATGTCAACCTCGTAAATTGATACCACAGTGTTTTACAGAGCCTGAAAATGCGTTTCAAATTGAAAATTGGCACATAATTTTTGATTTTTTAGTTAATATTTGGCTTTTTTTCGATTAATGTCTTCATTTTTGGATCTTTTAACCGTCTTTTTGTCAAAAATCACTTAATATGACAACTTCTCTTTGATAATTCATAAACTCAACGCCTCTTTCTACCTCGATGTAATTTTGTTTTATAAAATTGTACATATGCTAATCCGATTTTGGTAGTTTTTTTCCGATTTTCGTCAGTTTTTTAAATTGTATTTTGGTTGTAAATGCTAGAAATTGTCTTTTTGTGCAACATGAGGGACTTCAATTTCATTTCAATAAAAATTCAATCATTTTTGGCGTTAAGTTTTTGAAAAATAGTTACAACTTTTTCATAAATGCAGTCTTAAAAATTTTTGACCATTTTTTTGCAAAATGTTTCAATGTTTCGTATTTATGAATTCTGCTTTTTCCTTTTTTTGTTCTCATCAGGAGGATAGATCTTTGTAACCGATGACTAGTTATCTTTTCTATTTCTTGAATGCTGAACAATGAAATTTATTCGTTTTTCTTGATTTTTTGAAATTGATTTTTATTTTTCAAAAATCATGAATGTATTTTTGTTGCGGTGTTCCTTACATTGTGCACATATTCTTCACATTATAATTAATATCATTCTAGCTTTGTTCTCGTACCTACATTTTTTTCGGTATATTGATTTTTTCATTTGTTAAAAATGAGTGATTTCCGCGTTTTCTTAGATTTTCTTCATTTCCTTGGTTTGCAATTGATTTCATTCAGCATATGGCAGTACTGACAGTTTGATGTTAAGCCTTTTCCATAATTTCCACTTATGACTATTTACTGCAACTTTCGGCCTTGGCTTTAATTTAATGATTTTCGGCCTTTGAATATTCTTCTGCTGCTTATGTCTTTTCTATGATCAATTTAATTTCTGAATTAGTATGAAATCTTGTTGTCCAGCATATGTACAACAAGGAACAAGTGTGTGTTGTTTTTTGTCCTAATTGCAGTGATTAGAAGTGTAATTATAGGTGTTTTATGATTCTGAAAATTGAGCTTTCTTTTTTGAAAAGATTTAACTTAGTTTCTAAGATATATCTGCCGTTTGCTATCGCGATCTTCAGATTGGAATCATGAGTTATTTGAGGGCAGTTGATAACCTTGTCAGGTTTTTCAGACTATCAGTTTTTTTACCATTAATTATGGTCAAAAAACTATCAGTTTTTTTACCATAATTATTTCGGTTTTTTAACGTTACCAAACGTTTTCAACAATATAAAATTTTGCTGCATTTTGTTTCTCTTGGTGACCGTTTAAAGACAAGTTTAACCAATATTTAGAACAGACCTGGAGAAGTAGTGAGCTAACGGTTTAATACAAAAGGTAGTGGCTTCTGCTGCAATTACGGTTTTGTGAAGTTTTGACGCTTCGAGTCGCTTCCGAAATTCTTCCGGCTATGTTTTTTGTTTCGTCGTCTGACGCTTTATTTTCGTTTTACATTTGTTCTAGAACGTTCGGTCTCGTCACTGCTTAAATGGCTTTTTTGCGCTTGATTTCACGCTTTCTGCGTGACCTAAATTGCGGTTATTCAGAAACAGAATCTGTTCCTTAAACAAAGTTGATTGTAAGAAAACAGATTGTATGGTCCGACAGCCGAGTGGTTAAGGCGACTGGCTGTTAATCCGGAGATCGCCGGTTCGAGACGCGACAGGGAAACTTTTTTTGCACCCAAAAACAACCTCCTTTGAAATAAACTTGTAAGTTTTATAGGCGGCGGCGATAACTATTATCAACTCACTTCTGTATCTTTTTCCATCTGTATTTTACGGCACGCAAGTCTATTTCGCAGATATTCCGGCAATCTGCCGGCTATATTTTTTGTATCTTTGCAGAATGACTATTACAGAACTTGTGCTTTGTGTCCTGTTTGGTCTCAAAAGGGTCTTAGATGGTCTGAAATCCAGTCTAAAATACATCGAAAGTGAAGAAATGCTTCACCGCCAAATATAACTTGTCATTTTTTGTTCTTTACCGTCTGGTTCTTTAAGCATGAGAGTGAAAATGTTTTTAAAATGGGAAAAATAGCTGTGATAGAGAAATACGTGATGCTTTTGATTCTCAAAATATATGTAGTATAATTTTGGGAATCTTAAGAAGTTAGAGCGCACAATCGAGCGGATGTTTGCGCCCGAGATAGAGCCTGAATCGGCAAAGTATTCTCAGAACTCAACTCTTACTCAAATCATACTTATTTCCTGCAATCATAATTATTTCGCTAATTTTTGTTATTTTTAAAAAATCGCAGGTGAAATTAATTTGTTGTTACTGTTGATACTCAAAAACATGAAAAATCGTCATAAAGTTTCCCAATACTTAAAATAGTCAGTTCGTTTATTGGGTTAATTGTGTCGGTGTCTGTCATTTTGAGCTGTAGATTTCTAAAATCGAGCTTAGCAAAGGTTTTACGCTATTTTTTGTTTGATTGGGTCTATATTGTGTGCACTATATGTTAAATACTTAAATTTTTGATCTTTACGTCAAATATTTATCCTTTCAGTCAAATTAAATTGATTCAGAGTTTTTCAGAACATATTTTTCAAAAAACTTGTTTCCTAAGCCTTAACGGGGCTTTTTAATGCTTTATCTCAACGTTAGATAAGTCGTTTGCTCAAAGTACACTCCACAGTATTTTAGATTTTGAGTTTAGCTTAGCTTTGAAGATCTGTTTGAATTGTGTTAAAATTTGAATAAAACCCGAGTTTTATTCTAACAATACCGCCCCTCTGTTTTTTGCCTCGTTGTCATCAAACTATGGGTCTGACACCGAGAAAAAATCAATATCACTCTGGGAGATTACTATTAGGCCATGAAGGCCTGTTTTCAAGTGTCTCAAGGGGAAGAGAAATGACTATGTTAGTTGCTAACAAGGAAAACAAAAAAGTTACTGCTGTCAATAAAATCACAGAATTAATTAATATTAAACTTTGATAGTAACTCACATTTGTCTATGTAATTATCAAGGAATTTACGGCAGAAATCTTTAACTTGAAGGTTTGATTTAGAACGAATGTTAATTACTATGTTTGGAAAACATACTGGTAAGCAGTTCATCATCTGCCTGATTTTAGTTTTTATAGAAAAATTGCCATAAGTTTCCTAGATCTCGTTCGAGAATTCGTAATTTTACGAAACTCAGCTTCAGAAATTAGATTTCTTAGACATAAAACTGAGTTTTCGCTCCTTATTTTATTGCTGTTAAAATTTCGTATTTGTGTTGCTCTGATACATTGTAAATGAGTAGTTTTCTTCTGGATGTTGTTATGGAATAATAGTTTCTTTTGAAAGTCAAAAATCTGGCAATTTTAATTATCATCATGTTCAGTAGTTTCAGAATTTTGTATTATGCACATCCATGTATAAGAACTCCATACTGAGCAATTGGCTGCACATATGTTTTATAAACTGTTATGCAGCCTTGTGCATAAACATTTCCTCAATCGGTAGAATCTAGAACAGAAGGTCGTTAATTATTTTCCACTGACTCAGCTTGTTGTTGGGAACTAAGATCTTTGTCAAGTAGGATACCGAGATACTTGTTTACTGCAGCGTTGTGTTTCATGTTTTCAATCTTTTATGCCCGAGCTTTAAGTGATGGTTGTTTTTCTTTTTGTAAAACTTATTTTTTTTTGTTTTAGCATTCAATGTACGGCGAATTTTTTTGAGCCAATTGCAGATCCTTCTAGAGATTTTTGGTGCTCATCAGTTTCGGCTTTCAGGTCTTCTTTGGTGTAAATCAGTATCGCCAGCAAACAAAATAGTACCAGTTCGCGTTGTAGCGAAATCAATATCTATTAAATGGATAACAAATAACAAAGGTCTCAAGATGGAGCCCTGGAGAACGCCACATCTGATATTCTGTGTTGCTGACTTTTTACCCCAATTTGCGGAAATTGCACTCTATTACTGAGATAGGATTTTAGTAATTCTAGGACAGGACCCCTTAATCCGCAATTGGAACATTTTTTGAACAAAATTTTGTTGTAATAAACAGTGTCAAAAACCTTTTTAAGGTCCTGGAAGGTGCATGTATTTCCCACTGTACTATTTATGCAGTTTGATCTCAGGTTCTCAACAAACTCTACGATTGCATCAGTTGTACTTCTTTGGTCTCTGAAGCCGAATTGGTTTTTGTTTAGGACATTTTCTTTTTTCACCAAAGAAACGATTCTGCTGTATAGTTTTTTCTCGAATATTTTCCAATTGCTGGTAAGATAGATTTTGGCCGGTAATTTAATGGCTGTTTTATCTCCATCTATGAAGAATGGAATTCTTCTGTTTTAAGCATACGGATAGTACCCTAACTCCATGCTATTGAGGACGCAATAGCGTCCATGCTATAGAGGTGCTATTGAGGACGCAATGCTTTTTAGAAAGTGGTTGTCAAGATTGAGGGCATCAACACTGTATTTTTTTTAACTGGCTGAGAGTTTTGATCATTGCAGAAGTTGTTGCTTTACAGAGAAACATGCTACGTACCGATATTTTTCGTTGAGCTTGTTGTTAAGACACTATCAAAATTAGCTGCAAATTTCTCGCCTATTACGGAAAATTCTTATATTCTTATTCTTTTTGATAAAATTGTCTCATTTTTGGTTCATACTATTTTTTGACTACTTTCCATTGTTCATTATACTTCTTTTTGCTTCTATCAGATTTTTCTATGAGGTACAATTGACTTAAATGACTTCTTGGAGATAACGTTTTTAACTTCATTGTCAATCCAATTTTTTTGTTTGTTGACTGAAAGTTTTTTCACTGGCACCTCCTGCTCTAGTTCTCTATAAGAATTGCTGTAATTCTTTAGAAGAAATTGCAGTTTTTAATGTTTTAGGCGTCTGCAAATTTTTTACAACGTACAGCTCAACATTTGTTCTGAATTTTCATGGGTTTTGCAGTTTTGACCATATGCGAGAACTGCAGAGTTCATTACTTACGTCCATCCGTTGCATTCGTTTCCGGTATTTGCACTTAAACGCAACGGTGATCATTTGTGGAAATTTGTGGAAATTTGTGAAATACAGATCAAGTAATGTTTGTGTTGTTTTTGTCTCTCGAGTTGCAGTATTAGGTCCTGTTGGTGTTAGTCCGTTTGCTTGGAAGATGGATGTTAGTTGCTTGAATTTTTTTCCTTTTATAAAAAGTTTACATTGTAGTCACCACAGAGTAGTATGTGTTTCATATCTGGTTTTACAATTTAGTCTAAAAATTTTCCCAATGTATGAAGATTTGTCTCACTAGAACAACTGGGGGATGTAATTGCGGCTTATAACGGCTGCGAGTTCTCTATGGTTTGATAAGTACAGAGATAGCCAGGAGAGTTTTTTTCCAATTTTCTAAGGAATTTCGCTTCTTCTCTACACTTACATAAATACGAACCCCGCCACTTCTTTTAATCCTCTCGGCGCTTATTATGGTATTATAATTTGGAAGGTTAAAGAATTCTTTTCTATCAGTATTGTTTAACCATGTTTCCGTTATGCATAAATCTATTGGTTGTTCGTCGCTCACAAATAATTTGAATTCATCATAGTTTTAGGACAGAGATGTAATGTTTTGTAATAAAACAGTATTCAATTCAATTTTGTTAAATTTATTCAATTTCTTTTTAGTTATGAAAGAAAGTTTTCTCCAATTTTTTATACTAGTATTTTCAGTACCTGCACATTGGTAAATCACAATAAGAAGCAAAAGATAGAAAATTTTCTTTTAAAATGTTAAAAGGAAAAAGAAATTATTGCGGAAAACGATTGTGAAGAAAAATCAAGCAGAGCTCTAGGATACAGCTCACTCTGCGAAAATCACAGAGTTGCTGTTTGTAGTGTACGTTAGAATAACCATATAACGTCAAAAGCAAAAAGCTTATATCACAGATTGCTATTGACTACTTGCGGAAAGCACAAGCAAGATGGTGATCCTATTTAAAAGTTTTTTCTCTTCCGCTAACCCATTCATCACTTGAATACTAGAATTATCAATAGAATGGAAAATAAAAAAAGATTTCTTCATTATCATGAGTTTAAGCGTTTCTTTGTTTTCGTTCTTTCATTTTTCAGAAAGATCTTGTATTTTGCTTCTTAAGTGCGGGAGATAATCCTCCGAATTATCGTTAGTTGGTCGTGGATTCTCGTCGTTCTTTTTGATAGCATTTACATTGTTCAGCTCATCAATGTCGTTGATTTTTTTGTACGTTGGCTTTTGTTCGCCTCTTTCCACCAACACAGACTCATTACAATTGTGAGTGCTAACAATCGTGTTTCGTTTGATTTGATTTTGCTGCAATTTTTTTTTCAAAATGAGGAATATATATGCGAGAATGGCTTTTTGTCAATAGTGCATTTTTTGTTCACACATTGTAGAGAATAAAGAGAAGAATCAAAAAATTTTTCTTGGAAATATTTAATGCTTTTTTAAAACCGTTTACTTCATTATTTTAACTTCCTCTGATTTATTTTGTCAGAAACCGCACTCAAATGAACAACTCAAATGCTTCTTTCGTACGAGAAAACCGCAAAAAAAACGGGTATGATTTCCTTTTTTTGTATTTTTTTGCATTATATTTACTTCCTCTGATTTAGTTTGCCAGAAGCCGTACACAAATGAACAAATACGATGCTTCTTATGTTTAGAAGAAAACCAAACAAAGGTGATGCTTTCGTTTCTCTTCGGTGGTTTCTCTGGCCTCTCAAACAAAATTTTTTCTGCAAACTTGGGCTTCCTAATCATACACTTTCTAATTGAACGGCAAAGGTGTGGGAACTTTTTTTCAATTATCAAGGAGAAAAATCAAATGCTTTCTTAAAAAAACAATTTAAGTTTATAAAATTCTCAGGGGGACTAGGCAATTCTCGAAGCCAACTCCCAACTTTCATTTGCAATTTGATTTGGTAGAAATTTCAGAGAATTGACTAAATATGGGACATTTGAGACGAGAAACACAGAAAACGATGTGAGAAACGGATTTTTTAAAGAAATCTTCTCTGTTGATTGTTCCTGATGGCAGGTGGTGGTGAAATTTGAGCTCTGTTGGCCTTGGGTTGACCACTGTTTCAGTCAACAGAATATGTGATAAAACGTGCAGCAGTGTTTTTTCACCTTTCATAAATAATCAAAACCCATGTTAGGAAAAGTAGAAAATCATTTGTGTTTTTGCGCAAATTTATGCTCTACACTGTAACCATTCTTCTTTGTAAACCTGCATTTTGTTAGGTGTTAATATGACATAACATAAAATAATTGGTTTTTTAAGGGATATCCAAAAAACATCAGTAAGAAAGTCAACCACTTGAAAGAACAAAAAATGTGTTTCTTTTTCAAAGTCCTTATTTCAGACTTCAAGAATCTTCGATGCATGTGCTATTCAAATGGTATCATTTGGTTTAGCAGTCCGATTCAATGGAAATTATATGAGAGCCTTGATGTATTTGCACTTCAAGTAATAAACCATTTCAAATAATAACCATTTTTTATGAGGTAGAACTGTTGTTTTTTGAATCGCAGTATAATACTAGCCAAAAGCAAGTCTATCAACAAGTTAAGGAATTTATACTCCTATGATTAGCAAAATTGATCACGTATGGGGAATCTATAACAAGAAGAACAGAAAAGAACTGTCATTTTCGGAAAAATAGAAGAATATTTTTTGTCAGCACTGCAACCGTCTTGACTTCTGCTTGGTTGACTTAAAAACGCACTCTCTCCAATTGACTATGAATTAATCAAATTTCCTGTAACCTCCAAATTCACATAATTTCTTAAATTAATTTATAAACCAGTTTATCAGTTGCTTCCAGAGTGGAAATTGACGATCAGAAATTATGCTATGTGAACCATAGTCTTCCGTTTCAGTCCATCGCGTGTCAAGTTTAGTTCATCGGTTCGATGTAAAATTTCAGCTGAAAGAGATTTAGAAAGTTAGATTTGAATTTTATTACAATTGGGCTATTATAGCTGGGCTGTGAAATAACCGTTTTTAGTTAAAAAAAGTCAAAAATGAAATTGTTAGCTCGACCGGTTATTTGTGAACAAGGTTGTGTAAATTTTGATTTGATAGCAGTTATTGTTGCCTTCCCACATACTTTTTGAGATGCTATTTATTTTTACTATCCGACGTGTATCTTTTTTCATTTTCAATTCTGTGTTTTTCTGTGTTCCGTTTTTCTTCCATCATTTCAAAAATAGAGTTACAATTTTACCCTGAAAAAAAAACAAAGGAAACGCAATCATTTCCTAAAATATTCTTGTTGGAAATAACAATCAGGTTTTCCTGAATTTCCCCTGATTTTGTAATTTTATCCAGTACTGCTCCCCTGTAAAAGTTTGCTCATCTATGGTCTTTTTCAGGTATTTCCATACCCAGCGGCCAGAAAACATCTCAAGGGGTTTGATAATAATTTACTGACAATTTTTGATTGGCCATGGAATAGTTTTTCAACTTTTTAATTTCTCAATTTTTAGCAGTTTTTTGATAAAGCTTGCTTTTTTTCAAGTTTCTTTTTGAAAATTTTGTTTTTTTTTCGGTTTTTTCAACCTCAAGAGTCAATGAACCGCCTCTTAATTTTGAAAATAGTTTACTTTTCAAAATGCTGCGCTTCAGCTGCTGTTATGTGGCGTAATGTCATAATCTATGATCCTAATTAACAACGAGTTCTAGTAGAATTATATTTTATCATAAATGTCCTAACAGGCACCTTTTTAGGAAATCAATGTTAATTGCTCTCAAAAGCAATTTGTAGCAAATATATTAATCCTGTTTGTCTCTTTTATGCAATTTTTCGCTTGGTCGATTTTTTGTCTGACCCATATGACTTTCGTCTTCAGAAACGGGATAAAGAGGTAGCGCCCAGAGGTCACTAAACCGTGGCCAGCTGCTGACGAAGCCAACTGCTCGCCGGTCGTTGAGAGCAATTCGCCCGATTTTAGTCGGTTATGTTTTCAAGATCTGATCAGATAAGAGATTTGTTACGCTTTGTTGATATTAATTGTCTAGATAGTCCATAGCGAAGCTGTACTTTGTCAGCTTAATGGCTATGCTTTTTGTAACTCTAAGATCATATGATGGCGATCGGGACTAATTTTTTCTTTCCTTTCTTTTATTTTTTTTTTAATCACAAGAAGCTCTTTGCAGTGTGTGTGTGATTCGGTAAGGTGTCCAAGTACCACACCGCTTGTTAGGTAAATGCTGTTATATAACGTTGTAATGTAGAAATAACAATGAAATAACGTACGATGGGGGGTGCACATAGTGTTCACCACTTTGCGAGGGGGGAGAAAGAGGGTGGGACAGTCAACAATTAATTGAGATATAATTTAAGAATTTGACTCTGCCATCATTTGCACCTAAATATATCCTATTTAGAGACCATTGACACCCCAAAGATCCATGATGGTGTCCTGAACAAAATACTAGACAGTTTTCTATGGTACATATAATATTATTTCCTACATATAATATTATTATTTCCTTGAAGTTCTTAGGGTGATCCTTAAACAATCTTTGATAGGTCAAATTAACATGTTTCCATGCTTCAGCAGGCAGATGGTTACCCGTTCGACGGCCAATCTATGGAGATTCCCAAGCAAGGCTTCAAGTTTTAGAAATCCACCAGTGAGCAATCAATCAGTCAGATATGACGTCAGAAAGAAAACTCTAAACTGAATCTCTACAAATCACAAGATTCTATCACGTAGCATAATTTCCTGTAACCTCCAAGTTCACATAATTATTATTAAATTAATTAATAAACCAGTTTATCAGTTGCTTCCAAAGTGGAAATTGCCGACCAGAAATTATGCTATGTGAACCATAGTCTTTCGTTTCAGTCCATCGCCTGTCAAGTTTAGTTCATCGATTCGATGTAAAATTTCAGCTGAAAGAGATTTAGAAAGTTAGATTTGAATTTTATTACAATTGGGCTATTATAGCTTGCATATATACGTGCTCCACAAAAAATTGAGTCGAGCTAATGGATTGATAAATTGGCTGTGAAGAAACCGTTTTTAGTTAAATAAGTCAAAAATGAAATTGTTGTTAGCTCGACCTGTTATTTGTGAACAAGGTTGTTTAAATTTTGATTTGATAGCAGTTGTTGTTGCCTTCCCACATACATTTTGAGATGCTATTTATTTTTACTATCCGACGTGTATCTTTTTTCATTTTCAATTCTGTATTCTGTGTTCCATTTTTCTTCCATCATTTCAAAAATAGAGTTACAATTTTACCCTGAAAAAAAAAAACAAAGAAAACGCAATCATTTTCTAAAATATTTTTGTTGGAAATAACAATCAAGTTTGACTTTTTCATCGGAGTTGTCTCTTTTCCGAACCAGTTTTTTTTTATTGAAATAAATCCAAAAGTCTAGATTTTTATTGGGTTGATTTCAGTAATTCCTTGACAATTATGATAAATGACGATTGAATTATGGTCATATAATTTCACATTTTATATCAGTGGAAAAGAAACAGTCCGAGTTTTCGACTTTTTCCTGAATTTCCCTCTGATTTTGTAATTTTATCGAGTACCCCTCCCCTTTAAAAGTTTGCTCATCTATGGTGCTGTTTTTACTCTTCTTTTTGCCTAAAATGCAATTTTTAGAAAAGCTGTTTGTTGTTTTTCTCTCTCTGTTGTTGCTTTGCCGATAAATTGATAGTTTATTTTTCATACTCACTTCTCTAATTGTCCTTTTTCTCTAAATTTGCTCTAATTTTGCACAAATAGCTTTAACAGCTGTCTTGTGCAGTTAAAAAAGTTTAATGCTGTTTTCCAAATAAATAAATAGCCTTAGTATTATCCTAAATTACGTAGATATATTTTGAAACAAAGTTTGAATTCACATTCAATTTGCATAGTTTGAACACATCTACGTAGTTTCATTTTTGCCTTATAACGGATTTCTGGAACTACAGATTTCTGGCTCCAACTCACTATGTTTGATTGCTCTCAAACAGAATTTCTGGCAAGTTATTTGTGCCAAATATTTAGTTGGTTTTTGAGCAGTATGTCTATTTGGACACATTTTATTGGGCGATTAGAATTCTTTGAATGATTTTTTCGTATAATTTCTGTTTCGTGATTCATATCGTTGTCATTCAAAATTGTCTGCAGCGCAACTCGGCTGTAAAAAAGCAAAAAGCTCGAGAAAAGTACGCTTGTCGAGAATGGATGGTTATCTTGTAGGAATCTGGCAAGTTCTTAACGACATGATATATCTGCTGGAAATTTCTGGCAGATTCTTACAAGATGATCATTCTGCCAGATTTTGGAAGATAAGCATCTATCTCTTCGAATCTGACAGATTCCTGCAAGATAACCATCCGGTCTCGATTGGGGAGTTTTTTGTCGCTACAAATCAACTAAGAGGTCGATTAAGAACTTGGACTCCTTTTATTGGAACATTAAGCCCTCTCACCCTTGTTTGAGAGCAATCAGCCCGACGCCAGTCGGGCATTCTGTCAGTCAAGATGTGATACAAAATACCCGCTTGCTTTATTTTGAATTTTGGTCAATCTTTCAATTTGAAATCTTGGCCACGTAGTGGCTTACGTGCTAAAAATCAAGTGAAGTTTTCATCCTTGACTTACTTAAAGTAGTTTTTGAGTCTTGTACGATAAAGTTTACTTCCATAATTTCGGTAACTTTGACTCTTTTCTTGCGAAAGATGACGATCTTAAGCGAAAAATTCATGATAGTTTGTTCGGATCTATTCTGTCCCCCCCCCCCCCCCCAGCTTAGTGAGCATGAAATTTTTATGACCCCCCAGACGCACGTGCTATTTTCTTACATAGTAACGTGCTATATAACAACATAGAATTTGTAACTGGGGGTCATAAAAACACTGGGGGGGGGGGGGGGACAATAGATCCGTTTGTTCACAAAGGAAATAAAATGTCTCAATTGGGTAAAGGAACCATCCCGATGAAGAAAATTATAGAATTTGGAACTTAAGAATGTGGATACAAAGTAGAATCACAACCCCCCCCCCCCCATCATTTATAGGGGAATAAAATAAAATTTTTCCAATAAGTAACTTCAACTTACTGAAACCTTTATAACGATTAAAAATCGGACCCAAAATTTCGCCGCAATAATTAAAAAAGACTATACAGAAAAGGGCCAAAGCTTGCAATGTTTTATTGGATAAATTGTGAATTAAAAATTCAGTTGTATTTCGAAAGCTCCTCTAATGAACGATGATAATGCTGATATTGATGATTGATGATTTGTCTTTATAGTTTGAATCTTTTTTTCCTCCGATTCTTCTCTCGGTTGTATTTGTTCTGCTGCTGTTGATAGAATTTATTGCAAGTTCTCTCTCTCTCTCCGTTGATGCCGCTAAATTGTCTTCTCTGCTGTTCGCGTTTGGAAATGAAACTGAACGAAGGTTTTCAAAATAGATTTTTACCAGGTCCAACTATTTTTCAATTGAGCTGAGTTTGGAAAATATTAGCATAATGGAGGGTTAAAATGTGGCGGCCCATGCGCTGACTAACTAGAAAATTCTTCAGATGAAAGTGTGAGAATGATCATTAGACTCATTTACTTGGACTCAGATTAATTGGCAGCAAGTAATGGCGCGTAGGAAATAAACCCACACGGAAAATGATCCCAATCTGATACCCCCTGTAATACGAAGTAAAAAGCCCAGGAAAAAACCATATTAAGTTCGAAGGCATGGACATGGCCAAATGCGTAGCACATAACAGCCAAGATGGATTTTTTGAAACCTCTATTAATATTATATCCGGCTTGCCAGCGTGCTTGTTGCCGCCAACCGACACTCCTTTTTAGCCGCTGTTGTACTTAATTAGCAATAAATATTCAAATACCTTGTGGTGTGTCAAAACTATGAGAATAGTAATTGAGGGGTGAGACTGCTCAATTCATTGCATTTTTAAGGTATAAGGACAAAATGATTGGCGGAAAAATAATCATTTTTCTGCAGTTAAAATTATCTGCAGAATTGTTTAGCATAATCATACTTCAGCGAGAAAATTTCAATGTAATCGCAACGTCCATTCTTCAGCAGCCGGTAGAACAATATGAAATTCAAAACCTGAGTATGCAATTAAGTTTATTGGTATTGCGTAGAAAGGATAACCATTTTCTTGGCTACCAATTGTTGCGAACTGATTAACGAGCAATTGCTTCGGATTAACGAGCAATTGCTTCGGAAGAATTGAAACTGCCAACTATATTTCCCGAGCACATTCATAAATTAAAAAACTGGAAACTTAACCCCAATACTGTACACAAATACGCAAATTTATTAGCGTTGGTTTGAAAAATATGGTAATTACTAGACACACACCACATACAATTTTCAGCAGTTGCGTTTGGACAAATATTATTTCACAAACGAAGTTTGTAGCAATGATCTCGGATATTAAGTTCCTGTGCAATTTTTTTGGGAGCTTTACTAGTTTTTCTAAAGGTTCTTCAACGAAATTAATGCGGTAAAATTTAACCATGCCTAAGATAAAATTGCTTTTAATTGTTCTCAAACGCAGTTTATGATAATAACATTGGTCCCGCTGATCTTTTGTATGTGCTGTCTTTATTACAATTCAAAGATATTGGGCGGTTTCTTTTTTTGTTGGGTTATGGACTTTCGCAAGCGGAATAAAAAGCGTTTTTAACTAAGTAAAAGAATTAATTTCTCAAAAATGAGAGAATAACAAAATGATATTTTACAGAAGAATTTAGAGATTTACAGGAGAGATCTGATTGTTAGATCAAGATGGTGATTTGAATTTGGGGATGAAAAAGAACTCAAAAATCAGCTGTATATATACCCATTATCAGTGTGAAAAAGTCAAGATACAAAACTAATCTTAGCACCGTGATTTATAGTGGGGGTCGCAAAGGTTACCCAATATGGTTTGGTTCTGCAAATCAGTCGCAAAGGGAACCATAAATGGAATGCATTTGCACTTTTCTAAAAATTCATTCACACTTCCGGAGATATCATCATTATTTAATACATGCTGGGAAGATTTTACATCTCTTAATCTAACTCTAATAATAGTTATCTAGATTCACCAATTTGAACCGAATTTTGATTCTCAGCACCATTTCTTGACGATTCATTTATATAATTTCTTTGATCAGAGTCATTTTGCTTGTCTTTCTAATCTGGTAAGTCAAACTTTCTTTCTAATTTTCACTAAGTTTAAGACTATAGATTGATCGATATTCTAACACCCCCACTCAGACTTGAGCTGATTGCGTAGAGTCTGCTCCCAACAAAACTGCTCTGAATGTTTCCACTTTCGAAGCGGGTAAGGACTTTGTGAAGATGTCCGCTGCCATTTTGTCTGTAGGGATGTAATGAATTGAAATAGTCCCATCCTTCGTCTTGTCACGAACGAAGTGGAACTTTGTCTCGATGTGCTTGCTCCTCTTGTGCATGACTGGGTTTTGGCAAAGTCTGATACAACTTTGGTTGTCCTCTCCAATTGCTATCGGACGTTTCTGTTGGATGCCAAAATCCTCTAGAAGTTGTTTCAGGTAGAGTGCTTCCTGAACTTCTGCTGCCATGCCCTGATATTCTGCTTCTGATGAAGAAAGAGCAACTGTGGCCTGCTTCTTGACACCCCAGCTGAGTGCTGCGCCACGTCCGTTGAGCTTGAAGTAATATCCCGTTGTTGATTTTCTGTCGTTCACGTCTCCAGACCTGTCTGCATCACTTTCCCCCACTAAATCATAACTAGCCTCTTTTGTGTAAGTAAGTTTTAAGCCTTTTGAACCTTGAAGATATCGCAGAAGTCGTTTTCCGCACATCCAGTGTTGATTGGTAGGTGCATTCATGTGTCTGGACAGAATGTTGACTGTGAACATGATGTCTGGCCTCGTCTGTTTGGCCAGATACAGAAGTGATCCAACCAACCTTCTGTAGATCCTCTCGTCCACTTCTTCGTCTCCGTTCTGTGTTGTCTGAAGTTTCAAATTCAAATCAGCTGGAGTTCTTGAGGGTTTGCATTGATCCATTTGAAACTGCTCAAGCATTGTTTCTATGTAGCGTTCTTGGTCGACTGGGACTTTGCCCTCATCTCGTCTGATTCTTAGACCCAGAAACCAGTGTAGTCTCCCTCTGTCTTCCATTTGAAAGGTTGCTTCTAGTGCCTTCTTGACATCAGAGATCACTGTCATACTTCTTGATGCTACTATGATGTCGTCAACCCAGACCAAGATGAAGGTGTGATCCTCTGAGTCTGATCTTGCGATTAAGCAGTGATCGTTCCTGCTTCTGGTGAACCCCTGTCTCAGTAGGAAGTTTGCCAGCTCTTTGTACCAGTTGTTAGCAGCCTGTTTCAAACCATAAATTGATTGATTTAATCGACATACTAACTTCTCCCCATCTGATCCGCGTTTTACAAACTCCTGCGGCTGTTCCAGATACACTTCTTCCTCGATTGGTGAGTGCAGGAAAGCAGTCTTGACATCAAATTGGTGCATCACATAGCCCTGCTTCGCAGATAGCTGAAGTAGAATCCTGAATGTCTCTGGCTTACAGGTAGGCGCAAAAGTCTCAAAGTAGTCCAGTCCTTCCACTTGTTTGAAGCCTTTCGCCACATAGCGTGCTTTGTATTTGTCGACTTGACAACTGGGTCCCATTTTCATTTTGTAGACTCATTTGCCTGGTATGACGTCCCTGTCTGTGGGTGGTCTCACTAGGTCCCAAGTCTCGTTTTCTTGGAGTGCCTTGACCTCGTCCTTCATTGCCCGGTGCCACTGGTCCCAATCGTCACCTTGCTTGGCTTCGTAGACTGTTTTGGGTTCCACATAGTCGCCCTCAGTCACAGCAAGATGGGTCCTGACTTCTCCAAAAATTGCGGAACATTCCTTGCTCGTGTCCCTCGTCTGGGCTCTGCTCTGTCCGCGTGTTCCAGTGCATCTTCATTGAAGCCAACTGTCTCTAACTGTGAGAAGTCTTCTGTGTCACTGTCTTCCAGTGACTCTGAGTCTCTGTAACTGCCTCTTGTTGCAGTAGATCCTTCATCTATTGCTGTTTCTCCAACATCCGTGGCCTCTGGTCTCAGTGTTGTTTCTTGAGTATTCACGCTCCCTGCGTCATGCCACTCCTCCTTTTATGCAGTAGATGTGTCCTGTCGTTCTCTGTTGTCATCATCTTGATGACCATCATCTGGTTGCCAGATTCCCAGTTCCGACCCATCATCTAGTAGGTCAGCCGTTTCTTTGTTGTCAGGGATTGAGCCCACTTCAGACTCCTTGATGATCACATCTCGAACTGCCATCACCTGGCGTGTGTTGGGTATGTACACCAGGTATTCGTTTTCTCCTTCAGTGTAACCCACAAACTTTCCTTCCAGTGCCTTGGGTTCAAGTTTGCTGACGTCTCTGTCCCTCTTCCTCATGAAGACTGTGCAACCAAAAATAGATAATGTACTAATTGGAAGCTTAGGTTTTATACCTCTCATCAGCTCTGCTGGGCATTTTTCTTCTCCTCGTCTCACAACCAAGTTTCTGATCCCTGCTGCGTGAAGAATTGCTGCTCCCCACATCATCTTGGGAAGTCCTGAGTCAATGAGCAAACATCTTGCCATCTCCAGCAGTGTCCTGTTGCACCTCTCAGCTAACCCATTCTGTTGTGGCGTCTCTGGTATGGTCTTCTCCTGTAGAATGCCTGCATCTAAACAGTACGTCTTGAACTGCTCTGAGAGAAACTCCTTCGCATTGTCTTGCCTCAGCTTCTTGTGCGTCCCCACACTGAGAACAAATTTCTTCAGGCTGGCCAGTGTTGCACTCTTTGCCTTAAGCAAGTCCACAAACACAAACTTCGTGTACTGGTCTGCAAACACTATGCAGAACCGGAACCCTGACAGTGACTCTACTCTGAAAGGTCCCATCACGTCTGTGAACACCCTCTCCAGCTTCTCTTCTGCTTGGGTCTCTGCCACTCTTGGTACTGGAGTCTTTGTGATCTTGGCCAATGCACACACATTGCATACATCATCGAGTTCCCCCACTGTCTCTGGTGCATTCCTGAGCAAATCCGCTTGATTCAAATGACCCAATCGTCTGTGCCACTTCCTTGCACTGTCAAGTTTCACGCTGTTGGAACTCATCTTGAATTCTAGAACGCTGAAGGGTAAGTAAAACAAATTATTTTCTTGTGTTAGTTTTACCCGAGTTCCCTTCTGGAGTTTCATACAGCTGTTTTCTCTCTCGAAAGTGAAGCTATGTCCCCACTCCGTGCATCTTGAGACTGATAGGAGGTTTGCAGAATAGTCCGGCACACACAGAACATTTTTGAGTTCGCATTGGAATTCCCCCTTTGTTTGAGGGTATGCTGATCCTCACACAGCCTCTGCCCACCACTCTGGAAGCCTCTCCGTTGGGATTTCTGACCACTGATTGAATGGGCACAAAGTCCAGGAACGCATCGATGTTCTTCACTATGTGATCTGTACAACCACTGTTCACTAGCATGCCTGCTGTCTTCCACTGGGTAAGAGCTGCCCAGCATTCCTCGTCTGGTGTAGCCAATGTTGGACCCATTGCCACTGACTCATGTTTGCCTCCACCTCTCCATCTTTGTCTCTTGCATGCCCTGTCTAGGTGACCCTTCTCACCACACTTGCTGCATTGTGCTGTCTCCTTCTTCCTGCAGTCCTTGGCAAAGTGTCCAGGGATCCCACACACAAAGCAGTTTCCTTTCTTGGGTCCCTTCTTGAAGTCACGCTTCACTGCCAGTGCCACTGAACCACTTTGTCCCTTGTGTCTCTGCACCGTGCTCTCATGAAAGTTCTGCAGCCTTTTCTTCAACTCTGTGAAGTTCTTTGCCTGGTTGAAGCTTTCCTGTATAACCAAAATTTCATACCTCATTGGCAGACCATTGAGGACCAAGGCGTTGAAGAGGGTCTCTGAGACTGCTTCCCCTGCTTCTTGTAGCCTTGTGAGCAACTCCTGTCCTCTGATGAAGAAGCTGTCCAAATCCTCAGAATCCTCGAGCTGCAGTCGA
>NC_134471.1:72139000-72191312 GCF_964194025.1 Convolutriloba macropyga
ACATAATATATAATGTTTGGAACAACAAGGAAAATAGAGAAATATATTTCACCTTTTCTGTCACATCTATTTGAAATTCACAACCTTTTACTAGGAAGTCGCATTCGACACAAAATTTTTCAATAAAATTTGATTGTGAAGACACCATTTTTGTTTTCTCCGCTTCGAGGTATTTTCAGGGCAGCAAATTTAACTTCAAAATTGGCGTTTGAGGAGTTTTCAAAGTAAATTTTTTTATAAAGACAACTGTTCATTATTTCGTTTTGTTGGATGAAAGAAAAAAAATTTTGGATCTATTAAATTCTCCGCCCTAATTTTAACAGGCGGAGGGATGTAGGAGGATTTGTTCTTATTTTTACTAGGTTTCAATTTCAAAACACGTGCGTGGCGTTCAGTGCTCAGTAACAGCCATATGCTCTATACTTCAACAAAATCGATTCAAAAGTAAGAATATATTTGCTTCACATTGACTAGATAACTTATTTTTAACCCATAGCTTGACTTAAGTATAAAAAACTGCTAGCCTTTTTAGTTATTGACGTACGGAAAGAAACAACAAAAAACAGGGTGCGATTAAAACTTGATATTATTGTTGTCAGAGGTCCTTTGGGAATAGAAATATCAACATCTCCCACAAAAGGAACCGGCGTGACAAAAATTTCATCAGAACCCTTTTAGAAAAATTAGCCCGTTCCTTCTCTTTTACCCATATTCTTTACTTTAGCAGTCGAGTTGGTTTGTTTACTTTTTACTACGGTCAGTAATTCCTTTTCCTTCCACGCAAAAAAGTGAAATGAGCGAAAATTCTTTTTCTCATTGAAAATCATCATTACATTTAAATAGCTGTATCTCATCTATTAGTTTGAAAGTATATACTGACAATTATTTTTCAAATTATATCGGGCAGAAATTTTCAAAAATTGAAAACATTCTATGTTGTAAATATTTCCTTTTTGAGGCTGTTGACATTTCATAGTCGTCGGAAAGTGGACAGTATCTTCAACTTGCACGATGTTATTTGTTGGTCGAGTTCAAATTCTAACGGAAATATTTGTGAAACTATTCGAAAATCATCATTCGTGATATATTTGTTCATCACAAGTAAAAGACAGTTGCTTATCTTCCTGGAAATGATCGTAAATTTAAAAGGGCTAAAATATCAATGTCAGATTGATAATATAAATGTATTACATCTCAAGCGACCACCATTTTTAAGAGCTTTCATTTGATTTTTTTCCTTAACATAATTGTTAAATTTGAGAAAAATTGAGTAAGTTGAGTAAATTAAGAGTAAATTAGAGTAAATTCTTAAAATCGACATTGCCTTGATAATTTACTTAATTGAAAATTTTGTACAGTCTAAAAAAACTCAAAAATATGCTTAAAATTGATACCAAGCAAAAGGATATGTTTAATTTTGCGAAAGTTTAAATGTGATATATTTTTTAGTACTCATGTAATCATCTAAAGATGAAGCTGCCGTCTTAACTGCAGTTAAAGAATTTGAAATGGCGTCTTTTAGAAAGGCGTCTAATTTGAATTCATTCGTGAACGCAAAGTGAGCCGAACTAAGTTAAAGCCGACATAAAAGCAAGGCGAAAGTTATGTAATATTTGTGTTATATATCAGAAATAATACATTGTTAACCGTTACAATCAACACTGCGCATAATATTATAGTGCATAATGTATTCCAATGCACCAGGGAAATATAAATACTTCAATTTTTAGACATCTTGATTGAACGGACCTCAGCGGACCGCTGTCCATGGCCATGTCTCTCATCCGCTGCGGAGTATGATCTGGAAATCGTGTGCCAGTTATCCCGGCGAGGCTGAATTTTTAAAACTTTTGAAAACATTTATTTTACAACTTAGGACAATAGAAAGTCCTTTCCTTCGATGAATTGGATACATAAGTTGAATGACGGCTTTGAAAAAATTTTGTTGCGAGTTTTTCTGAAACGTTCAATGCCTATATTAAATATTTTAGTTTATTTTTTTTTGTTTTGATTTAATAAAACTTTTTTTTTCCAAAGTTATAATGATAATCATCGGTTTATATTCATCTAGACGTATTAGTAAATGTTCACACTTCCCAGGCCTAGGCCTCGACATGAAAAGACTTTAAAAGTCTACTAGGAGGTGAATCTATATACCGGTAGCAGAAATTCTTTCAGAGCAATTCAATGTCAAGTTTTAAACTAAAATTGTTTCTGTTCCTCGTACTTCAGCCCACTTCAACTAAAAAGGTAGCTGATGTTTAGTATGAACTAAGATTAGCGAGACTTCGAACTGTTTTAAAATGTCAATTTTGATGTTCCTGATACTTAGGCTTTTTTCTGTATTTTCTGCAGCTTCAAAGTGAGAGTAACGATGAAAGCTCTGTAATCAATTACTTTCGTGCTTTTATATATCAGTATGTCTGAACCAATGTAATTACAAAATCTTTATTGAAAATTGATATACAGCTTAATTATTTATTGTTCCGACCCCTCTTGAGAGGGGGGAGGAACTATATACTCAAATGGGTTTTTCTTTGTTCAGACAATTTTATCCGATCAATATATTCATCATAGAGAGTTGAGACTGGTATCATTAGAAAGATTGTCCAAAGTACAATATGAAATAAAAGATTTTTTCGATTTTTGTTTTTTTACAGGGAGTTATCGACGTTCAAACTTTTGAGAAAATAGAGTGAAATCCGTTGATTTTATTCAAATTTTCCGGAAATTTTGACTATAATTTCGCTAATTTTGCTAAAATTTGTTACATTTTTTTTAAAAAAAACTGTCGTTGATTTTATTTTTAAAGACAGAAAAGTAGACTACTTTTATTTACTTTTTTTGTCAAAAAATCTGGCAAAAAATTTCAAAATTCAAACTTTTTCATCAAAAACAGCACGAAATAAGAACCTTTAGTCCACTTTGATTAAATATGCAGGAAGTACACACCCAAACACCATAAAGACAATCTTTGTAGACTCAAATGGGGGCTATTTCTGCTTCAACTTCCGTTGCGAGTGCTCTGTAAGTAAAACTTTGCCGTTTTTTGCTAACTTTATTCGTTGATTAACAGAAACGCAGCATTTATTTTCTACTTTTTAACTAACTAAAATATTCATATCAATGATATTCCAAAAATTAAATATTCTTAATAGACTATCAGCATTAGCAGGAGGTTTTTGACAGGGAGATATGGAAGTTTAAACTTTCGAGAAAATAGAGTGAATTCCGTTGATTTCATTCATCTTTTTTTGGCATTTTTGACCAAAATTTCGCTAATTTTGATAAAATTTAATAAAATTTTCATGAAAATGTTGTTGATTTTACGTTTAATATATTGTCGGCTATTTTCATTGAATTTTTTGTCACAAAATTCTTTTAAATATTTCACAAACTTCAGACTTTTTCATTAAAAACAGCACGAAATAAGTTCCTTTATTCCACTCTGATTAAATTTGCAGGAATTGCACACCCAAACACCACTAACACAATCTTTGTAGACTGAAAAGGGAGCAAATTCCACTTCAACTGCCGTTGAGAGTGCTCTGTAATTAAAACTTGCCGTTCTTTGCTAACTTTACTCGTCGATTATCAAAAACGCAAAATCTATTTTTAATGTTTTTGCTAACAAAAGACCTATACCTATAACAGTCGAAAAATTAAGTGTTCTTAATTGACGAGAAACATTAGCAGAGCTGGTTTTGGACCAATCTTGGACTGTTACAATCCAAAAATAATTCGGATTGTAATCAGTCGGTCTTTTTTATAAAAATAAATCCAAACTTTTTATAAAAATTAAAGAACAGAACATTTCAAATGAAAGCTACCTAATGATAGGTCCAAATTGCTCTCTAATTAGCTCCAAATTCTTGTATCCACTTTTTTACTTGAGAGCTTATGTTCGTTTTGACTTTTTGAAAATATTTAATATTTAATTAAATAAGGGCTTATTGAAATTTGCCTCCATTTTACTCTTAATTTCGTCAACTTGTAACTTATTGTCAGCAAAAAAAGAATGCTTCTTCTTTCTATTGAAATCAAAACCAATCTTTATTGCTGGTTTACACCTTAAGTTGTCATTTTCTGCTTTTGATACTAATAGATTTCACATTTTTTTGTTTTATGGTATTTGCCCATTTTTCACGTTTTCTAGTTTTGTCACATTATCTTGTTATTGACAGTTCGTATATCACATTATTGGCGTTCAAAATAAAGCAGTATTGATAACATTAAAAACCTTAAGGATATTGATTCTGGTTTTAAGGGCTTCGACAAAACTTTCTCAAAGAATTTATTTGAAATTTTTTAAATTTGTCAATTTTGCTTTGTGTTTTTAGTCGTATGAGGTTCCCTGTACAATAACACGGTTTCATTAATTTTTTCAATGAAGAGGGTGGGCCAATATCTTTATATTAGTAGATAGCTTATGGCTTTCATGTCTTTGAAAACAATTGTTTTCCGAAGCTAAAAAAATCAAATTTGACTTCGCAATTTTGTTCTATTATTGTCTGTTTGTTACCTAGTCTCGTTAACTGCACGCCAAATATGTCAATATTGTTGTCCAACGAAGGTGTCAAAGGGATTGGTGTCAAAGATAATTTACAACAATTCATTATGGCTTTATTGGCACGGTTTTTTCACAAAAAAGTGAACTGATTTTTGATATTTGTCAAATTTTAGGTTCTTTTGTAGACGTAAGATATACTCTGGATAATTGCAGATCTCAAGGGCATCTTTTGGAAGAATAACCTATTTAAATGTTTCAATTTGTAGTTATTGGTTTTCTTGTCATTGAAAATAATTTTTTTTCGAAAAAAAACAGTTAATACTTTATTTTGCTTTTTTTCTCTTTTGTCTACTTATTACATGTTTTCATTAATGAGAGGTCGAATAATTATTGGTGTTTGAAGAGGGTGCAATTTGTTGGGCCAAAGTATGAGTTTACGGTTTCGAAAACGTTTTCTGGCAAATTTAAATTAATTTTTGTTTGTTGTCTATTTGTTGTTCTTTTTGTAATCGCATAAAAATTGAAAAGCGACAGTTCTTAATGGCCCTCTTGAGAAACACTGGTAATAATAAACCTGTGGGATATTTAAATTGATTTCTAATGGCTTTCAATACTTTCGAAATAATTTTTTAAAAAATGCGAGTTTTTCAAAATTACTGATTACTGTTTTTGTTCTTTATTGTCTAATTGTTCTCAAGCCTTATTATGGACTGGTCCCATATCTTTTCTGGTGAATTGCAAGCTGTTTTGTTTATTTTCAGTATTATCTGACGCTATTTTAACTTTATTATTAAGTTTTTTTTTAAAACGGACATAAATTTTTTGATGTAATAAATATTTGTTGTTGTTGTTTCATTTTGCTGTTCGTCTTGACTCGCTTATTGGCATATCACGTCAATCTAATGCATCATTTTCACTCCACTGAGTTAATTGCTTTGAAGGCTGTCTTTTTGTTCATACACCAATTTTTATTGAAAAATACTTGATTTGGGTTTTCTATCTGTTCTTCATTTGGTAGACAATTAAGCCAAAATTGTGGATGAGCGGGGTCGGAACTTTATGTGCGATCGCACATTACCGAGCCTCCTTGTTAGCTTCTAATATTTTTGCACCCTTTTTGATTATCATCAAATGCTTCATTTAGCTTAATCGTTTTCGATGTCATGATCTCGCCATCTCTTGTAAAACTTGATGCATCTTTCCAAGAACTGGAAATACCAACATTTCATGATAAATCTTGATAAGATCTTGGTAAGAATTTCTTGACAGCTCTTGACGAAATCTTTACAAATCTTGATGTTTTCATAGCAAGTGCCATGTCAAAATCTTGGCAAGATTTGCCATGTTGTTATTCAAAATTCTAAATGTGTAATAAACTAACAATCTTCCCGAACCATTTCACCATTTTTGAACAACTATGCTTTAGTCACTAAGTTGTTCCTGATTTTAATGGAAGTTTTTGCGAAAATTTTGTACCTCGTCTTGTTAAAATGTTGACTGAAGGTATGCAATAGGTCAATTGAGGTTAAAAAATGTCAAAACTATTTTGCTCTGTCGTATATTCATTAGTAGATCGATTGTTGGCACGCAATTGATTTTTTGATAGATGACAAGCTGACCGTCATACGAATAGCTTAGATTACATGCTTGACTCCTCACACACATTCCTAACATTATACTCTGTCAATTCCCAATCAATACTTCCCATTTTTTTCCCGGCCTGGCAAAAATAACTTTGTTATAGTGCAACATGTTTTATTGTGACAGGTAACTTGCGCCTCAGTTTAATTCTCGCTATTCTCATTAAAGGAAAACAATAAAAGGGTAGCAATTCTTTTAAAATTAAAAGGTATTTTGACCAAATTTTCAGTTAAATTTAGTTTTTATTAATTGTTCAGCTAAATTACTTTTTGCCTAATGGAAAATTCTAAATTAGAAAATTGCCTTTTTGTTCACAAGTTTATTTTAACGTTGAAATTAATTTGAATTCATTTAACTTTCTGTTTAATGAACTTCGTCTTATTTTTCAGCGCATTCGTTCATACTTCTTTGCACACAAAGAATACGTGTGAAAACTTTTTCAGCTCACAACAAAAATTTCACATTGGCGAAAAAAACGGAAATTTGAGCTAAAAAGAGTGAACGAAAAATAAGCAAAAAAGGCTTTTAAGCAATGGGGCGAATATGGTGAAAATAATGAAATGATAGTCAATTGGAGATAAGGGTTTAAACTGTCAAGATATTTTCCCTCTTTTTAAAGGAAGCTAAGGGAGAAAGGGGGTGGGCGAAAGATCTCCCTTTTAAACACTTCCCGCAATAACTTAAGCAATACTTGTTTAATTAAGAGAAAAATATTGGCTTTCATTGTTCGAAATAAGTGCAATTTTCAGAGATTATTTAATTGGTTATTTCATGGCAACTTCCTTATGACGTAATTTGGCGCCTTCTTACATAATCTCATTCAAAATATTTACTACCTACGCGCTCGAAATTTACGAGGTTTCTGTTTTGTTTTAAGAGTTATTTATCAAATATATTGATTATTTCAGCGAATTTTTCCGTCATATGACTGCTTATTTCTGATTATTGCAGAGAATTTTGCATTATAGAGAATGCTGGTTTTTTCAGCATTTCATAAAATAGCATCAAAATCAGGCTCTGGCGTTAAATAAGAAACCACACTTCGAATGTTTTGAATCATAAATGAAACATAAATTACCAAACAAGACAAATCGATATGTACTTGCACATAAATTTTTCTGTTAACGAATCAAACCAGCATGTAAACGAATAAGTTACATCAGTCCTTATTTTTTTCCAATAAAAATTTAATTGCATCAATATAATTTTATTGTCTGCTTGCGTGTATTGATATCAAAGATCTTACCATTTCTTTAAAATGTTTCCTCGAAGTTTATAGAAATTAACTTTGTATCGTTTATGAAAAATGATCATGATGAAAATTTCCTCGCTGATTCATTGAAATTTTCAAAAATTATCATAAGAACTAGCACCACAATTTAAATACATTAATCTTATATAATCACTATTATAACAAGTTCAACATTTTTTTTGAGAGTTGCTGTACTTGGAAAATTTGGAGCCTACTCCTATACGAATTCCAGAAAAAACAAAATAACTCTCCTGAGCATGTAAAGGAAATTGTTTGAACACATAGTTTTTTGTAATTAGTTTTGCAATAGTGTGGATTTCCTGGGAGAATACCAATAAATTTGTCTTCTTGAAAACTACCCTCCATTTTTTATGATCAAGATCTTTTAGATGCTATACATTTCGTTGGTTTTTTGTACTGTGGCAAGTTTATGGACTGAAATCAACGACAATGCAAAAATAACCGACCAAATTACCGTTCCTTCGTCGCTAATTCCGACAGCGAAGTCTAGCAACAATAACACTGCAAAAATTTGCGACTGATCCCCCAAATAACGTTGCTATTATTTGCACCAATTTGTAAAATTCTTTGTCATCTCAGTGGTTAAGTTTGGTTACCAATTATTCCATGTTTAAATTGTTACGTTTTGCTTGTTAATCAATCCAACTTAATGACTTCAGAAAAATCCCTCAGTTAAAAGAAATATCTTTTCTGAAAACTTTTCTCAAAGAGTGGTAGACATCAAACATGAGGATATGGTGACAAGATCCAGGAACTATAATCAGACTTGTCGCTAGTATTCGCACACTGTAAAATGCGAAAAAAAAGCGAACTACGTACAAAAATTTTTAGCCTATCGCATTTTTTTTAATCTAGCTTACTTTCCTGATCTTAATTCAAGTGCGTACAGTACATGCGTAAAACAGAGATTTGCCGTGTATATATACTCGAGCAAATAAGCTTTTTTGCGGTGTAATACATGGTTTATTTTGTTTCTTAAAATCTTGCAAGCATCTTAAAAGATCTTGCATGATATTAGTTCAACATGCAAGTTTTCGAATTATCTGAGCAAATTAAAACGTATAGATAATGCCATAAAGAGCCATTTTTTTTTCTTTAAATTGAGACCACACAAATTGTATACAGAAACGAAGTGGTGTGAAAAAAAGTAAGTGAAATTCTTTAACTGTGTAAACCCCAGAAAAGAACGAAAACTAATTTTAAAAAACCAAGACGTTTTTTTGAAAAACCTGGAAGTTTTTTTAAGCGTTTGAGTGGTATAATAGTGCTAAATTTTATGCTAAATCTGTTACAAAGTGGGCTGCTGGTTGTCCTCTTCTATCGATAAACTGATCTTTGACAATTGTTTTTTCCCTTTAACATATTTTTTTCTCTATGAAGATTATCGCTTTGCATAAAGAGATTTGAGAGTTATGAAATTTGTTTCTGAGATATGAAGTTTGTTGACTCTAAAATGTTGCCGCACGTTTGGAGAATGCATTTTTCTAATCTATCCAATCCTAATACATAAGATTGTAAGAAACAGTTTGGCGAGTTTTCTTTACTCAAAGAACCCTATTAACAAATCGAGGAAACTTGTCAATAATTATAAGTTGAATTTAGTGTAATAATAGAGTGTAGAAACTTTCAACCAAGAAGCTGACTAAAGCTGACTAATATTTTTTTAAATCAACTTTTTAAGGCTTTGTGATTGAAAAAGCGCCAAAAAAGTTTCTCTAATAAAAATTCGCTCGTCAATTTTAGCCGACAAGTATCTTTCACAAGGTGTTCTGATGTGATTCAAGAAATGTGGCGGCTGATTTTTACTAATAAACAAACCAACTCAAGGCCCAATCAAGCAGTAAAGTTAGAATAGCATGGCGAGCAAAATTTAATGCCTTATTCTATCAAGCCAACTTCATTTGTTCACTTTGTCAACATTTCTCTTTAGCAGGTAGTATTAGTACGTGATTATCATATGTGAAGTGAAAATCAATCTCATACTCGAACTACTTCAATATCAGCAAAACAGTATTACTATGTACAAACGACTTGAAGAAATTCCATCATTTTCTTTACATTTTTCTGGCGAATCAGACTGTAGATTCAACAAAACTTTTACATGGTGAACAAACTTCTCATGACATCAAATTTCAAAAAAAAGTGAAGTTTTAGAAAAATGTTCACATTCTGTATAAAATAACAAATGCGACTAGCAGTATAAAAAGGCTTCAAAAAAACCAATAGGAATGAAATTGAACAATGTTAAATTTATACTATTTAACTGACATAGAGTGCTTATTAATACACACATCTTGAGCGGTTAATTACTTGTTATTGTGGCATTTTTCTGTAGATAATCTTAGAAAAGAGAATTGATTTTGATATTCTCAATCTTTTCTTCTGAGGAATTAAGTTCTGGTGTAAGAGAACCATCGCGCAAAGCATAATGTCAATTTCTCTTATTGGTGTTATTGAGGCCAATTGACTATTGAAATTGTTCGGTGATATAACTCGGAACATTTAAAAATGGGGTGAAGTTTACTTTTTCTCGACGATCACTTGACATGAAGATCATTGAGTTTGATTTCCTGTCAGACAGTGTTGTTCACTGCCAAAATTAATGAAGTTTGAATCATTACTTACGGAGTCATTCAAAATCGAAATTTTTGCGCATGAATTAAGATTGGACATGAAAAAAATTGGCCCTTCCGAGGCAGTCTGATTGTTTTGTTTTTTTTCCACGTTAGATAGCGGGCCTACTTAAAGTTCATAACCTTGTGAAATATTATCTCAATTTCGTTTTTGGTTGCAGAGATATCGTCGCAAAAGCTCTGATTTGCGACTACTTGTTGATTTGAAACTTTAAAAGATTAGTTAATTGGAATAATTGAGTATCGAGTAATACAGGGATAATTTACAGCATGGCGGAAAATACAGCTCACAAATGTTGACTCCGAAAACGTAATACCAGGACGGTTTTGAAACCGCTCAAGCAAATTGTGTGGTGTAAAGTTTTCCCTGTTTTTGATGGAAGAGCAACCGTTACATTTGGTTCGCCAACCCAGACAGTGGAAGGCAAACAGCTGTCCAGTCTGATGAAGAGCGTTTCCAAGGCAGCAACTAAAGGGAATCAAACGCATCAACAGCGAAACGCCAACGACGCAAATCAAAAACAGCAGTACAGTTGAGAAAGTTAAGTGCAAACCCTGCGAAAATAAATTGAAGCAGGGCTGATAGAAACAGCAACCAGGATATTCAGGCGTATTCAGCAAATTGTGAACAATACCTGTACAGTGTCAGCCAGCACAAATGCAATACGACAAGATGCTTCAAGATTCAGTGCAACAAGTTAACTCTAAACAAATGCTTGGCAATCAAAGAATCGAAGATTCAGATCAAACGAACAAAATAAGAGTTCTCTTTTTGAACAAGTATCACCTTCTAGAAGAAAAAATGCAAGCACTTGCGGCGTCGAAACAGACTTTTACCCTATACAGGAGCTTCTAATGAAATCAAACTAAAATGGCAAGGAAGTGCACATTGAACTTGTACTTGCAATGGCACGCAAACAGAATTAAATACAGAACAACGTAACATGATTCAAGCAGTGAACCAACGCAAGAATACGAACAACTATCCGACGGATAACCCAGTTGCTCAAACAGTACAAAACATAGCAACAGCAAGCGGTCAAATTATGAAATTTTTCGGAAACATCTTTAGCATCTTACTTTTTCAAACTTTGTGAACATTTATAGAGAATTTATGAACGTCTAAGGGTTTGGAGAAGATGATGATCTTCAATCAAGATCGTCTTAAATCAACATTGTATATGACAGTAGATAACCTATCTTGAATTCTCTAAGAGAAGTTGCAGTTCTATGTTGAATATAAGGACGGAGGATGGTATGTGTTGATTGTTTTTGAGAAAAGGTTATCTAGAATTGCATCGTTCGGGAGCTGTTTTCACTTTTTGCGGGAGATAAACAAAAGGACAGAAAAAGCACAAATAGAGACAAAAAGTTCTCGAATACATTGAATTTCAGCGGTAGTTCGGGCGTGAAAGAAGCGAAGCAGAGGCAAATTGATCACTGTCCACTAGCTGATGGCACCCATAAATTTTGTAACTGTCCATTATTAAGGAAAATGATTGTGAGTAATTGCCACGCTGCCGTGAGGAGGCAACTCTTATGTTACGGATGTTTAGGCAAAGGGCATGAAATTAAAGATTGTAAAGTCATTGCATCGTGTACCAGTGGATGCATCAAGATGCACAACCGATTGCTACACTCAGAAAACCAATTGGACAAGGGCAGTCGTGAACTCAACGTAAGCGCAGCAACAATCAACGAGAGTCACGAAGTTACGAGCTTACCTCAGATAGTTCCTGTCTAAATACAGAGTGATGGCAACAGATTGAACACATATGTTTTGCTCGAAAGTTGGCTAAGGCGTCGATGTAAGGCTCATCATAGCTGGCATACACGGAACGAACGATCTGAAGACAGAAAAGGTTCCTATCAAAAGAAACAGACAACATTAAAAGGTGCACTCAATCGGAGCGATTGCACTCCCATCAATCTTTTTGTGAAACGCAAAATTCAGCTACAACAAGCTGAAGCATAGTTTCAATCACTTAAGTGTTCTACCCAACAAAAGCATCATTTTGATGGAAGTTGGTAACATCCTTGGTCAAGATGCTTATGAGATACAACGCCTATTGGACTACAAGATAAGAACACGAAGTGAAACTTTCGCTGTACTTGGAGAGCTAGGATGGGTAGTCAGTGAACCAATGAAGGGCAAAAGAAGGCGAATTGTTTGTCATATCAACTTCACAGAAGATGTGAAATTGGCTGAGAATTTCCAAACCTGATGCTTCCAATGCTTCCAAATTCAACGTAGTCAGTCAGTCAAAGATGAAACTGCAGGCACAAAAGATGCTAGAGAGTACGACGAAGATTAAAAGCGAGCGGTACGAATTGGCAATGCTGTGGAGTGAACCAGAGCCAAACCTACCGAACAACTAAACCACAGCTCAACTTTGCGTCAGCTTTACTCTCTGAAGCGAATATTCCAAAGGGAGCCAAACCTGGAGAATTTGTGTCAGCAGTTCATAGGTACAGACGTAAGAAATGGATTCGTAAAGATATTGGACGAGTCCGAAGTGAAAGGCACTTTCGGGAAAGGATGGTATCTGAATTTGAGAGAAACGAAGCAAACGCAAAACGATCACCATCTGCTAGCTGATTGCCCTAGTAATTTATGTAACTGCCCATTATTCGAAATCATGAGGTTGTATGATCTGAATGCAGCAGTGTGGAAGCAAAGCTTATGCTATGGTTGTTTACGCATAGGTCATGCAATCAAAGACCGTAAAGTCAGTGGGTGCAGTATCAATGGAGGTACAAAAAAACACAATCGACTGCTACTTTCAGAGAATGAAAATGACGAGGGCTGTCACGCAGCCAAGGAGCAGTGGGCATCGAACAAACGCAAATCATCAATGCTTGTAGTCAGCGTTGAAGAAAAAGCAAAAGCAACCGTATTGAAGCTACCTCACCAAGAACAATTTGGCGGAGAGATAAATTCTCTCAAAGTTAAAAAAGTAAAAAATTATTCCGAAAAACAGCAAAACTATAAAATTCACACTCTTCCTCGATGAAGAAGGACTTATTCGTGCCAAAGGTAGAACAATAAAAAATCAATTGAACTTCAATGCAAAGCATCCAACATTGCTACATTGGAAACATCATGCTTGTACAAATAAATATTCATAAACAGATGGGGATCCTAGTCATACAAAACACCGTCAGATCAGCAAACATCAAGTGGTTTTTCTGCAGAAAAACAGAGCAGAAACGATAATACCAGTAATGCCTCATTTACCCGAAGAGCGTTTAGTTACTTCAGCAGCCTTTACATATATTGAAGTTGGCTACTTTGGCCCTTTCAGTACGAATTTTGAACAAAGGAACGAAGAGTATTGGTGTCGCTAGTTCACAAATCTAACTATGAGAGTGGTATTTAAAGACGTTGCACCCAGGATGGAGAGAGATAGTTGTCTCAAAGTAGTCATGCGATTTATTGCACAAAAAAGCCAACCCAGTACAAACATCAGCGACAACGATTCGCAAGAACTGCCAGAGTACGATGCTGCATGGAACAAAGAAGTGGTCAAAAAGCACCTAATCCGACAAGAAATCAGATGGAAGTTCAACCCACCCGTAGCATCTCCCATAGAAAAAGCTTGGTCACATGTTGTAGGAAAGCAATTTAGGTATTGTTGGGGAACAGATCAGACACCGTGGACGTTCTTTCAACGACGATCTGTGTTGTGGAGCAAACAGTGAAAGCAAGACCGTTGACTTCAGTCAGTTCCAATCTTGATGGCTCAGAGATATTGACTCCCAATTAGTTTTTACTTGACAACAAGAACGCTTTTTTTACCCTGCCTACCACGCACAGAGAAACTCGTCGATCATTGAAGGTTTTTTCGATAAACTCAACCCTATGCAAGTAAAATTTGTGACAGATTTCGCAAAGAACTTTTGCGAACTTCGAATAATTGACAAAAATGTGTCTGTCAGAGTGATTCAGCCAGCGAATTCTAGAAAAAACCTCGGAGTTTATAACACACCAGTCTTCAAGCTCACTCGTATACTACAAAATGGAGGTGATGTTTTCGCGATGGAAGCGGGGGCCCGCAACGTACTGGCTGCGCTTCATTAATAAGCAAATGAATTCAAGGCCAAATCAATCAGTGAAGTTAGAATGGCAAGACAGGCAAAAGTTAAAGCTACATTTCATGCAAGCCAAACTGATCTGTTCACTTTGTCAACATCTATTTTTATTAGCTTTTTAAACGTGATTTTCATACATAAAATGAAATTGAAACTCAAATTCGAACTAACTCAATATCAGCAAAACAGCAATACGATGTATAAACGACTTGACGAAAATTGCATCAGATTCTTTACGATTGGCTTGCGAATCAACCAGTTGTTGATACAGAATATCTGCAAAACTTCTATGTGGTTAACAAACTTCACATAACATCAAATTAACGCTGAAATTGAAACGTTGTGAAAATTGTTCACATTTTCTTGATATCCTTGTCTACGACCAATCAAAGATGAAATTTTGACCTTTAAAATCATGTGACTAGCAGTATAAAAGGGGGCTTGAAAAAATTATCAAAATCAGTTAAAGATTGTTAATTTTATTTTATTTAACTGCTGTAGAGTGCGCATTAAGGCACACTTCTTGAGCAGCAATTTACTTGTTATTGCGGCTAGTTTCTATGGATATTTAATGATTGTACGGTCTTAATAACTTCGACTTGTTGAAAAGAGATTAGATTGCGATATTCCTAATCTTCCCTTCTAAAGAAAAAGTTTCCTAGCTCATGATTTTTGTCCGTTCATGTCCTGACTTTTGTGCGTTCATATTCAGTCTTTCGTGTGCGCTTATCGATTTTTCCAGACTCTGTTATTTTGAAAGCAGGACGCTCCCTCATGCGTTTAACGTTGTTCGAGGCATACTTGCTTCAGTCTGGGGACTCAGCCTGGGACCGCTTCAATTTGTTTACCGCTTTGATATGATCAATATTGCTTCATTTTGTACCTGTATATCCATTGCTTGACAAGTCAGCTCTTAAGATAAAGCGAATCTCACTTGAGTCTTTAAGTGGATTTCTTTGTTTTTGGTTTAGCATAACTGCTGGCTTTAAAAACCGATTATATGGGTTTGCAATTCCAAGATGTGTCCCAAATGCGAATTTGACCTGTTGATGATTCGAACATTGACGAATTTTTTGTGATTAATCAAATTTTGTAAAGTGATGTCTAATAAGGAATTTAGAAAATATTTCCCAATAAGTTACATCTTAATGTGTACAAAATTCATCAACCAAGAGTTTTTTTAGATGACTTCAGCTTGAGAATTTTTCTTTATGTGGAGAACTTCGTGAATTGATACAGTCCATAATCCGTTAATACAGTGTTTAGATGTCGGTGCCATTTTCGATATCAGATGTCTCAGAATAACGATGTGGACTGTAATTCCTGTTTACGTGCCTTTTAAATTTCTTCTATCACGAGGAGTTGCGACATACTCTTGTATAACTGATTTTTTCAGATGTTTTTACTGAATTCATTTTCTGCATCTGTAGGTTACTCGATGCGGAAGGTAAATTGTTGCTAAAATTGATATTGTTCATCCCCAGTCAAATCGGGCGGTTCATGCAAGATCTTGCAAGATTCTTGCAAGATAAACGTCCGGACCTTGCATCTTGCAAGATAAACGTTGTTTGCAAGAATCTTGCAAGATCTTACAAGATAACCGTTGGAGTTTGTCTGGAGATGTTAAAAAAGATATCCGTACTGAGGACGGTTTGTTTTTCCTGGTACATTTGTCCGATAAGTACTTTCAAAAGACGTGTGGCTGCTCTTTTTGAGACACTGCTAGTGCTAAGTCTTAATCAAATTGATATATATATATATATAGGATTAGAAAAAATTGTTGAAATTCTTAGATTAATTCAAGATTAGAAGGCTTGAATTTTAAATTCGAGTTGGCTTTTAAATTACAGTTGATATTAACAATCTTTCAATTGTTATGAGTGTTTTTTTTGTTGGGTTATGGGTTTTCGCAAGCGGAATAAAAAGCATTTTTAACTAAGTAGAAAAAATTAATTTCTCAAAATGATAGAATAACAAGAATGATATTTTACAGTAGAATTTAGAGATTTACAGGAGAGATCTGATTATTAGATCAAGATGGTGATTTAATTTTGGGGATGAAAAAGGACTCAAAATCAGCTGTACATATACCCATTATCAGTGTGAAAAAGTCAAGATACAAAACTAATCTTAGCACCATGATTTACAGGGGGTCGCAAGGGTTAACCAATATGGTTTGCTTCTGCAAATCAGTCGCAAAAAGAACCATAAATGGAATGCATTTGCACTTTTCTAAGAATTCATTCACATTTCCGGAGATATCATAATCATATAATACATGCTGGGAAGATTTTACATCAATTAATCTAACTCTTATAAAAGTTATATAGAATAGTCAGTTTGATTAGAATCACCGAGCATTGATTCACAGCACCATTTCTTGAAGATTCATTTATATCAGTGTTGGTGACTTGAATCCATTTACCTCTGTCAGATTAATTTGGTAAATTAAAATTTCTAATAATACTAAGTTTAAGTCTTCAACTCGAATCAAAATTCTAATACCCCCACTCAGAATTTAGCTGATTGCGTAGAGTCTGTTCTCATCAAAACTGCTCTGAATGTTTCCACTTTCGGAACGGGTAAGGACTTTGTGAAGATGTCCGTTGCCATTTTGTCTGTAGGAACGTAATGAATTGAAATAGACCCATCCTCCGTCTTGTCCCGAATGAAGTGAAACTTTGTCTTGCTCCTCTTGTGCATGACTGCGTTTTGGCAAAGTCTGATACAACTTTGGTTGTCCTCTCCAATTGCTATTGGACGTTTCTGTTGGACGCCAAAATCTTCTAGAAGTTGTTTCAGGTAGAGTGCTTCCTGAACTGCTGCTGCCATGCCCTGATATTCTGCTTCTGATGAAGAAAGAACGACTGTGGCCTGCTTCTTGTTACCCTAGCTGAGTGCTGCGCCATGTCAGTTGAGCTTGAAGTAATAGCCCCTTGTTGACTTTCTGTCGTTCACATCTCCAGACCAGTCTGCAACACTTTCCCCCATTAAATCATAACAGGCCTCTTTTGAATAAGTAAGTTTTAAACCTTTGAACCTTGAAGATATTGCAGAAGTGTTTTCCGCATAGCCAGTAGGTGGTAGGTGCGTTCACGTGCCTGGACAAAATGTTGACTATGAACATAATGTCTGGCCTCTTCTCTTTGGCCAGATAAAGAAGTGATCCAACCAAGCTTCGGTAGATCCTCTGGTCCACTTCTCCGTCTCCGTTCTGTGCTGTCTGAAGTTTCAAATTCAAATCAATTGGAGTTCTTGAGGGTTTGCATTGATCCATTTGAAACCGCTCTAGCATTGTTTCTATGTAGCGATCTTGGTCGACTGTGACTTTGCCCCCTGCTTGTCTGATTCTAACGCCCAGAAACCAGTGTAATCTTCCTCTGTCCTCCATGTGAAATGTTGCCTCTAGTGCCTTCTTGACATCGGAGATTACTGTCATTCTTCATGATGCTACTATGCTCAACCCAGACCAAGATGAAGGTGTGATCCTCTGCCTCTGATCTTGCGAACAATCAGTGATTGTTCCTGCTTCTGGTGAACCCCTGTCTCAGTAGGAAGTGTGCCAGCTCTTTGTACCAGTTGTTAGCAGCCTGTTTCAAACCCTAAATTGATTTATTTAGTCGACATACTAACTTCTCCCCATCTGATCCTTGTTTTACAAACTCCTGTGGCTGTTCCAGATACACTTTCTCCTCTATTGGTGAGTGCAGGAAAGCCGTCTTGACATCAAACTGGTGCATCACATGGCCCTGCTTCGCTGATAGTTGAAGTAGAATCCTGAATGTCTCTGGCTTACAGGTAGGCGCAAAAGTCTCAAAGTAGTCCAGTCCTTCCACTTGTTTGAAGCCTTTGGCCACATACCGTGCTTTGTATTTGTCGATTTGACAACTGGGTCCCAATTTCATTTTGTAGACTCATTTGCCTGGTATGACGTCCCTGTCTGTGGTTGAACTCACTAGGTCCCAAGTCTCGTTGTCTTGGAGTGCCTTGACCTCGTCTTTCATTGCCCGGTACCACTAGTCCCGTTCATCAGCTTGCTTGGCTTCGTAGACTGTTTTGGGTTCCACATTATTACCCTCAGTCACAGCAAGATGGGTCCTGACTTCTCCAAAAAATTGCGGAACATTCCTTGCTCGTGTCGCTCGTCTGGGCTCTAACCTGTCCGCTTGCTCCAGTGCCTCTTCAAAAAAGCCAAATGTCTGTGAGAAATCCTCCGTTTCACTGTCTTTCAGTGACTCAGAGTCTCTAAGACTCCCTCTTGTTGCAGTAGATTCTTCATCCAGTGCTGCTTCCTCAACATCTGAAGCATCTCGCCTCAGTGTCGTTTTTTGAGTGTTCACGCTCTCTGCGTCATGCCACTCTTCCTTTATTTCAGTAGATGTGCCCTGCTCCTCTTTGTTGCCATCGTCTTGATGACCATCATCTTGGTGCCAGATCCCCAGTTGCTGTGCCCCTCATCTAGTAGGTCGGGCGTCTCGGTGTTGTCAGAGATTGAGTCCACTTCGGACTCCTTGATGATCACATCTCGAACTGCCACAACCTTGCGTGTGTTGGGTACGTACACCAGGTATCCGTTGTCTCCTTCAGTGTAATCACAAATTTTCCTTCCAGTGCCTTTTGTTCAAGTTTGCTGACATCTCTGTCCTGCTTCCTCATGAAGACTGTGCAACTAAAAATAGATAGTTTACTAATTGAAAGCTTAGGTTTTATACCTCGCATCAGCTCTGCTGGGCATTTTTCTTCTCCTCGTCTCACAACAAAGTTCCTCATCCTTGTTGCGTGAAGAACTGCTGCTCCCCACATCATCTTGGGAAGTCCTGAGTCAATGAGCAAACATCTTGCCATCTCCAGCAGTGTCCTGTTGCACTTCTCAGCTAACCCATTCTGTTGTGGCATCTCTGGTATGATCTTCTCTTGTAGAACGCCTGCATCTAAGCAGTATGTCTTGAACTGCTCTGAGAGAAACTCCTTCGCATTGTCTTGCCTCAGCTTCTTGGGCGTCCCTACACTGAGAACAAATTTCTTCAGGCTGGCCAGTGTTTCACTCTTTGCCCTAAGCAAGTCAACAAACACAAACTCCGTGTCCTGGTCTGCAAACACAATGCAGAACCGGAATCCTGACAGTGACTCTACTCTGAAAGGTCCTGCCACTCTTGGTACTGGAGTCTTTGTGATCTTGGCCAATGCACACACATTGCATACATCATCGAGTTCCCCCATTGTCTCTGGTGCATTCCTGACCACATCCGCTTGATTCAAATGACCCAATCGTCTGTGCCACTTCCTTGCACTGTCAAGTTTTACGTTGTTGGAACTAATTTTGAATTCTAGAACGCTGCAGGGTAAGTAACACAAATTATTTTCTTGTATTAGTTTTACCCGAGATCCCTTCTGGAGTTTCATGCAGCTGTTTCTTTTCTTGAAGGTGAAGCTATGTCCCCACTCCGTGCATCTTGAGACTGATAGGAGGTTTGAAGAATAGTCCGGCACACACAAAACATTTTTGAGTTTGCATTGGAATTCCCCTTTGTTTGTGGGCATCCTCACAAAGCCTCTGCCCAGCACTCTGGAAGCCACTCCGTTGGAATTTCTGACCACTTATTGAATGGGCAAAAAGTCCAGGAACGCATCGATGTTCGTCACTATGTGATCTGTACAACCACTGTCCACTAGCATGCCTGCTGTCTTCCAGTGTGTAAGAGCTGCCCAGTATTCCTCGTCTGGTGAAGCCAAAGTTGGACCCATTGCCACTGACTCCTGTTTGCCTCCATCTCTTTGTATCTTGCATGTCCTGTCTAGGTGACCTTTCTCACCACACTTGCTGCATTGTGCTGTCTCCTTCATCCTGCAGCCCTCGGCAAAGTGTCCACGGATCCCACACACAAAGCAGTCGCCTTTCTGGTGTCCCTTCTTGAAGTCACGCTTCACTGCCAGTGCCACTGAACCACATTGTCCCTTGTGCCTCTGTGCTGTGCTCTCATGGAAGTTCTGCAGCCTTTTCCTCAACTCTGTGAAGTTCGTTGCCGAGTTAAAGCTTTCCTTTATAACAAAATTTTCCTACCTCATTGGCAGGCCATTGAGGACCAAGGCGTTGAAGAATGTATCTGAGACTGCTTCCCCTACTTCTTGTAGCTTTGTGAGCAACTCCTGTCCTCTGATGAATAAGCTATCCAAATCCCCAGCATCCTCGAGCTGCAGTCGAGCAAGCTATGCCACCAAAGTCCCCACTGTCGGCGTCTCCACACTCTGAAATCTCTCTTGCAAAAACTTCCAAGCCTTTGCTCCATCTCCGATGCCGTCATCTCCCACACTGTCATGTCTCATCAGCATGAGGGTTGTTGCATCTAGAGTCAGTGCCCACATTGTTCCATTTCTCCTTGATGTTTGCAACTTCCTTCTCATATGCATCCTTCAGAACCTTTGTGTTCTTCTTTTCACCATTGCCCGCCCCATTGGCTAGAGGTGCAGGCTCGTTGGGTTGCTCCTCTGTCCCAAGTAGTGATTTGTAGAGTCCCATCGTCTGCATCATTGCCACAAATCTTGTGCTCCAGATTGGAAAGTCCTGTGCCTTTCCTGTGTAGGTCAGCAGCTTCACTCTCTGTTGATTCATCGTAGTTTGAGCAGGCAAAACAGTTGTGAAAAGAAAAGGTACTAAGCAGAAAAGGATTATGACTGTCAACAACAAATTAGTTTTGTTTTAGAAATTAGTTTTATGACTTAGAAAATTGCTGGGCCCATAACCTGTTGGGTTATGAGTTTTCGCAAGCGGAATAAAAAGCGTTTTTAACTAAGTAGAAAAAAGTAATTTCTCAAAATGAGAGAATAACAAGAATGATATTTTACTGTAGAATTTAGAGATTTACAGGAGAGATCTGGTTATTAGATAAAGATGGTGATTTGATTTTGGGGATGAAAAAGGACTCAAAATCAGCTGTATATATACCCATTATCAGTGTGAAAAAGTCAAAATACAAAACTAATCTTAGCACCATGATTTACAGGGTGGTCGCAAGGGTTAACCAATATGGTTTGCTTCTGCAAATCAGTCGCAAAGGGAACCATAAATGGAATGCATTTGCACTTTTCTAAGAATTCATTCACATTTCGGGAGATATCATAATCATATAATACATGCTGGGAAGATTTTACATCAAATAATCTAACTCTTATAATAGTTATATAGAATCATCAGTTTGATTAGAATCACCGAGTATTGATTCACAGCACCATTTCTTGAAGATTAATTTATATCAGTATTGGTGACTTGAATCAATTTACCTCTGTCAGATTAATTTGGTAAATTAAACTTTCTAATAATACTAAGTTTAAGTCTTCAACTCGAATCAAAATTCTAACATTTTTCATTATTGATTAATGATATTTTGGCAGTACAGTTTATAAAATCATGATTAAATAGAAAATCACGTAACTCAATCCAACAGCTTATATCGTTAATCAAAAATACTCGCGACAGAAATAGAAATATAGTCGCTAGGTTCATGAAAGAAAGAAGGAAGAATGAATTAATCCTTCAGATATTACATATCATATCGTATATTACATATACTACATAAATTTATCATTATGATTCAAGTTTACAGACGGAAAGATGAAACAACAAGATCATCTTTTCAGTTTGCCCGAGCCACTCAAAAATAACTGGTTGATGCATATTTTATGAGCAGTACATTTTTTTCCAAGCTTCTATCGTAAAATGCCGACACAAAGAAAATAATTTTTTATTTAAACATTTTTGATTTATTGAAACTGATTTTTTTATCCAACAATTGCGCACTCCGGTTTCGTTTGAATCCTTTTATAGTCAAGGAAAATCAGCCCTGAAGTTACGGCTTATTTTTGATGCATGGGTTAATTAATTTACAATGTAAGCGCAATAAATCCATGAACAAAATAGTACATTAACGGGCATTACCGCAGGATTAAAAACTCCCCAGTCATAATTCTTGTGTCCAAACATTGTGACGTACCCTTAATTGAACATTATTTACAGTTATATACCATCATAGACTTATTTAGTTATTACCAGGCGTTAGTTATAACATCAGTTATAAACCAGCATTATTAAATTTTCATCCCGATCGCTAATGAGATGTTATTCCTTAAAAATTGAGGACTTCTATTTGGACAAAATATATTACCCATGTGCGGAGCTATATGCAAACACAAAATATATGAACATCCGAGTAAAAAAGCGTTAAGAGCTGTAGCAAAAATGTGAACAAATTTATTCAAGCCTGCATTAAATTTTCTTCGCCTTCGTAATAACCCAAGGTGTCTAGTTTCGTGTTGGTCTTAATCAGATTTAAAAAAGCCCTGCTTGTTGAGAAATAATAAGATTTCATTCAATTAGAAAAGATGGTACAAAAATTAGAAGAAAAAGCACAAAAATAAGGAAAATTTTACGGGGAAAATCAACATCCTGCCTTTTGAGGGAATTTTCAACGGCTTTATTTGATCATTTTACTCTTAAAAAATAACGGAAGCGATTCCTTAGAAATTCTATTTCAATTACTGTTCTCGACTGATTTGAGTTTTTTCTGTCTGTTTTTGAAAACTGCACTTAAAATTAAATAGCGCTTTTAACCCATTCGGTCATAACCATTGTAAAGTTATCATATCCGTTTTGAGGAAATATTTTAATGGGGAATTAGAAGAAAAATGAACTGAAATAAATTTGGAGCGAAGCTTTTAACGCCAATTGTGCTTAAATTACCACTAATTTTAATATACACTTAAATATCTAAAATAGTATCTCAATTTAGTACAAATTTAAGCGAAGTTTTGAAAATAATCTGCCCCTAAAAATAATTGTTGGTACCATTTTTGTTCTCAGCCAAAAGCGTGAAAAAAATCTTTTTGTTCACCTTGTGGTTATTTTGCTGAGCAATTTTGTTTATTTTTTGGTGATTGCTCCCTCTATTGTTTATTCCCTGCTGCAATAAAAATAAATCCTCGACTTATTTCGGATTTTGCATCTGTGTAGTGTTGGTACATGTTTTAGCAAGCATGGAATTGTATTTCTGGTGCGCTTTTCTAATTTGTTGAATAAAAACCTAATCAGCATTTGATTGTATTTTAAAAACTCATTTCTGCTGTCATTTCTGTTAATAAATTAGCCATTATTTGACCTTTCAGAACTTAAATGGAGTAATTTATTCGCCTTTTCATCTTTTTAACTCTTTAATCTTTTAGTCAGTCCGTGGTTCATCGGAGGTCAACTTTGTTTATTTTGAGGAAAAATTGTTCAAAAGTTGATCAAACGTTTCTTTGGCTTTGGGTATGTCTTTGAGTGATTGCTTTCAAAAGCTCGTGAATTCATTTACGTTAATGTCAAGAGGAGGAAAAAATAATTTACAGGGCACCAAAAATGCTGCAGAAAAATGCTCCCATTTATCACATTAATACCCATTTTTTAATCAGTTTATTTAATAATAATTTCTTTTGATGTTTCATTGACAATTTTAATTAATATTTTGAATTAAATTTGCTTCGTTATCATCATTATTGCAACTATTACGCCAACTTGATTAATATTATCAACCATATTTATTTCGTTACATTATTACAACTATTTAAAGCGTATTTCTTAATCTGAAATATGCCATTCAATTTTTTATAGAATTTTTCCCAAATTTAATTAGCCATCCCGGTTTCTCCTGAGTTTGATCACGTTTTTTTTGCAATAAATTTATATTATATTGCTCAATAATATTTCCACAAAGCTATATTTCTTCGATAACAATAAAGTCATTACGTTATTTAAGTACAATTTCTAATAAATGTCCGTTGGATTTTTCACTACTATGGAGCTTCACTGCAAATGTTTACAAAGTTTAACATTTCGACCGCTAACTAATTTGAAACCAAAACACCTCAAACGTTAGCAACAGATAGCAGCTCGATTAGCTGCTGATGCGGAGGCGATTACGTTCTGATCAGGTGTTACACAATATCAAGTTTGTTCGCTATCCAAGAATTACGTCACAGGAAGCCTGACCGTATCAACTGTGACGTAACCGGAAGTTTTTTCTGACAATCAGTGTTACGTAAGAAGCTTTCTGTGCTGCCAAAGTGCGGAGCAGCAAGAATATTCGTATCGAGTGACGTAACAGAGTGACGTAAGTGAGAAGAGTGACGTAAGAGAGAAGAGTGACGTAACAGAGAAGAGTGACGTGATAGATAGTTGCTCGCAATGATTGCACATATCCTGAAGGCACTCATATCAGTGCAGACAGCCTCTGACGGGGATTGGGTGGACAGGTTGAATCACAGATTCACTGCCATGATACTCGTCATTCTTGGCATTCTAGTGTCCACAAAACAGTATGTAGGTATGTCAACATGAAATGCCCATCGTAAAAAGCACAGCATAGCCTTTCGACTGGAGTGACAGTAGACCCGCGAAAAATTTATCTGTAAAGGAATTAGCGACCAAATTAACTGGAAAGGGCGATGATTTTGGACTAATCAGGTGGTGTCACTACGGCTAGGTGCCATCATTGGTCGGAGCAGTTTTCACAGCCTTCTGTTTGTACGACCCGAAAGGAAGTACTGACATCGTTCTCTCATTTTCAAGATTTTTAAAATAGTTTTTGAGTGGTTTTTGTCTCGCCAAATTAGGAAGCCACGAAAAAAAACAACTGGTTTTGCTTCGTGATTTTTATAGTGCTGTAAAAATTGGTAAACTCTGTTAGGTCTATGTGTTTGTATAGATTTTAGATTCTGGAGGCTATTGTTTTTGCTAGCGAGCGGCTGCGTGACATACAGCTTCAGTGATGGGTTTTCGGGGTCGGTATTAGATATTTTAAGGCCCAGGATTATATAATACTCTCCTCTTTTTTCGCCGTTTTGTTTTTTTAAAGCAGTGTAGTTTTTCCTTTTTAAAGCATTGTAGAGCAAGTTTGTTGAAAGACAAATTTTAGAAAAAATTGCTGAAGCAGAGACCGATCTTCAGAGTTCCAATACTTCGTTTGCAAAAAATTTTGTAAAATGTAATCAAATTGATGTTTCCGTTTCAATTATCAATTTAATTATTGACAATCGAGCAAGTAATCCTTAGATCTGTATCTTGAGCTGTTCATATTCCACATTAAGTATTCAAATAGATTTTTTCAGCCAACATCTGGAAGTTAAACGAGTGATTTATAAATTGTAAGATAAAATTTTGGCAACAACGTTTTCGCGATTGAACTAGACTTTTTGGTTGTTTAACGAGATTTAGTTCTGTTTTTTGGCAACAAAGTTGTCGCTAAAAGATTTCAACAGGAAGACAGGGAAACTTGCTATGAGTTCTCGTATTATTGACCTCACGTGAAGAAAGCTTTTTCGATTTCATGTCTTACTAATAATAAAGCTGACCTTCCAGCGAAAATAATCTAAAAGTTTTTGAAATTGCTACAGTTTGCGTGTTTAATATGACGAAAAATTGTTTGCTTCTCGTACCGTACGACCAAAATCATTAAATGCTATTTGTTCAGAAATCAAAAAGTCAAAAATACCAAGATGACAGAAACAATATTAAACTATTCTCATTTTGGTCAGTCCGCAGTAGTTAGAGAAAAGGTACGTAGCACAGAATTGAAAACTGTTCGACAGCTCAGAAATGGGTCCCAAATGAAACTACTCAAGCGACGACCAGTACCACCAGCACTTAAAACGGTATAGTTTGTTGGGGCAAAATTTTTAAAGAAATTGTAAGCTGAAAATCTTTGTGCTCATTAGCTACCTCGTTGAACAATAGATAAATAAATAAATGTGTTTCTGCGTAATCGCAGCGGAGCAGAAATAGGCTTTCAGTCTGCAGTGTATTAACAGTAGCCTGTTCCTAGCTGTTAGTTTTCAATTATACCCACATCTCAGAATGTTCATTTGGTGTGCATGAATGCTCTTTTTTGGTGACTATGGCCATTTTTTTTTGCGTCTGAGACTTTTACTTGGTACTGTTTTTGCTGCCAACATTGGTCAGGTTATGGTCATCAACCTGAAGCTATGGTTAAGTAAGAGCTCATCTTTACACAGACAGTTTCACGGAGCCAGGGGATTGAACATTCAATCATTGGCGTGTGAATCACACACCTTACTTCTCGCCTATCACGCGGAACCTCGAGAGGATATCTTACAACATTCTTATTTTCGATATTTTTGTTTTCCGACTAAAATTATCTATATCAGAGCCCTTTTAAATTTGCGTCATAAATAATAAGTCACTTCCCGGTTCAAGATTTAAGAAAAACAAAAATGCACGAATTACTGTGAATATTGGTGAAAAAGTATATTAGACCGTCAAACGGCCACGTCTCTTAGCGGTGAATGCGGCGAAAATGGTGAATTTTTGTAAGCTCTGAGGTGAATTGTTACAAAAGGAAACCATATGACCCACGTTCGATCCACAGAACCCTTGGATTGAAACGAGATCTTTTACCACTGAGATACCTGTCACGTACCAACAATAAATTTTTATTGCAATTGAATCGAATTCTTCATTATATGCGGTGACTTTTTGTAAAATAAGTTATTTTTTAGTGGTGGAATTTTTTTCTTCACTGTTTAAGCGGTGCGAAAATATATTTCACTACTACCAGCAACAATCGGTGAAAATAAAAATCGCACCGCTGAAAAAGCAAATTTTACAAAATTTCACAGCTAAAGATTTGTGGTGATCATAATTGTACTATTAGTATTGAATTTTGTAAGATATGCGTTTTTAGCGGTAAAATTTTTGCCACACTCAGCATCAACCGTTCACAGCATTAGCCACGTTTCTTACGTTTCATGCAATTTCTAGCGTTGAAATCTCGGCCCGGGTTTATGCGGCTTTTTTATGAATATTTGCTCCGTCTTATGATTTTACCAAACGTTGCCCGTTTTTATTGCTCCTAAGTTGCCATATATGATCCCCATTATGGTCGATCACTTAGCACAGATTGCTGTTATGGTTAATAAAGAACATATATGTTCGTTATTATGCTTAGAAAGTTTTTTATGATGGTTCAACCGGATTGTTTCAGGAGATCCGATCAACTGCTGGACTCCTGCCCATTTCAACCGGGAGTGGGTGGAGTACACGAACAACATCTGCTGGATCTCGAACACGTACTATCTCCCTTTTGAGACACTGATTGAGAGTGCGAGAAGACAGAACCTGCAGCGCAGGATCAAATACTACCAATGGGTTAGTACTAAAAAAGTTTATAATTATTATAACCTGATTTGTAATCGTGGTGATGTCGTAAACTGGTGATTACTGGCATGATCAGCAGGAACAAATAAGAGAAGTTCCTCAAAAGTCAAAGTTTTAGCCTTAAGAAATTTTTTTCCGTTTCTTTAAAAGGTAGCTTTGCTGTAACACTATACAAAACTGTCTTTTAGAGAAACAGCCTTTTCCTTTTTGATCAGTAATTTTCTTTGTTATATGCAATCTTGGATGTCATGCAATTATTGTGTATAATTCTTTGAAATCAAGCATGGAAAACCATCTATGATCCTTGAATGAAATCATAGAATTGAAAACCCGGGATTCCGGGATCCTCACTAAGCGCAAGAGTTTCCCTAGGCTCTCATTGGTATTTTTAGGTTCCCATAATACTCGTTTTTCTTAAAAATTATAGATCAAAAAAGAAGCACGAAAGCCATTTTGATTGGGTCAATTATGATCTTTTAGGTTCCCATAATACTAGCCCTGCAAGGTCTCTGCTTCTACATCCCTCGGACAGTGTGGCGTGCATTCTGCATGTCAGCTGGGATAGACATTGACAAGATAGTGAACACTGCCACCACTTTTGAGTCAGTTCTCAATCCTGACCTCTGGGATAAGACTGTCAGGTGAGGTGGGGATCAGCTGGTTCGGATTTTTGAATCTTTTCTGTTTTTGCCCCCCCCCCCCCCGGCTTAGTTGGTGCATATTATTTGCACCCCCAGACGCACGTGTCACATTTTTACATAATGATTTACTATATGTAATGATACGTGCTCTGTAACGGGGGGGGGGCATTATGTTCGGGGGGCATTACGTACGGGGGGGCATTACTTACGGGGGGGGGGGGGGGGGGAGGGGGGAAGCATTATGTACTTGGGGGAAGAGATCCGGATTTTTTTAACAAGTTTGAAATTGGTAGCCCCAGACGAACTCCAGGGGTAATATTTTAAGATCTTGCAAGATAACCGTCCAATTTTGACAGGGGAGTCTCATCATTGATGTTAAATGTCTCATAGTGGAATGATGAAGTGTTTATGAATTACGACTGTTTCCAGGTACCTGGCAAGGCACTATGACAGATATCTGGATGCACAAAGAGACCCTGGAGTCGGAATCGTCGCAAAGGTGTGTGTGTATTACATTTCCAGTTCTTTTGATGCAAAACCCATATTGATTACTGTAAAACTGGAAATAAACCACCCACTGAAAAAAAACCCAATGTTAGAGCATCAAATTAAGGACGATGGGATTTCAAAAATGTACCCAGACGCATGTGTAGCTCGTAATATCGATCGCGATGATTTGTTTCGTTGTAATAATTTCATATCAAGCCCCACGGGCTACTGCGGCATGGCCACGACCCTCGAGGCATGGTCGCGCTAATCTTGTTTTAGCTAGCTAATTTAATTCCGTTAAAGCAGCGGCTTATTAATTACTACAAGCAAATTTCTGTTACCTTAAATATATGATAGAAAAAAAGATCGAGGTCTTATCAGAGGCCAGCGAAAGGAGACTAGCCAAATCAGAGAGCGCTTCAGTTAAACGTCAGATCAGATTGCCAATTATTTGGTGGCCCAGTTTGATCAAGGCTCAAACTATGGGTGCCCTTTTTGAGGCCTTGAGTTATGAAAAACTGTCCTCGACCAATAATAGGTGTGAAGAGACAGTAACCGATCCTTATTTTGTATAAAAAGACCATCTTCGACCATTAAGAGGAACGAAGAGATCGTACTCGACCGATAGTTATTTAATAAAAGTAGAACTTCCTGGACCAATATAGAGTATAAACATACCTGACTCAACGAATTTCAGGTATGAAGAGACCATGGGACCATATTCTGCCAATGATTTGTTCGGATAGATTGTCCTCAACGAATACTAGGCATAACGAGACACGTTGTTTAACCAATATTTGCATAAAGAGGCTATCATCGGTCATTGAATGGTTGTCCAGGAGCCTTCTGGCCTATATTAGGTATCGAAAAACTGCCTTTGACCAGTATTTTGTATCAAAACACCCTGCTCGGCCAATTTTGGGTACGAACAGACTCAATTGGCCAATTTTAGGTATGAAGATTTCTTTGTCCAATATTTTTATGAGGAGACCGTTGCCGACCAAAGTTAGGTATTACGGACAATACTAGGTATAAAGAGAAAGTCCGTCTTTGGCAGATCTAACGTACAAAAAGACCGTCTCGACTGACCTTTGACAGGAAGCGAACAGAACAGAATGAAGCACTGTTCTGTTCTCGAGTTTAGTCCGGCTTTAAACTGTTCCCTCGAAATTGGCGTGATCTAAAAACTGTGTCCTCGAGTTTGGCTCGACAAGAGATCCTAAAATTATGATAAGGTCTGAGACAAATGTCTGGATGAAGTGTCATCGGAGAACAAAGTGGAAGAACAGTCGTAACTGGAAAAAAGTCATTTTTTCTACCTACATATTTGCATACGATAAAAGTTTAAATGTCAGTGGTCATCATAAAAATATGTTGATCTTTTCCGTTTGTGCCCCCCCCCCCCCGAAGTACGTTATGCAACCCCCGATACAGAGCACGTGTCATAATATAGTAAATAAATCACCATGTAAAAACATGGCACGTGCGTCTGGGGGGGGGGGGGGGTGCAAATAACATGCAAGCTGGGGGGGGGGGGGTCACAAATGGAAACGATCCAAAATTTCGTCGCGCATACTGCGTTCATCGAGAGTTTTGATCTTTTCCCATCGGAGCGCAGTACCTTATGAAATGGCACGTGCAAAAGTTAGGTCTTTCTCATTATATCTACCCGTGAAGTTCGGGGCTACAATTTCACGGGAGGATATAAGGGGAAAGATACATGGTGGATACGATGGGAAATCTTTACGGTAAAGACCAAATCCTTTTTTATAGGTCAGGATAATGTTCTCGCGCATGTTGTGTGTGTTCTCCCGTCGCTATGGCAACTATCTGAACGTGTTCTACTTGGCCACGAAGGGATTGTACCTTCTAAATGTATATGGACAACTGTTTGTTCTTGGAGAATGGCTGGGTGAGTTCGGGAATAGTCGTCTATAAGTTTTTTGAAGTAATAAATGCAATCCAAATTATCCTCATCATTGCTTAGAACTTTGTCTGCATCTTGTTCAGTTTTCAATACTAGTATGAAGATAAACTTTTATGGACAGCACTGCAAATTACAATCCAATTAGAATTTTGAAGTAATGCTACTCCTACAATAATCATTAACAACTTTTTGCGAAGTTTTCAAATTCACAACGATTTGATTTTTTTTCAAATAAGAAAAAAATGATTTTAATGTTAATAGAAAAACAGAACTATTGAAACTTCCATTTTGGGTTGCTGTTGTATAATATACGTTTTTTTTTGCTCCACAACAGTGTCAATAAGTCAATAATGTTTCGCGAAGGCCAAAAATGGAGAAGTTAAAAATTAATAATCTTTCAAGAACAAAGTTTTAAGACTTAATTTTGATGAATTCAGATAATATGGAACATGAAGCCTCGTTTGTATGATTTTGGATACGGTCGTATATGTAAATACAGCTGCCCATGACGAGAAACTCCGATAGTGCTCTAGAAGTCCAATGAAATTTTAAAATTAACGTTAAATAAGGCCCAGAATTCTAAAGCACAGCAGTCAAAAATCATAGAAATTAACTTTACATCCTTGGTTGATCACGGGCTAAAGTGTCGCTGATCTTTGGACTTAAGACATTTCTTATTCTACTGCACATGTGCATAAATAATTGTGTGCTTCAATTGCTTAAATAGAAAGAGATGATTTTGTATGGAATTTGCTGAAAATCTCAGCCCGTTTACTGCATAAAGTTGTGCCCAAAACCCGCCCACACCTCGACCCGGGACTGTACTAAACATAACTTGAGTAGTTGTAATAATAATAATAATAATAATAAATTGTTTTCGGAACAGACAAACAAAAAAATGTATATATTTTTACACTTTTGTATACACACATACTGAACCGAGAGAACACCAAAAGGCAGTGTTGCCTCGTCATGTGGTGTATTCGTTAATGTGATACAATTTTGCTGACATTGATTGGTTACCTGTTGTTTGTTCAGGTGATGGCTACTACTACTACGGATTTGAAGTGGCCAATCAGATTGTAGATGGGAAGGACTGGACGAGAGATGGAAGATTCGCCAGGGTCACCCTATGCGACTTCAAGATAAGGACTGTCGGTTAGTCTACTCAATGGATTTTTGGATCTATTCTGTTTCGGCCCCCCCTCCCCCCCCCCCCCCAGTGTTTTTTATGACCTCCAGTTACAAATTATATGTTGTTATATAGCACGTTACTATGTAAGAAAATAGCACGTGCGCCTGGGGGTCATAAAAAATTTATGTTCACTAATCGGGGGGGGGGGGGGGGGGGGGTGGGGCGAAACAGAATAGACGTTAAATTAAACAGCGTTAAATTAAACCGTTGTAAAGGGTGAAAACACTCCTTCGTAGTTCAATTCATTTCAAACGCTATAAGCAACGTGTAACAGTAAGTCATATCAAGTAACGTATAAGCATTGTGATGTACAAAACAACAAGTGATACTTAGACGGCAAGGTTTTTTCGATGCTCTTTTACTGGTTTTTTGTCTGATGTTATTGACGTCAAATCAGTTCGTATTCAATCGGCAATTGTCTAGAAAACCTAAAAATATTGAGCCGAAAACCAGCTTAATCGATACATATCATGGTTATATTTACTTAAAATTAGGTTAATTGAACTTTTTCGGAACTTTCTACGTATATTAGAACGTTTTATACGCATTTAAATCTTATTTGGAACGATTTCTATACGCTTTTAAAATACTCGAATCTGATTGGTTAATAATTCGTTCATTTACTGCGTAACATCCTCCGGCCCGGAAGAAGATGTTGGGAAAACTGGTACAAGTTTTACAAGCGGGCGGACGGGTGAACCGGTCGACGTACGTAAAACGGCGGAGCGCGCGACGCTATCGGAGCCGTAACGGAGTTCCACAATCCGAGCGGTTGGGTAGTAACCCCTAGGGTTGGTTTCCTCAACTATCCAAACCAAGTCACCGTTTTTAAGGTGTTGCCCGGCAGGCGTCTGCCACTTAGAGCGTCGGTTCAGCGTCAGTACGTACTCTTTGATCCAACGGGACCAGATCGCATTCGCGTACGACTGCGCACGGGCGTAACGTTTACGATGGTCGAACTCATTATTGCCGACAACAGGCGGAATACCGGTAGAGTGTTCTCCTAAAAGAAAATGGTTGGGCGTTAAAGCGTTCAAATCGCACGGATCAGCGCTTACGGGTGTTAAAGGACGCGAATTGAGAGCATTCTCCACGAGACAAAAGGTAGTATGCAGTACCTCATCCGTGAGGCGACGCGTGCCAAGAATAGTATACAACACGCGCTTGAAGCTGCGTACCAACCTCTCCCAGATACCACCTTGTTGTGGTGCGCTGGGTGGATTGAATCTCCATTTTATACCTTTGTGAGCAAGCTCAGCTGCAATGTTGACAACGTTCCACTTTTCAATACTTTCTCGGAGTTCTTTCTCCGCTCCAATAAAGTTAGTGCCATTGTCCGACCAAATCATGGCAGGTGTACCCCTACGTGACACAAACCGCTCAACTCCCATAACACAAGAACTGGTGTCCATGGATGTAACTATCTCGACATGGACAGCGCGAGTAGTGAGACAGGTGAAGAGGAAGCCCCACCTTTTCTCAGTAGTACGGCGGACAGTAACATAGAATGGCCCAAAGTAGTCAACGCCAGTGTTCGTGAAGGGAAGAGACTGGTAAGCAAGTCTCTCCTTAGGTAAGTCAGACATGATTGGTTGCATAGTTACAGCTTGGAATTCTCGGCATCTCAGGCAGTGTGCTTTGATGGAACGCAAGGATGATCTTAGTTTCAGTACTGTATAGTGTTCCTGCACAATTGATCTTAGGTATTCAACGCCTTGATGATAATGCTGTACGTGCGTGTGTTCAAGGAACAGTTTTACAAACGGATGACGTGCATCTAAGATGATTGGGTACTTTACGTTAAACCCAACTTCCATTAACCGCTTGATGCGGCCCGAGGAACGTATTAGCCCATTGGGATTAATAAACGGTGAATGTGGAGCAATTCGGCTACTCCGTTTAACGAACTTATTGTCAAGAAGATCTTTTCTTTCGGCTTCAAAAGACTCTCCTTGCACCAAGTACTGTAGATGACGCTCGGCTTCGTCAAGCTCAGTAGGGTCAGTAACGCTACCATCGGGGTTACGGTAGCCGGCATGTTTCGGCAAAAGCCGGAGAACGTATGCGGCAATGCGCAAGTACTTTTGATAAGAACTAAACTTATCAAATGGGAATAATGACGGAACGGGAGTTGTCTGTTTTTTAACAGATGTAGCGAGAGAGACAGTGTCCTCTATGATGACTGCTTGGTTGACGCCAAGTTTGATGTTATTAATGACGTCTTTATTCGGTACGAAAGGGAAACTTGAGTTAGATAAGAAATGTGGACCATTGACCCAACTGCTTAGTTGCAAAACCTCAGCTGACATTCCACGCCTGCCAGCGTCAGCTGGATTATCCTTAGTTGCGACGTGGTTCCATTGGTCAACGCTGGTATACTCCAAAATTTCACAAACGCGGTTTGCAACAAAGATTGGTTGCTTTTCATTAGAGTTTATCCACTGAAGAACGGTCGTGCTGTCTGTCCACATGAATACTTGGTTAACAGTTACAGTAAGTGCCTGAATAATTTCGTTCTTCAGCCGAGCGGCAAGTAGAGCTGCTTGCAATTCCAGTTTAGGGACAGTCACTACTTTCATTGGCGCCACGCGCGCTTTCCCCAAAACAAACGCAAGCTCTGTTTCTATCTTGCCCGTAGGGGTTGTTACTCGGGCTCGAAGAAATGCGACGGCACTAAAAATATCCTGGGAACTGTCACCGAACATATGCAACTCTGTATTATCAAAGGGTCCACTAAAGTAACTTCGAGGAATTTTGATGTTTTCAAGCTTTGGTAAGTCCGCACTCCAGACCAAAAATATTTGAACCATGTCCTGTGGGAGCTCGTCATCCCATTGCTGTCCTGTGACACGCCAGATGTCTTTTAAGAGCAATCGCGCACCGACGGTAAACGGTGCGACAAGACCAATGGGGTCAAAGACTTTCGAGACAAGACTTAGGACCAAGCGTTGCGTGAGGGAATTGGTGATAGCGCAGCTTGTACCCCTACTCACAACTAAAGTGTCATTAGTGTGATCCCACTTTAACCCTAGCACAGGCGATGAATCCTCCTGACATGAAACAATAACCTTGGGCTCAGTAGATTGAGGCGAACCATCAATTCGATCAGCCAGATTTTGCACATTGCTTACAAACTTTGTCAGCTTGAACCCACCGAGATGGAGAAGATGTATCAATTCCTTCGATCTATTGATGACTTTCTCAGGAGACTCCACTGAGTCAAGGTAATCGTCCATGTAGAAGTTTTCAAGGACGGCTTTTGCAGCTTCGGGGTAAAACTTGGCATTGTCTCTCGCAGTGCGTTGTAATGCATAGTTGGCGCATGTGGGCGAGTCTTTAGCCCCGAATATATGGCGCGTATATTGATACACTACAACGTTAGTTGTGGGGTCCTCCCGCCACAGAAAGCGAAGTGATGGTTGATCTGATGGTAATACACCAACCTGTAGAAACATTCCCTCGATGTCGGCAGAGACGGCATATGGATGTTGTCGGAAGCGAAGAAGTACGTAAGTAAGGTTTTGGAGCAGATCAGGGCCAGTGAGCAAAAATTTATTCAGTGAGGCGCCATGAAATTTTGCTGCTCCATTGAGCACCCTACGCACCTTACCCGGTTTGTTCGGATTTAAAACCGGATGGTGGGGTAGGTACCACTCTTTATCGGACCGGTTCTCAACCTTGTGAGGGTCCGGAACCTCAATTACATACCCCTTGTTTAGGTCTTCCTTGATGGTACTAGTATACTTCTCTCTAAGGTCTTCATCCTTAGCCAATCGTTTTTCGAGAGATTTTAGTTGCACAAGGGATGAGAAGTAATTATTTGGGAGCTTGGTGTTATCTGCTGCCCACAGCGTTCCGACATCGTATCTCAGGCCATTGTGTATGGTGGTACTCTCAAGGATTTCGTGAGCCATTGCGTCCGCTGCAGATCTTGAGTCGACCTGCTTGTTTGCCCCAAATGATTCAATGTCGTACCATGACTTTACTTGACTTGCTAACTCATTGTCTTGTCCGATATTCACTTTAAAGCACGTTGAGGTTAAACACGAACTTGATGGTAACGGACCGCTTAAGACCCAATCTATGGGCAAGCGTACGGCAACGGGTGAACGCTTCTCATCGGCAGAGAAGTATTCTAACGGGCGGATGGCATGATAGACATCTTGTCCGAGTATCATCTCAATGTCTTTATAGGAATATGTTACGGGATCAAGGACTGCTAAGTGTGGGTAAGTCTCTTGCAGGGCCTGTACATTAATTATATCTGAGCCGACGTTCAGACTCTCTTTAACGAAAGGGTTGACGGTGAATGGTTCGAAATCTTGTTGTTCTCTTGGTTTCACAGTAACTTCAACAACCCTAGTATCAACTACTTCTTCGGTATTAATACCCTTGACAGTTAGCTTTAGTGCTTTACCGTGCAAACCGAGTCTATCTGCGAGACTACCGGCCACCCAAGAGTTACTGCAGGCGGTATCACACAAAACTAAAGCCTTGGTATCTAAACCGGACGAACTGACCAACTGCAATTCAGTCACCTGAAGGAGCCCCTTAACATCAGTAACAGATGACATTGTTGTGGTCTTATTAGGCTGGAGTTGACTAGAAGTTTCTTTAATTTGACCTGTGTTGCCAGAAGGTTGAATGGTATTGGAATTTGTCGACTGTTTTGTTGGGAAAACCCTATCTGCTCCATGCAATAGTGTGTTATGTGAACTATTGCACCCTTCTCCTCGGCACTTTCTTGGTTGAGGGCACTGGCGGAATGTGTGCTTGTCCCGTAAGCACGAAAAGCAAAGTTTGTTATCCGCCACCAACTTAGCTCTCTGGGTTGGAGTCTTTTCCTTGAAAACTCGACACTCCCATAGCCGGTGGTTACCTTTGCATACAATGCATCGAAAGTAAGTATTTGTGGAAGCAGATGGCATTTGCTTCTTTGTTTCCCTTTGTTGCGAATTTGATGCAAACACTTTTGAGGCTGTTTTGGTCTTGGTTACTGAAGTGATGTTCTCTTCAGGTTTGGCCTTGGTTGCGCTTTGTTTCATAAGATCATGGGCCTCAGCCTTTTCTTTAAGCCAATCGTTAAAGTCAAGGAGGGTAGGCTTAACCCAGTGCTTCTTAACCGTAACGAGTGACCATGACTCTTTCATGTTTGGTGGTAACTTCTGTACCGCTTGGTTAAGTAGGGAAGCGCTCTTCAAGTCAGCATCATATGATAGTGACTTGAAAACCCCAACGAGGCTGGATATGGCTGCAGAAAAGTTAATGATGTTATCACTATTGTGCATTTTGAGAGGCGGAAAATTGCTTAGTTTATCCAAGTGTGCACTTACGACTGCCTGTGGCTGGCCAAATTTACGTTCTAAAGTCCTTAGTGCATCCTTGTACATTAAACCACAGTAAGCAAACTCGTTGATTGCAATCTTTGCTTTACCGGTGACAAGGGTTTTGAGGTATGTCAATTTAACGTCATCAGTTAGCGATTGCGAGTCAATCGCGCTTTTGAATTGACCATACCACTCGTGCCATTGTAATGGATCGCCATTATACTGAGCAAGTTTCCATTCTGGCAAGGGGTCATTTTTCTTGCTGGTTATTTCATCAGATAATTCCCTAATCAATGACGCATTGTCCGGTATCGGAGGGGCAAGTGCAGACACCTGCGGACCACTCCAACTCAACGGAGTGGGCCCAACATAAGGGTATGTTGGCTGAAAAACCGGAGTGAACAGACCAGGTACAATATTACTTGTAGTTGCAATCGGGTTTTCCTGATGTGTGCCGGATGGTGATTGCATATCAATCAAAAGGGGTGACTTCGAATATATTTGTTGTGGAAAAGTTCTAACTGATGGTGCAATGTGTGCCTGTACATTTGGAGCAACATTATTTACGGTAGTAATGTCTTGGTTGACTAATGACGGTCTGTGCTGCGGAAAACGCCAATGACTCATATTTGGCACAAAACTTTGGCCAAGAGGGATATTGGGCATATTTGGGAAAGGAGGAGCCACAGAACGTACAACGTTGTGTACTCGGTTATTACTAGTCTGATAATTGTTGTTGACGAGAGGCTGGTTAAACAAAGGGGTGTGTGGGATGGGAGCAGTGAGGTTAGGTGCGAAGACTGGGTTCGGAATGGGGAGGACGTTAGGATGAGCGGGTTCGGAGTTGTGCTGTTGAATGTTCGGACTTGGTGGGGCGCTTGGGTGCAAGGGAACGTTTATTGCGGGGGCTGGATGATTTGTGGTCGGGAAAGGAGGAAGAGTGGCGTTTGGTGCTCGGGGGACACAATTAATTTGTTGTCGGGAGCGTATTTGCTGGGCCGAATTATTCTCGGGCAGACTTGATGTTTCAGGTGCCCTGGATTGCGAAATTTGAAGATGTGCGTGTGGAAAAAACTCGGACGAATTATTTTGATTTATTTGTGATTCAACGGGCTTTTGAATGGGTGGTGAAGAAGCTCCGGGGGCGTGTACAGAAGGCGGTTGATTATCTGCGGTTCCTTGGTTAATTATGCTCGGAAGCGCCATGCCTTGTTGGCCTGTTTGATTCATTTGCGCCCGTAGATTTGCCTGGTACAACGCGTGCGTGTTAGCAGCAGCGAAAAAATTTTCAGGTGGTGTATAATAGGGGTCGAGTTGCTGCAAGGTCTCATTGCTTAAAATGTAATTGCCTCGACAATTTTTTGGAATCGAATGCCTTGAAATTTCAGTGTCGTGGTCTTCCACTGCTTCGTCGTTATTATGGCTAGGGCATTCTGGAGGGTCTTTCGTAATCTCTGGTTCACCAGTGTTCTCGTTGTTATTAAAACTTAAAGCAAGTGAGGTGTTGATCCAATCCTGGACAGCCTTTTCACTTCTCATCGAGCTCCTAGCACTTGCAGTTGTTTCAGAGTGACTACCTTTGGAAACAGCGTCCAGCAATTCAAATTCTTGCAGAGTTGCCTCTGCCAACCGTTTCCTGTTGTCTTCCTCCAGTTCATCTATTTCCACTTGCTTTTTCTGTTTAGCAAGGCGAATGGCTGCCTCATTTTGTTTTTCAATTTCTTCGCGCTTCATTTTAGCAATAACGTAATCATGTTTACGCTGACTAGATGTTTTCGAAGAGGTCATCAATGAGGGAAGTCTAGAACGAATGGAAGCCCTCGGTTCCTGAAACTCACTCACTTTATCATCAGCAGAGTTGATGTAGTTTTGTGCTGAAGTGAGGATCTTGTCGTTCTTAGTTGTCATTGCCTCCAAGTAAGACTCTAATGAAGGAACAAGTGCACTTGGATCCTCTGTATTTCCAGCAAATGCAATCAGGTCCTCATTTTTGTCTACGACAGTCATAAATGCTTCGTTGCACTTTGTTACTAGGCGTTCAACTTTCACTCGCCTACTTTGGCTATTTATACAATGAAGAATATCTTCGTGCATAGCATGCAATTCAGCCTCACGCTTTGACCTGGCAGCGTACAACTTTTTGACTTTTTGATCAAGACTATTAGACATCACAATGTTATTATTTTCAAAAACCAGCAAAACTACCACTGCACACGGTTATCTTTTATAAGCACACTCCAAACAAATCAAACCCACACAAAACAATCCCAACGCCAAAAGGCACCAAACACAGCACACTGTAGACAGTCTGTAGTCTGTAAAACAAACCGCCCAAAGAGCAGAGAAGGTCGTCGAGTACACGATGCCCGACAAAAACAGAAGTGGAGCGCTGAACGCTATGCGCTCAACGCAGAAGGAGACAAAAGACACACGGGAAGTCGAGCGAGCAACGCGCGACGAAACGGAGACGTTACGGACGGGAAGTCGAGCGTGCAACTCGCGACGCAACGGAAACGGGACAGACGAGAAGTCGGGCAAGCAGTGCGCGACGGAGCGGAAACGGGACGTGCGGGAAAGCGGGTGGAAAACGCGCTACGCAACGAAACGGGACGGTGGGAGAGAACGGGCGGGAAATGAGGTTGGATAGAACTATGTTAGCAGGCCACAGCAAAAATTCAAGCAAACAACCTAGTCGTAACTCCAGAACCAGCTTAAGTCACACCCCAGGAAGAAGGAGAGAAACTACTGCAAGACAATCTAACATAGTTCATAATGGGTCTATAACGACAAATTTAACGACAAACTAATTTACGGCAGTGCAGTAGTACAATAAAAGAATGAAAAGGTCGAGAAATTAACTAGCCGTAACTCCAGAATAAGCTTAAGTCACATCCTAGCAAAACCCAAAACAAAACAAACAATCAGCATACTAACGGTATTAAACAAACTACAGCAAAATTGAATAAATTACAATAGTGTATTTGTAGACTAAGATAGTTGGAAAAGTCGAGAAACAACCCAGCCGTAACTCGAGAATAAACCTAAGTCACACCCTGGAAGGCAACAAGACCAAACCAACTAGCAATCATACAGGTACACACAAACATAAAGCAGCAAAATAAATTTAGTACAACAGAAAGGCTAGTAAATTAGTAAAGTTGAAAAGTCAAAAGGCAATGCAGCCGTAACTCGAGAATAAACTTAAGTCACACCCTAGAAAGCTATAAGACCTAAACAACAAAGCAGCATACTAGCATACTAAACATACTACACCAAAAACAACATCATACTTCATCACATATGACATACTACACTGAAATCTTGAAAAGTAGAGGAAGAAAACGAAAAGCGGAGTGTTGGGAGAGCGACGTTATTGAACAAACGGAATACGGAGAATTGAAATGTTAAGGGACGAAAAGGACGCGGACGAAACGTTACATAAGTAAGCGAAGAGGCAAAATTATAGTGATTCGATCATTTTTTTCGGTAGGCCGGAGGTTGTGAAAATTCTCACAAATTTTTCTGTTTGAGTTTCACTCAATTAACGAATCTTCTTGTTGAGAAAAAGATTTTTTGACAAATTTGTCAAAATTTTTTGCATTTGTCCAATTTTTTTCAAATTTTGGTCAATTTTTTTGCAAATTCTTGTTTACGGAACGGTAATCCAGTAAACTGGACGGTTTTAAATTCAAAAATACGGTTTATCAATTTTCGGTATTGATTATCTAAACTTTTTAGAATTGACTGAAAATTGACCAAAAATTTTCAAAATTGAACAATTTAGCCTTATTTTCTCTCAATTTTCTCTATATCAGAGGTTATTTTTGATATACGAACCGACTATAACATTTTTCTCGAATTTTTGGTAAATCGGCCAAAAATTTTCAAAATTGATGTTATTTTTGTCTCAAAAATTGTGGGCCCCCTTACCAATGTTTTCTACAAAATTTAGTTTAACTCTACTACACCAATGTCGGAAAAAATTCACGGGTTGGGTTTCTTGCCGTCTAGGTGATAAATCAGCGTTTGAAATGAAATCAGCGTCTGTAGATGGTTTCGAAATTGTTTGCTTAATGTCATTCTTTTCTTACCTGATGTAGTTGGAGAAATTACAGAAAAGTTATCACAAGCAGAAATAAAGGGGGAGTTTTTCAAGGTATGTCACTCTATGAGTGGCGACAATCAATCAATAGCGTTAGGATTGACGATGTATCACCCAATGAATGCAGAGCTCAACAATTACATCTGATTCTACGGCATGCTTGATGTAAATTGCCGATGGGGAATAATTTAGAGCGCTAACAAGTGGAAAAAAACTCAAGACTTTTTAGCGAAAGCAACAAGAGTGATTTCTTTGTTGATTCCAACTGAACTTATGCTAATAACAATCATCGGTTGAGGATCAAGATTTCATAGTAATCGAATTCTTACCGTAGTCAAACTCCGACGGCTGTAATGCAAGACTTTGTCTAAGACAGCTATTTTGTAAGACTCTAGTTAGAGTTTTTCAAGATAACCCCCCAGGTTAAGGTCTCAGACCCAAGCCACCTCTGATCAGACGGACTTGGGTCGCACATGGAGGGTATAGTGCGACCCAAATTACAGGGTCTGGAAAGTGTTATAGCCGCACAAAAGTATGACCAGAGATCAGAGTCTGGATAATGGTTGCACAAAAGTCTCACCAGAGATTAAAGTCTGGACATAGTCTGATCAATGGTTGCTTGGGTCTGGGACCGCAACCTGGCGTCCCTTAGCAAGACTGTTGCGAGATAACAATAGGAGCTCAATAAAATAATATTGTTAGAACGAGGTTTATTTGTGAGTCATATCGAAAAATGCCTTTTAAAATCCGCCCTCCATTTTTTTTGCTTTAATTAGGATTTGCAATTGATCTCAAGGAAATCTTATAACAATTTTTGGATGCTGTTGTTTTTTACCAATTTTCGACTTGCCTGGTTATTGAGAGGTTTTTATGCCTAGTTGTTATTTTTTATTTTTGGGTGACCCAATTTAGTTGAACAAGTGCAAACGTTTTACGAATGATATGTTTGCATTGAAAATTTAGGTTGAATCACACAAAAATTGTATTAGCACCTATTTTAAAGTTGCGGAATACTTTGGGAGTGCTGTTTCCTCCCAAATTCTAAAGGGGGGGGGGGTAAAAATAACTTCAAGGACCGGTCCTGATTTCTTCCAGCTATACATTCCCCTCAAATGCTAAATCAACACCACCTGCCGAATCAAACCTATATTCACATGCCCAATTTGACCTTGACTGTGAGGCAGAAGTCATCAGACATTAGTAATCGCTCTTCCCGGGTTGAACAAATTTTATCTTTTGTCAAGAGAGGGTTAATTCTTTTCTTCTCTCGCAGTCTTTTCTCATGTGAACCAAACTTCAAACGATAGCATATTTTTGTTGCAATTTTTGAACGTATCGTTATCAGCTTCACATCTTTTTCAAATATTTCTCTGCCTAAAATAGTTTGGTGTTAAAATTTAACGCCGTTCATTTCGTAAAGCAGCCGCGCGTTCATCACTTGATTTTTTATTATTACAACCATTACAAATAATAGAAATTTAAATAATTAAAAATTGTCGGCCTTTGATTCTAGCTGCTGGTCAAAATCCAGGTGAATTACATTTTGTCCGCCCTAATCAATCATTAATCAGTTTTACACGAAAAATCATCGCCCAAAATTTAGTTTATAGCTTAATTGATTTCTTCAAAAAATAACCTCAGCAATCTGTATTAGTATTAAATATAAAACTTGTTTGCTGCCACGACTTCAATTTAGCTTAGTGTCGTTTTATTTCAGCTGAAGTTGTGGAGGCTGCACCGAAAAAGGCTTAATTAGCAACTTCTCTTATTATGAGACATAAAAATCAACAAACGATTTCTTAATTTTTTTAAACTTAAATACAATGATGTTTAAGCATTGGAATTGTCATTCGAGCAGTGAGTTTGATGCAATTTTGATGCAACACGTAGCTTTATAACCAGTTTTAATAAAGTCTGAATGATTTAGCAAAACTGATTTTGGAAGGAGGCAAAAGCCTGAAAAGTGTTCAAATGATAAGTTTATTGATGTAGAATTTTGTATTTTTTCATTAGAAGGCTTCTTGCTGGGGACTGGCTAGCGCCCAAAGCTGTATCAAATATGAAATGTTCTTTTAAAAAAGTAAGTTTGTCTGACAAGTAAATATTGATAGCTGTCCCTGGTGATTCCTCAAAACTGTAAAAAGTGTTCGGTGAGCGTATAAATTACTTTATTAGCCAAGTAATGAAAGTAACTCTTCACGGAAGTGTAAAAATCAAAACAAAGAAGTATGCATAGTTACTTCAAGTCAAAGAAGTTTATTTGAAGGTTATCTTGCAAAATATGATTTCGATGCAGAGAAATAATGAAAGCAATCAAATATCAGTCTTTTATTCAAAACCATAAAAAAAATAATTTAATATAACATACAACAGTTGGAGAAATCCCGATGCCACTGAGTCGGATTATTTCAAATTAATCTCAGAGTCAAAACGTTTCGCAATTCTCTTTTAAAAAATTCTTTAACTAGGCAACTTGAACTCAATTATCAACATCTTCTCTCAATTTCCCACAAATTGAACTGACAAACCTCTGTTTTTGCGAACCGGAAATCTCTCTCTGATAATTTTTCTTGTGCCTAACGGTACTCAACCTTATAATTATTATATCAGATTTAAGTAAAATGTCGTTCTGTGTAGAACATTCCTACCTAAGGTATGAGTGCAATACTGGGGGTACAAGGGAGGTCACAAGATTGCAAATTATCTTACGTAAATGTTTACTCAACGTGTTTGACCTTTTTTGATCATTTATATTGTGGCAAAGTTCATGTTTTAGTGTCAACAATCCGTACGCACGCTGGTTCCCGCTATGGATGCTTGTCTGATTCATTTTTTAACTAATTTTCAACAATTCGACTTATGATAACAATGACAGGATAATTCAAGAAAACTTAGGTCTTGCTGCCCTTTTATAGTGTGAAGATGTTCCTTGGAATAACTTCATTGGTTTAAGCCAACCAATGTTAACTTATAAGTGGGTTTCGACAGGCATGATGCCTCTAGCAGAAATTTTATTTTTTCTTGAGCGTTCAAAAAACTTCAGTTATTGTTCATTTCTTCCATTGAATTGAGGTTATCCAGCCTTGTGATAAGGCATGAAACTCGCTGATTTGCAAAAATGTTGTAAAATTTATAGGGCAAATATTTCTTCAACAGTGTTTTTTTTGCGTATCAGTACTAACGAAAAATAAGTTTCATTTTTCTCTTGATTGAGGTTTCGTAGGCCACAAAAATTTGCAAATTATGTCTTAATCAGAGTGTAAATCAATTGTAAAATCAATTTATTGTTAAAGGTTTGCTGAAAAAACTAATTATTGAAATATAATGGTGCAACTAAAAGTGAAAATCAAATTTTATGATTACGTAAGCAAATGCATCATTCAAGCAACTGCATACTTTTAGATTTTCTGCTTAAGAGAGGTATTGAAAAAAGTTCTAACTCAATATAGTTTTTTTCAAACCTTTTTTGTTGGTTTCACTACTGGAATTCATAATCAAGACAGCTATATCACTTAACTATATCAGTATCGGTTGATGATCTTAATCATATGTAATTTCGGAGGAATGAGTTGGTCGGTTGAAACTGATTTTAAAATTCCGCCATGGTTTATATAGTGCTCCTACCTTGCAGTTGAGAGTCAAAAATTTGAATTTTTCATCTGGAAATTTTAAAAAAGGTTGGGTTTTTTTTTATCAAATGAGCAAATTTCTGGCGATTTCTGGATAATCTAAATCTAAACTAGCTCTTTAATCATTAAATTATCATTTCACAGCTCATTTAAATGTCTAGCAGACGTTATTTTTGTGTCCACTGTCAGTTTTCTGGAGTACATTTTTGGTAATTTAAACACCACTGAAGAGATTTTCATTTTTTGGTTCCGACCCCAATTTTTGTTCCAATCGTTTTTTTAGTCATTTTCTGCCGATCGATCTATTCACTGAAGAGAATTGTATTTGGTGTCATTAAAAAACCCACCTAGCAATAAATTTTCATATTAATTTTAAAATTTTAATTTTCTTTTTAAAAATATTAAAATTTTTTTTAATGGATATCGAGATTTGAATTTTTGTGAACAATAGACCGTTTTCCGTTGTTTTTGTTCACATTTTCCGTAATTTTAGCCCAAATTGACTTTCATTTTGCTTAATTTGTTTTTGAAATTTTTCAAAAGTAGTGTCATTGGTTCTACGTCTAAACTCTAACGGTTGATAAATGGTTTTTGCTTAATTGTTGCTAAAAAGTTCGAATTTTAGACTTTCTCATCAAAAGTGTTGTCAAATATGCTTTTATACCCAATTTGCTTAAGTTTGCCAGAATTGGATACCTAAAAACTCCTAACACAATTTTTTTCAACTTAAAAGAGGGCCAATTTTGTTTCAGCTTCCTGTAATGGTCTCCTTTAATTATAAAATCAATCATTTGACCGTTTTCTCTAATTTAATTCGATGTGTATCCAAAATGCACACTATATTTTTTATATATTGAAAAATTTCATTAGCCCAACTTTTTGTTTCCAAAAATATTTGGAACTATTCGTTGTTTAGTGAGACGATTAGTTATATCACGGCCATACCAGTTTTGTTGTCTTCGTAGACTCCTATAATAAAAAAGTATTCGGATTGTAAGCGTGTACGGTTTTTTTTCGAAATATTTTTGCATTTTTTGTTATCTTTGCTAATTACTGATTAAAATGTATTCATATTAAGATTCAAATGAAACAATCCCCTTCTACAAAAAAATGAGCTCCATAAACAACGCATATTAGCCTTTGAGCATGATCTCATGGAAATTAGGGCTTCGACAAAGCGTTTTAAAAAAGCTTAAAATAACTTCTTGTGTTATGCAAGCACTTTTTGTTTTTTTACAGACTCATGACCTAATCTCACTTATCAAAAGTTGGTATAATAATTTTGCACAAATAGGACTCAATCACGTTTTCAGTTGATATCCAATGGCTCTTATTACTTTGTATTTATCTTATTTGAGAAAATATCAGTGAACTTTTGAACTGCGCATTTTTAAAATATACTACTTTCAACCTGTAGCTTAGTCTCAGTAAAACAGCTTAATTTTTTTCCATGTGAGATTGGAACTTATTTTCTATAATGGATTTAATTTTTACTAATGGTTTTCGTATTGGCACTACGAGTTTCAAAAAAACTATAGTTTTGCTTGTTTGCCCTTTTTTGAGGTTCAAAATGGCTTTTTGTCTAAATAACAAACTAAGCACAGGTCCAAGGGACCTTTAAAATACGGGCAATGCATTGTTTTTAATGTTTTTGTTAAATATCCTATGGTTTTGCCTTGAATAAATTTTAGTCTTTAATGGTGTTTATTGTATTTTTTGTAGTTATTCAAAAAATTCTTAGTCATGAGAGACCTAAATGGCTTCCTTTGGATGTAGAAACAAGAGGTTTTGAAGAATTTATAATATAGGTAATGATTTTTTGGCGTTCAGATAAAACTTTTTCAAAAATTAAGGGTTATTTTAACCTTTTGTATTTTTTCTTATTTCGACATGATCTAACTTTCATATACATTTATAAACTTTTCATATACATTTATAAACTTTTATAATTTTTTTTGTCTACTGCAAACTTTTCGCTGAAGCAGACATTTTTAGGGTTATAATATTTAACGGATGTTAATAGGGCTTAGACAATCTGTTTTCTTAAGAACTTTTTTGTGCTTTCTTAATATTCTTTGTTTCAAGTTTATGTCCTTTTCACATCACCCTTTACAAAGAGAACTGATTGACCCCTGTTGGCAAATTGGACCCCTGTACAAAATAAAATTACTTCAATTGAATCTAGTTTTCAACTGTTTTTAGTATCTCACTGTTTTAATTGCTTCTACGCTGTGGTTTAATAAAATAGTTTTGAGTTCTGGCCTTGTTCAACGTTTTTTTTGTAGTCTTATGACATAGTCTCGCTAAGAACAAGCACATTGTATTCAAAAGGAGTTGTAATTCAATCTGTTTTTGTTTTTAGGTGAAAGCTTATGGTTTTCATGAATTTTGAAAACAATTGTTTTAAAAAATCAATTGATTTTTTAGGGTTGTCACTTTTTATCTTCTTTCTTTCAAGGGTAGCTCAGAGTTTGTAGAAGCAGGCCTCTTTATAACGAGCCAAAATCCAATTTGTATAACTGTTATGTTTTCATTTAATGGCTTGGATACTGCTCATTTTCTGAAAAAATATGCGTTTAAGGATATCTGCGATATCTGAAATTTTGAGGTTGTTCTTTCTTTTCCCTGCCACAACAAAAAACTGATGGGGAGGTCGCTGTGGCGTTGAAAGATTGCATAATTGAGCTTAGAAATTTTTCAGTTTATAGATCATCGTTTTAACGGCTGCAACAACGTTTTCAAGCAAATCTTTTTTTTGCCTGTTTTTGTTGTTTTTTTGTAGTCGTATAACTTTATCTGGATAATGACAGGTCTTTGCTGATTCCGTAAGAATTAAAAATTAACAGTTTCAATTGCTTCCTCAATTATACATCAAGAAATGAAAATGAACCTTTCTGATGATTTCAGTTGATACCTAATGGGTTTAATCGCCTTAAAAATAATAGTTTTCAAACATTGTAATTTGTTTTTGAATTTTACCTTTTCTGAAATTATTGTTCTAATTGTAACAAAGTCTCATTAAGGAGAGGTTTCACATCCTTCATTAATGTAGAGGTCGATTTGTTGTAGAGCTATGTGTTATCTGGTGCCATTTTGATTTTGTTATTCGGTTCCTCCTAAACATAGACATCTAGTTTTGGGTGAAAGTAGTCTTTGTTTTTTGCTTTACGCTTGTCTTATCTCGTAGTCTCATCATTCGCAGTTTTCTTCAACCTTTGACGCTGCATTATTTTCATTTAGTGGTTTGTTGAACAGTATGTGAGTCTTTGAAAGTTTTCTATCTCTTCTTCATTTGATAGACCATTAAGTCAAAAATGCAGATGAGCGGTGTCGGAATATTATGTATAACCGCACATTACCGTGCCATCTTGTCTTCATTTAGTATAATTTTTCCGACATCAATCGCAGTAACATCTCCAGTATTAGCTTATCTGTCGGGACTAAATTGATATAGCCCAAAGCTGCAAATGGTGAGACCAACTTGTTAATTGATCCAATTTTCTAGCTCCCGTATTTTATCTTAAGCCCTGCAGTTACACGCACAGACAAATTTGCCAAAAATTCCCAGAACCCGGATAACGAGTATTTTGTTCCTTAGAGTAATATTGCCACGTACTATCGCACCTTTTATCCTTTTTTGTTTTTTTTCTGAATAAAATTTATTCAAGACACAGCTTGACCAGCTTGACGGTGCAATTTTAGTTGTTTATAATAAGCTATGGTCTGCTGATTACATCTAATAACTTTTCCCTCGGGATTTTACCTATCTTATGTTTAGCATATTGCACTATCATTGCGCTCAATAATCAAATTAAAACAGGTTACCATAACAGAGGCGAGAAAATAAGCCTTTGTTTTTACAAAATTCAATTACAACTTTGATTCGAGGTTAGTTATCATTCCGGTTAGTTGGTTTATTACAAACGTGAACAAAAATTTCCTTCCTACATTCTTCCGGTAAAAGTTGATCTCCGATTTTAGAATTTGTAGAGCATATCATTATAGTCGGTGATAGACAGCCAAACATTACTCATCTGTTATAATATCCGCTTAGTGAGTTACTAAACTAGTTATGATTTCGCACCTGGTTTATAAACTGGTTCCTACTAATAACTGCGGGGATTTCGTAGACAGTTTGCATTACGTCTATTCGACATCAATTTTCGTGGCTCTGGCATTCCTCGTTTCGTCCAAGCAGTACGTCGGTTAGTAGTTAAATCAGAGAGTACGACATCAGGAACTTACAATACTGTTCAGAATTAGCTGTGCAGAGAACTGCACTGTTACAGTACTGTGCAGATAGATCACTGTACTGTTACAGTACTGTGCAGATTAGCTGTAACAGTGAACGTAAAGACGCATAATAAAAAAGCCTCTTAAAGATTAATTAAGTTCAGTAACAGCAATGCTGACAAAGAGATATCATCTTACCTCCAGTTCTAAAATGTTGAGTGCGATGAGAAAACAGAGCAAAACTATAATTTGCTTTAAACTTGTAGACAATATCTTCAAAATTCTTCAAAATCAGATGACATTTCTATGGACCAAAAATTCCGATTACTTCCCATGCAATAGGTAAGTTATTAACCTAGGTTTATGCAAGACATTGATTTATGAAAAGGCTCAAAAATGTTAGTGAGGACTTTAATGACTAAAAGTACACACTACAGCCTCCTACTTCGAGGAAAATTGTTTTCATGAGCCGAGCAAAGGTCTTTTAAGGTCAATTGTTTAACAGTAATACTTAACAGCATTGCTCCAGAGCAGTTCAACCAAAAAGACAACTAGGCCATTTAGGTCGAGCTATCTTCATACCACTTTTGGTCGAACATGGTCTTTTCAATGGCCGAGATCTAAACCTGGTTAAACAGCAACAATCGCTATTAACATCGAGCAAACATTCTATCAATTATTTATAACTAAATCAGTTTACGGCAGCTATTATTACAACTTTGGTTTTTAAATCAATAGTAAAAAAAATAGCTTGTCAGGTCGGACTCTTGCCCAGGTTCTTGTCGTACTCTCTGATACCTACCAGGTGAGCCAATTAACTGCTGGTGCCCCGCCCACTTTTCACGTGCGTGGGTTGACTACACGGACAACATCTGCTGGATATCCAACACTTACTTCTTATCATTCGACGATAATCACAATATAAATAATATCCAATACAGAAGGGGTTGGTTCTCTCATTAAATAATAAAAATAATATTATTTCCTCAATGCTAAATAAATAACAATTTTTTTTATAAATCAATGAACCGCCCGAATCCGCCCGAAATACCAAAATTATCTCATATTGTCATTAAAGTGATTCTCAGACTTAACAATTTTAAAAGCAATTTTAAATAATGACACAATTCAGGACTTTTTTCGCCTTTGTCTGCTGTAACTTTTTCAATTTTTTCGTCAAAACTGTTTTTGTTGTTGATATTGATGGGGATAGCAACAAGCTGAAAGCATCTCTTCCTGAAATTCTGTTACATAATTATCCGCTTATTTCTACTCTGCGATTGCTACAGTCGCAAGCAATTTGCTAGCGGCGGATGATATTTTCCAAAAAGCTCCGAATGACGAGCCTGCTCATAGATTCCATGATTACATTTCTGCGAAAAACTTTTTTTTGTAGAAATTAAACATAATTGATTATTTTCTTTGCTAGTCGATATTTTTCATTTACAGAATCTCAGACGCAGTTTCTTCATTTTCCATGTGGTTGAGTCTAAATATTTCATTAATTCTCCGAAGCGATCTGAAATACCTAGACAATTTTCCATTTCAGGGCCCGGGCCGAGGTTTCACCCTTAATCCACCCCTAATTAGCGGGGATCAGGGTGTAATGCGTTTTCCACTCCTATTTATTAGGGAAAAAATGTAATTTTGAGAAATTACATTGTTTGTACACTCTTTTCTCCTCTCTTTTTACTCTCTTTTCAAGGTCAATGAGCAGCAATGCGCAACAATATGTTGAAAAAACATAGAGTTATGAATTTGGTAATCTGTATTTTTAGCAAAAAAAACGTTCATAAATTTATATACAAATGTCCATACAAATTTGAAATATTTGCTCACTATTTGCAACCTTATTTTGCTAGTTAACAGGAGCATAGAGATCGGAAATTCTGCAAAAATCTAGCGCTAGCTCGTATACTGAGTAGGCAACATAAAAACAATGGAAATTTTTTATAGTTTTTCTCGGAAAATGAAAACCCTAGGATGAATTATATAGATGACAAATCCAAGATTTATTAAAACTGATTTGTTTGTTTCCCACGTAAAATGAAATACTTATTCCCAATAAAATATTAAGGTCCTACAACTTTACTTGCAAAGACGTATTGATTAATTTTGTTTAGAAAAATGAGTTTATAATAGCTTTTAAACTGTATTAGTTATGATTAAATGTTAACTATTTTAACTATGTTTATATTGAGAAGCAAAATTAACATTCTGGCTCTAACAAAATTACTTCAAAATTGCTTTTCCTGTAGTTTTGTTGATGAATACAAGTCATTTGAAAAAGAAGAAAGAAGAGGTTACTTAAACAATCTAGGACAAATGAATAACATTTTTTTCTACTAGATCCCTTCATGCAATTGCCTCCTTAATTACAATTTTTTTAAAATAAATAGCAAAGAACTTACTCCTGTATTTTTGATTGAGTATGAAGTGAACAATTAACTTTACTATTTAATAAAATCTGGCTCTTCTAAAACATTCTTGAAAGTTTTTGGTCCTTGCGCATTAGAAGTAAAAAAAGTGTATAGAAATTGTTTGAATTCCCATTTTTACCAAGACTTCAAGTTTATGATACAGATTTTCACCCCTAACTTTTGCATCTACACTAACGTTGTAATAAGTATCAAGCATTATTTGATGGAAGCAATGCATTTTTATTAGACATTCGAACATTGTTCTTTCTGAATTCACATAAAATGCTTTTGCACAACTATGTCAAAAAAATGGATCAGGCCACAAGCAAAATTGTTTTTGGTTGAGGCCTGATCCACTTTTTTGACAAAGTTGTGCAAAAGCATTTTATGTGAATTCAGAAGGAACAATGTTTGAATGTCTAATATAAAAGCATTGCTTCCATCAAATAACGCTTGTTACTTCTTACAACGTTAGTGTAGATGCAAAAGTTAGGGCTGAAAATTTGTCGTGAAAATTTAGGGGTGAAAATTTGTCATATCTATCGAAGACCAGAACTATATCATCTATCGTGTTTTAGTTGCTGATGTTGATATAAAAAAACTGAATTCTATAACCAGAAGTCTTAAAAAAGGAAAATAAGGAGCCAGAAAAGAAATAGGAGAATTTTCTTTTTACAACGTATGGCCTTCTGAGAAAAGATTAAGTTGTGTTTTCGGTTTGAGACACTTTATTCGAATGAGCCATATTAATAAATTTTTGGATCTATTCTGTTTTTACCCTCCAGCTTAGTCGTCATATGGTTTTTACGACAACCAGGTGCACGTGCTCTTTATAACATAGCAACGTGCTATGAAAAAAATATTTATATATATATATATATATATATATATATATATATATATATATATATATATATATATATATGGATCTTTTCCGTTTGTGCCCCCCCCAGCTTAGTGGGTGCATATTATTTGCAACCCCCCAGACGCACGTGCAAT
>NC_134471.1:72194012-72319551 GCF_964194025.1 Convolutriloba macropyga
ATCAAAACGACGAAAAAAAACGTAAGGGCTTTGATCGGTTTTGGCGAAGTAAAAGCGACGAAAACCGATAACTTATGTTTAAATCCGAAGAATTTCTCAACACGGGTATATATATATATATATATATATATATATATATATATATATTTGTGTGTATGTATGTATGTATGTAAGTATGTATGTTTGTATATATGTATATATTTATGTATGTATGTATGTATGTATGTATGTATGTATGTATGTATGTTTGTTTATATGTATGTATGTATATATGTATGTATGTCTTTATGTATATATACATATAGAAATAAAAATTCAGTATATATTTCCATCATATAGAAAACTTGATTTAAAAATGAAAATTCCTGATTTTCGAACTACTTTTGTCTCCTTTCAAAAGTTCAGTTTCTCTTGCAACCAACAAGTTTTTTTTCTCTTGCAACCATCATGACATATCGCATTTATAGTTTGAACGTAGGAGAACGCAAAGGTTCAAAAACCTAGTTTGGGGGGTCAATTTTTTTCCTCCATCATATAGAAAATTTGATACAAAAAATAAAAATTGATTTTTGAACTACTTTTGTCTCCTTTCAAAACCTCAGTTTCTCTTGCAACCAACAAGTTTTTTGGAGAAATGGCATATATAGTTTGAAAGTAAATAAAAGCAAGGTTTCAAAAACCTAGGTTGGGTGGGTCGATTTTTTCTTCCATCATATAGAAAGTTTGACTTAAAAATGAAATTTTCTTGATTTTCGAACTACTTTCGTCTCCTTTCAAAACTTCAGTTTCTATTGCAAGCAACAAGTTTTATTTGGAGAAATCGCATATATAATTGGAAATTAATTGAGAGCAAGAGTTCAAAAACCTAGGTTGGGGGGTCGATTTTTTCCTCCATCATATAGAAAATTTGATTTAAAAATGAAAGTTCTTGATTTTCGAACTACTTTTGTCTCCTTTCAAAACTTCGGTTTCTATTGCAAACAACAAGTTTTTTTCGGAGAAATCGCATATATAGTTTGAATGTAAGTGCAAGCAAGAGTTCAAAAACCTAGGTTGGGGGGTCGATTTTTTCCTCCATCATATAGAAAGTTTGACTTAAAAATGAAATTTCTTGATTTTTGAACTACTTTTGTCTCCTTTCAAAACTTCATTTTCTCTTGCAACCAACAAGTTTTTTGGAGAAATCGTATATATAGTTTGAATGTAAGTGCAAGCAAGAGTTCAAAAACCTAGGTTGGGAGGGTCGATTTTTTCCTCCATCATATAAAAAATTTGATTTAAAAATGAAAGTTCTTGATTTTCGAACTACTTTTGTCTCCTTTCAAAACTTCGGTTTCTATTGCAAACAACAAGTTTTTTTGGAGAAATCGCATATATAGTTTGATTGTTAGTGCAGGCAAGAGTTCAAAACTCTAGTTTGGGGGGTCAATTTTTTCCTCCATCATATAGAAAATTTGATTTAAAAATGAAAGTTCTTGATTTTTGCACTACTTTTTTCTCCTTTCTACACTTCAGTTTCTCTTGTAACCAAGAAGTTTTTTGGGAAATCGCATTTATAATTTGAAAGTAAATGAGGGCAAGAGTTCAAAAACCTAGGTTGGGGGGTCGATTTTTTCCTCCATCATATAGAAAATTTGATTTAAAAATGAAAGTTCTTGATTTTCGAACTACTTTTGTCTCCTTTCAAAACTTCGGTTTCTATCGCAAACAACAAGTTTTTTTCGGAGAAATCGCATATATAGTTTGAATGTAAGTGCAAGCAAGAGTTCAAAAACCTAGGTTGGGGGGGTCGATTTTTTCCTCCATCATATAGAAAATTTGATTTAAAAATGAAAGTTCTTGATTTTTGCACTACTTTTGTCTCCTTTCTACACTTCAGTTTCTCTTGTAACCAAGAAGTTTTTTGGGAAATCGCATATATAATTTGAAAGTAAATGAGAGCAAGAGTTCAAAAACCTAGGTTGGGGGGGGTCGATTTTTTCCTCCATCATATAGAAAATTTGATTTAAAAATGAAAGTTCTTGATTTTCAAACAACTTTTGTCTCCTTTCAAAACTTCGGTTTCTATTGCAAACAACAAGTTTTTTTCGGAGAAATCGCATATATAGTTTGAATGTAAGTGCAAGCAAGAGTTCAAAAACCTAGGTTGGGGGGGTCGATTTTTTCCTCCATCATATAGAAAGTTTGACTTAAAAATGAAATTTCTTGATTTTCGAACTACTTTTGTCTCCTTTCAAAACTTCATTTTCTATTGCAAGCAACAAGTTTTATTTGGAGAAATCGCAAATATAGTTTGAAAGTAAATGAAAGCAAGAGTTCAAAAACCTAGGTTGGGAGGGTCGATTTTTTCCTCCATCATATAAAAAATTTGATTTAAAAATGAAAGTTCTTGATTTTCGAACTACTTTTGTCTCCTTTCAAAACTTCGGTTTCTATTGCAAACAACAAGTTTTATTTGGAGAAATCGCATATATAATTGGAAATTAATTGAGAGCAAGAGTTCAAAAACCTAGGTTGGGGGGGTCGATTTTTTCCTCCATCATATAAAAAAATTGATTTAAAAATGAAATTTCTTGATTTTCGAACTACTTTTGTCTCCTTTCAAAACTTCGGTTTCTATTGCAAACAACAAGTTTTTTTCGGAGAAATCGCATATATAGTTTGAATGTAAGTGCAAGCAAGAGTTCAAAAACCTAGGTTGGGGGGGTCGATTTTTTCCTCCATCATATAGAAAGTTTGACTTAAAAATGAAATTTCTTGATTTTTGAACTACTTTTGTCTCCTTTCAAAACTTCATTTTCTCTTGCAACCAACAAGTTTTTTTGGAGAAATCGTATATATAGTTTGAATGTAAGTGCAAGCAAGAGTTCAAAAACCTAGGTTGGGAGGGTCGATTTTTTCCTCCATCATATAAAAAATTTGATTTGAAAATGAAAGTTCTTGATTTTCGAACTACTTTTGTCTCCTTTCAAAACTTCGGTTCTATTGCAAACAACAAGTTTTTTTGGAGAAATCGCATATATAGTTTGAATGTTAGTGCAGGCAAGAGTTCAAAAATCTAGGTTGGGGGGACAATTTTTTCCTCCATCATATAGAAAATTTGATTTAAAAATGAAAGTTCTTGATTTTTGCACTACTTTTGTCTCCTTTCTACACTTCAGTTTCTCTTGTAACCAAGAAGTTTTTTTGGGAAATCGCATATATAATTTGAAAGTAAATGAGAGCAAGAGTTCAAAAACCTAGGTTGGGAGGGTCGATTTTTTCCTCCATCATATAAAAAATGTGATTTAAAAATGAAAGTTCTTGATTTTCGAACTAATTTTGTCTCCTTTCAAAACTTCGGTTTCTATTGCAAACAACAAGTTTTTTGGAGAAATCGCATATATAGTTTAAATGTTAGTGCAGGCAAGAGTTCAAAAATCTAGGTTGGGGGGACAATTTTTTCCTCCATCATATAGAAAATTTGATTTAAAAAAAAAAGTTCTTGATTTTTGCACTACTTTTGTCTCCTTTCAAAACTTCATTTTCTCTTGCAACCAACAAGTTTTTTTGGAGAAATCGTATATATAGTTTGAATGTAAGTGCAAGCAAGAGTTCAAAAACCTAGGTTGGGAGGGTCGATTTTTTCCTCCATCATATAAAAAATTTGATTTAAAAATGAAAGTTCTTGATTTTCGAACTACTTTTGTCTCCTTTCAAAACTTCGGTTTCTATTGCAAACAACAAGTTTTTTGGAAAAATCGCATATATAGTTTGAATGTTAATGCAGGCAAGAGTTCAAAAACCTAGGTTGGGGGGTCGATTTTTTCCTCCATCATATAGAAAATTTGATTTAAAAATGAAAGTTCTTGATTTTCGAACTACTTTTGTCTCCTTTCAAAACTTCGGTTTCTATTGCAAACAACAAGTTTTTTTCGGAGAAATCGCATATATAGTTTGAATGTAAGTGCAAGCAAGAGTTCAAAAACCTTGGTTGGGGGGTCGATTTTTTCCTCCATCATATAGAAAATTTGATTTAAAAATGAAAGTTCTTGATTTTTGCACTACTTTTGTCTCCTTTCTACACTTCAGTTTCTCTTGTAACCAAGAAGTTTTTCGGAGAAATCGCATATATAGTTTGAATGTAAGTGCAAGCAAGAGTTCAAAAACCTTGGTTGGGGGGTCGATTTTTTCCTCCATCATATAGAAAATTTGATTTAAAAATGAAAGTTCTTGATTTTTGCACTACTTTTGTCTCCTTTCTACACTTCAGTTTCTCTTGTAACCAAGAAGTTTTTTGGGAAATCGCATATATAATTTGAAAGTAAATGAGAGCAAGAGTTCAAAAACCTAGGTTGGGGGGTCGATTTTTTCCTCCATCATATAGAAAATTTGATTTAAAAATGAAAGTTCTTGATTTTCGAACTACTTTTGTCTCCTTTCAAAACTTCGGTTTCTATTGCAAACAACAAGTTTTTTTCGGAGAAATCGCATATATAGTTTGAATGTAAGTGCAAGCAAGAGTTCAAAAACCTAGTTTGGGGGGTCGATTTTTTCCTCCATCATATAGAAAGTTTGACTTAAAAATGAAATTTCTTGATTTTCGAACTACTTTTGTCTCCTTTCAAAACTTCATTTTCTATTGCAAGCAACAAGTTCTATTTGGAGAAATCGCATATATAGTTTGAAAGTAAATGAAAGCAAGAGTCCAAAAACCTAGGTTGGGAGGGTCGATTTTTTCCTCCATCACATAAAAAATTTGATTTAAAAATGAAAGTTCTTGATTTTCGAACTACTTTTGTCTCCTTTCAAAACTTCGGTTTCTATTGCAAACAAAAAGCTTTTTTTGGAGAAATCGCATATATAGTTTGAATGTTAGTGCAGGCAAGAGTTCAAAAACCTAGGTTGGGGGGGTCGATTTTTAACTCCATCATATAGAAAATTTGATTTAAAAATGATAGTTCTTGATTTTCGAACTACTTTTGTCTCCTTTCAAAACTTCGGTTTCTATTGCAAACAACAAGTTTTTTTCGGAGAAATCGCATATATAGTTTGAATGTAAGTGCAAGCAAGAGTTCAAAAACCTAGGTTGGGGGGTCGATTTTTTCCTCCATCATATAGAAAGTTTGACTTAAAAATGAAATTTCTTGATTTTTGAACTACTTTTGTCTCCTTTCAAAACTTCATTTTCTCTTGCAACCAACAAGTTTATTTGGAGAAATCGTATATATATTTTGAATATAAGTGCAAGCAAGAGTTCAAAAATCTAGGTTGGGAGGGTCGATTTTTTCCTCCATCATATGAAAAATTTGATTTAAAAATGAAAGTTCTTGATTTTCGAACTACTTTTGTCTCCTTTCAAAACTTCGGTTTCTATTGCAAACAACAAGTTTTTTTTGGAGAAATCGCATATATAGTTTGAATGTTAGTGCAGGCAAGAGTTCAAAAATCTAGGGTGGGGGTCAATTTTTTCCTCCATCATATAGAAAATTTGATTTAAAAATGAAAGTTCTTGATTTTTGCACTACTTTTGTCTCCTTTCTACACTTCAGTTTCTCTTGTAACCAAGAAGTTTTTTGGGAAATCGCATATATAATTTGAAAGTAATTGAGAGCAAGAGTTCAAAAACCAAGGTTGGGGGGGGTCGATTTTTTCCTCCATCATATAGAAAATTTGATTTATAAATGAAAGTTCTTGATTTTCGAACTACTTTTGTCTCCTTTCAAAACTTCGGTTTCTATTGCAAACAACAAGTTTTTTTCGGAGAAATCGCATATATAGTTTGAATGTAAGTGCGAGCAAGAGTTCAAAAACCGAGGTTGGGGGGGTCGATTTTTTCCTCCATCATATAGAAAGTTTGACTTAAAAATGAAATTTCTTGATTTTCGAACTACTTTTGTCTCCTTTCAAAACTTCATTTTCTATTGCAAGCAACAAGTTTTATTTGGAGAAATCGCATATATAGTTTGAAAGTAAATGAAAGCAAGAGTTCAAAAACCTAGGTTGGGAGGGTCGATTTTTTCCTCCATCATATAAAAAATTTGATTTAAAAATGAAAGTTCTTGATTTTCGAACTACATTTGTCTCCTTTCAAAACTTCGGTTTCTATTGCAAACAACAAGTTTTTTGGAGAAATCGCATATAAAGTTTGAATGTCAGTGCAGGCAAGAGTTCAAAAACCTAGGTTGGGGGGTCAATTTTTTCCTCCATCATATAGAAAATTTGATTTAAAAATGAAAGTTCTTGATTTTCGAACTACTTTTGTCTCCTTTCAAAACTTCAGTTTCTATTGCAAGCAACAAGTTTTATTTGGAGAAATCGCATATGTAGTTTGAAAGTAAATGAAAGCAAGTGTTCAAAAACCTAGGTTGGGGGGTCGATTTTTTCCTCCATCATATAGAAAATTTGATTTAAAAATGAAAGTTCTTGATTTTCGAACTACTTTTGTCTCCTTTCAAAACTTCGGTTTCTATTGCAAACAACAAGTTTTTTTCGGAGAAATCGCATATATAGTTTGAATTTAAGTGCAAGCAAGAGTTCAAAAACCTAGGTTGGGGGGTCGATTTTTTCCTCCATCATATAGAAAGTTTGACTTAAAAATGAAATTTCTTGATTTTTGAACTACTTTTGTCTCCTTTCAAAACTTCATTTTCTCTTGCAACCAACAAGTTTATTTGGAGAAATCGTATATATATTTTGAATATAAGTGCAAGCAAGAGTTCAAAAATCTAGGTTGGGAGGGTCGATTTTTTCCTCCATCATATGAAAAATTTGATTTAAAAATGAAAGTTCTTGATTTTCGAACTACTTTTGTCTCCTTTCAAAACTTCGGTTTCTATTGCAAACAACAAGTTTTTTTGGAGAAATCGCATATATAGTTTGAATGTTAGTGCAGGCAAGAGTTCAAAAATCTAGGTTGGGGGTCAATTTTTTCCTCCATCATATAGAAAATTTGATTTAAAAATGAAAGTTCTTGATTTTTGCACTACTTTTGTCTCCTTTCTACACTTCAGTTTCTCTTGTAACCAAGAAGTTTTTTGGGAAATCGCATATATAATTTGAAAGTAATTGAGAGCAAGAGTTCAAAAACCAAGGTTGGGGGGGTCGATTTTTTCCTCCATCATATAGAAAATTTGATTTATAAATGAAAGTTCTTGATTTTCGAACTACTTTTGTCTCCTTTCAAAACTTCGGTTTCTATTGCAAACAACAAGTTTTTTTCGGAGAAATCGCATATATAGTTTGAATGTAAGTGCAAGCAAGAGTTCAAAAACCGAGGTTGGGGGGGTCGATTTTTTCCTCCATCATATAGAAAGTTTGACTTAAAAATGAAATTTCTTGATTTTCGAACTACTTTTGTCTCCTTTCAAAACTTCATTTTCTATTGCAAGCAACAAGTTTTATTTGGAGAAATCGCATATATAGTTTTAAAGTAAATGAAAGCAAGAGTTCAAAAACCTAGGTTGGGAGGGTCGATTTTTTCCTCCATCATATAAAAAATTTGATTTAAAAATGAAAGTTCTTGATTTTCGAACTACATTTGTCTCCTTTCAAAACTTCGGTTTCTATTGCAAACAACAAGTTTTTTGGAGAAATCGCATATAAAGTTTGAATGTTAGTGCAGGCAAGAGTTCAAAAACCTAGGTTGGGGGGTCAATTTTTTCCTCCATCATATAGAAAATTTGATTTAAAAATGAAAGTTCTTGATTTTCGAACTACTTTTGTCTCCTTTCAAAACTTCAGTTTCTATTGCAAGCAACAAGTTTTATTTGGAGAAATCGCATATGTAGTTTGAAAGTAAATGAAAGCAAGTGTTCAAAAACCTAGGTTGGGGGGTCGATTTTTTCCTCCATCATATAGAAAATTTGATTTAAAAATGAAAGTTCTTGATTTTCGAACTACTTTTGTCTCCTTTCAAAACTTCGGTTTCTATTGCAAACATGTTTTTTTGGAAAAATCGCATATATAGTTTGAATGTTAGTGCAGTCAAGAGTTCAAAAACCTAGGTTGGGGTGGTCGATTTTTTCCTCCATCATATAGAAAATTTGATTTAAAAATGAAATTCTTGATTTTCGAACTACTTTTGTCTCCTTTCAAAACTTCAGTTTCTATTGCAAGCAACAAGTTTTATTTGGAGAAATTGCATATATAGTTTGAAAGTAAATGAAAGCAAGTGTTCAAAAACCTAGGTTGGGGGGTCGATTTTTTCCTCCATCATATAGAAAATTTGATTTAAAAATGAAAGTTCTTGATTTTCGAACTACTTTTGTCTCCTTTCAAAACTTCGGTTTCTATTGCAAACATGTTTTTTGGAAAAATCGCATATATAGTTTGAATGTTAGTGCAGTCAAGAGTTCAAAAACCTAGGTTGGGGTGGTCGACTTTTTCCTCCATCATATAGAAAATTTGATTTAAAAATGAAATTCTTGATTTTCGAACTACTTTTGTCTCCTTTCAAAACTTCGGTTTCTATTGCAAACAACAAGTTTTTTTCGGAGAAATCGCATATATAGTTTGAATGTAAGTGCAAGCAAGAGTTCAAAAACCGAGGTTGGGGGGGTCGATTTTTTCCTCCATCATATAGAAAGTTTGACTTAAAAATGAAATTTCTTGATTTTCGAACTACTTTTGTCTCCTTTCAAAACTTCATTTTCTATTGCAAGCAACAAGTTTTATTTGGAGAAATCGCATATATAGTTTGAAAGTAAATGAAAGCAAGAGTTCAAAAACCTAGGTTGGGAGGGTCGATTTTTTCCTCCATCATATAAAAATTTGATTTAAAAATGAAAGTTCTTGATTTTCGAACTACATTTGTCTCCTTTCAAAACTTCGGTTTCTATTGCAAACAACAAGTTTTTTGGAGAAATCGCATATAAAGTTTGAATGTTAGTGCAGGCAAGAGTTCAAAAACCTAGGTTGGGGGGTCAATTTTTTCCTCCATCATATAGAAAATTTGATTTAAAAATGAAAGTTCTTGATTTTCGAACTACTTTTGTCTCCTTTCAAAACTTCAGTTTCTATTGCAAGCAACAAGTTTTATTTGGAGAAATCGCATATGTAGTTTGAAAGTAAATGAAAGCAAGTGTTCAAAAACCTAGGTTGGGGGGTCGATTTTTTCCTCCATCATATAGAAAATTTGATTTAAAAATGAAAGTTCTTGATTTTCGAACTACTTTTGTCTCCTTTCAAAACTTCGGTTTCTATTGCAAACATGTTTTTTTTGGAAAAATCGCATATATAGTTTGAATGTTAGTGCAGTCAAGAGTTCAAAAACCTAGGTTGGGGTGGTCGATTTTTTCCTCCATCATATAGAAAATTTGATTTAAAAATGAAATTCTTGATTTTCGAACTACTTTTGTCTCCTTTCAAAACTTCAGTTTCTATTGCAAGCAACAAGTTTTATTTGGAGAAATTGCATATATAGTTTGAAAGTAAATGAAAGCAAGGATTCAGAAACCTAGGTTGGGGGGGTCGATTTTTTCCTCCATCATATAGAAAATTTGATTTAAAAATGAAAGTTCTTGATTTTCGAACTACTTTTGTCTCCTTTCAAAACTTCACTTTCTATTGCAAGCAACAAGTTTTATTTGGAGAAATCGCATATATAGTTTGAAAGTAAATGAAAGCAAGGGTTCAAAAACCTAGGTTGGGGGGGTCGATTTTTTCCTCCATCATATAGAAAGTTTGACTTAAAAATGAAATTTCTTGATTTTCGAACTACTTTTGTCTCCTTTCAAAACTTCATTTTCTATTGCAAGCAACAAGTTTTATTTGGAGAAATCGCATATATAGTTTGAAAGTAAATGAAAGCAAGAGTTCAAAAACCTAGGTTGGGAGGGTCGATTTTTTCCTCCATCATATAAAAAATTTGATTTAAAAATGAAAGTTCTTGATTTTCGAACTACATTTGTCTCCTTTCAAAACTTCGGTTTCTATTGCAAACAACAAGTTTTTTGGAGAAATCGCATATAAAGTTTGAATGTTAGTGCAGGCAAGAGTTCAAAAACCTAGGTTGGGGGGTCAATTTTTTCCTCCATCATATAGAAAATTTGATTTAAAAATGAAAGTTCTTGATTTTCGAACTACTTTTGTCTCCTTTCAAAACTTCAGTTTCTATTGCAAGCAACAAGTTTTATTTGGAGAAATCGCATAGGTAGTTTGAAAGTAAATGAAAGCAAGTGTTCAAAAACCTAGGTTGGGGGGTCGATTTTTTCCTCCATCATATAGAAAATTTGATTTAAAAATGAAAGTTCTTGATTTTCGAACTACTTTTGTCTCCTTTCAAAACTTCGTTTCTATTGCAAACATGTTTTTTTTGGAAAAATCGCATATATAGTTTGAATGTTAGTGCAGTCAAGAGTTCAAAAACCTAGGTTGGGGTGGTCGATTTTTTCCTCCATCATATAGAAAATTTGATTTAAAAATGAAATTCTTGATTTTCGAACTACTTTTGTCTCCTTTCAAAACTTCAGTTTCTATTGCAAGCAACAAGTTTTATTTGGAGAAATTGCATATATAGTTTGAAAGTAAATGAAAGCAAGGATTCAGAAACCTAGGTTGGGGGGGTCGATTTTTTCCTCCATCATATAGAAAATTTGATTTAAAAATGAAAGTTCTTGATTTTCGAACTACTTTTGTCTCCTTTCAAAACTTCACTTTCTATTGCAAGCAACAAGTTTTATTTGGAGAAATCGCATATATAGTTTGAAAGTAAATGAAAGCAAGGGTTCAAAAACCTAGGTTGGGGGGGTCGATTTTTTCCTCCATCATATAGAAAATTTGATATAAAAATGAAAGTTCTTGATTTTCGAACTACTTTTGTCTCCTTTCAAAACTTCACTTTCTATTGCAAGCAACAAGTTTTATTTGGAGAAATCGCATATATAGTTTGAAAGTAAATGAAAGCAAGGGTTCAAAAACCTAGGTTGGGGGGGGTCGACTTTTTCCTCCATCATATAGAAAATTTGATTTAAAAATGAAAGTTCTTGATTTTCGAACTACTTTTGTCTCCTTTCAAAAATTCGGTTTCTATTGCAAACAACAAGTTTTTTTTGGAGAAATTGCATATATATTTTGAATGTTAGTGCAGGCAAGAGTTCAAAAACCTAGGTTGGGGGGTCGATTTTTTCCTCCATCATATAGAAAATTTGATTTCAAAATAAAAGTTTTGCACTACTTTTGTCTCTTTTCAATCTTTTATGCGGACATTGGTTTTTAGTGTAACTGAAAAAAGTTGTCGATTTTATTTTTTTTATTGGATAAGGATCCTAGTGATTGGTGACTCAAATCTCCGCGATGCAAAAACTTATCTCGAGCAGGACGAACTCCTGAGAAAGTACTGGTAATTAAATTTCTTGTGTTTTAAAAAATCTTCCAAAAAACTTTTGTCTATTTTTTTCCATATTGTTGCAGCATTTCTTACGATGCACAAGGGGGACGTCGTTGCGATCATTTAATGGCTCTTGCTATGTCAGCTAAGCAATTTAGTCATGTCTTTGTCATTGTTGGTGATAACGATGCAAAAACAAAACCAGTCGGCTTTATTTCCAAAAAATTCGAGGAATTTCGCGATGCCATATGGCCAACTGAGGTGAAATTTGCGGGCCATATGCGGCGAAAAGATTTACCACAAGAGCTGGTCTCCAAAAATAATATGTACTTGCGCAACAAGTTAGGTTACCAACTCAAAGGAACTCGAATTATAAAAAGAGAGGACTTTAGTGACGCGTGTAACTTTCATTTTGATGAGTTTGGTGAAGGTTATCGTCACATGGCCGCGCTCATCCTTTCTGTGGTTAAAGATTTCTTGGTGGGTGTTGAGTGTTGATGAGTGTTGATTGCTCTAAGGTGACTCCCAGTCAGTTTGGTTGTTGATGTCCAAATATTATTTATGTGACTCAATCAATTAAAATTGTTACTGTTCACTCATATTTCTTTTGAATTATAAGTCTATTCAATTATAAATATATAGATCTGTTTGTTTGTTTTGATATCTGATATTTTAATTCGGAACTTTAGATGCTTCTTTGTTTTTAAAACTGTTTCAGATTTTATTCATGTAATTTGCCATTCTACGATCTATTCAGACGCAGTCGGCGAGATTCGAGCGCCTCTGCGAGACTTCAGCTAGTCCATGAAGTCTGTTGGCTCACATGGATCGGGGTTATTCTACAGGTGGTTTACGAGTAAACGTTGCCAGCGTCTCGGGCGAGATCACAGGTGACAGCAGGATATATGAAATGTGACAGCGCGCGATACGAACACACGGATACGGATATTAAATGCGAATACGAATATTGAATACGAATACGAATATTAAATACGAATACGAATATTAAATACGAATACGAATATTAAATACGAATACGAGTATTAAATACGAATACGAATATGAATATGAATTTAAAATGTGAATATTATCGAACTCAAACAACTTTTTTTGAACTGACTCCATAAAAAAGTTCGTTTTCTATGTCTTTTAAGCATGATTCTTTTATTTACCACTATTTATGATGCAATGCATTGTTTTTCACCCATACTATTTTCATTTCAAAGCATCATTTTTGCAGGCAAGAATTGTTGAAGTGGCACTTAATTAGGCACTTAATTCCCCCGAGCGGGGGCAATTTGTTTACACTCAAGTGGTTTTGCTCTTGCAATTACGCCTAACCAGAATAACATCAGTCAGATTTCTTTCATGTACATATCGAATGCAGCATGCTGAGGAGTTATGTGCATAATAAATACATTAGGATTTAAAATAATGGCCATAGGGCGCTCATACGATGACTCATTTTGTTAAAATTTTACAGCCTATAAATTAGAAAAAGTGACATGTACAGAGTAATGGAAATTGCAAAAAACAATGTAATTTAAATGATTCAGTGCTGAAATCCTATGAAAGCTAACTCCGGAATACTTGAGTAGCGTTCGCACTTTTAGCCTTAGAACGTAACAGTTTTTGAGTTAGAAGTCTGTTTATTGCCCCGGCAATACTTTAAATATGCGTGTATTAATTATATTGTCTTTCTGACCTATGGCAACTTCTCACTTAGGTTACAATGGACAGAGGTAAAAACGGATTACCAAAAGTTCTGAAATCCAATTAATTTTGATATCGATTGGTAAAGACTCGTTTTAGTAGATTTCTGTTTAATTTTGAAAACTGGACACACGAATAGTAGTGATTTGGTATTCAAGTGACCATATAAATTTCCTCAGTATCAGTTAATGAATTTTTCACGTGCTCAAAAAGCATGACAAAGTATCGAAAGTTTTATTCACGTCAAATTACTTGATGAAACAGACCCTGAAAATCTCTTTCTTCTTCATTTTCTTACATGGTCCGATTTTTTCAACAAAAATATTAATTATCTACTGCTGAGAATCACGGGTGAGCTTTGACCTGCAATTAAAGGATGACGAGTTTAAGATTACGGTGGATGAGAAAAGTTCGCCTGTACTCAAGCCCGAAAATATAGATCATCGTCTCTTCAATATGAAAAGAAGCTGGTGAAACTTACAAACTAGCAAATATATAATAGCCACAACCGCTTAAAAGTCAAAACATAAGCTACCACAATATCAACAAAAATATAGAAACTATCATTAATCGAGAGAAAATGCAAAATTAAAAAAAAACTTAAATGTCAGCCCAGAATATTTCTTCGTGAAAGCATTTTTTTAAAAAAAATAGAAGTCATCCCTGAAACCAAAGATTTCTCGCTGGTCGAATCGAGAACTCTCACCCAGTTGTTCTTTCCCAAACTCTTTGGACTTAAAGTTGTCTGAGGTTTCCCTTCTTCCTGTTTTTTCTCCTTGGCTTTCAATTCATCCCACTGCTTTTTCCCAGGAAATGCCTTCTCAATGGGGCATGGTCTTAGTCCAAATATGGCCATGTATTTACTCACCAGGAATCTTCTGCACCTGTAGCCCATTTTGGATCTTCCTTCTATGAAGTGAATGTTGATCACTGAAAATGTTGCTCAGTATTAAGTTTTTTTTTCATTGCTACAAATTCAATAATGAACATACCCGGCAGATTGCCGGAAAATAGCCGCCGTTGATTCCTATAACTCTATTGGGATTGATAGAAAAGAAAATATCAACAAAAATTGATTTTTGTATAAAAACATTCTTAAGTGCGATTTATTTTGATGTCATTTCGTAATTGAACAAACTCCTGTCTCTCAGTGAAAGGCTACAGGGTCTAGTATCAATACCAATAAGTATTTATTAAGGGTTTATCCCGTTTCTATTTCGGACTTTGATTTTTTATACTGACTCTCTTCATTTTGAATTGCTTTGCTGATCAGCTGCTGTTTAAAAGGACTTTGAGCAGAATGACAGAAGAGTGAAACTAGCCTAGAGAAGTCAAAAAGATTTCACGCAAAATGTCGAAAAAGCGGCAAAATGGGTAACGCGAAAAAAAAGGTTCGACGAAGTAAAAACATAGCAGGACAGAAGAGTGAAACATAGCAGAATGACAGAAAAGTAAAACTAGCCTAGAGAAGTCAAAAAGATTTCACGCAAAAAGTCGAAAAAGCGGCAAAATGGGTAAAGCGAAAAAAAAATTCGACGAAGTGAAAGACATAGCAGGACAAGTCCTGACGAACAATTCAAAGAATTTTCATTGACTAAACAAAAATCTAGACCTGCAATGAACTATGAATGGATTGGGAAAACTAATTAGAAAAAAAATCCGATCCACCAAAATCGAAAAAATAGTAAACATCAAAGTGAAATTGCCGCATGCGAACAAAAAACGACTAGGGAGAAGGCGAATTTTTGTTCAGACACCGTTTGCTCAATCTATATTAAAATAAGAGCGAAAAAATTCACGCCGCAAAACAACTCGCTTTTTCGCTCCACTTTCTGTTTCGTCGTGACCAAAATCACCACTCCAACTTGACTTCAAACATCATGAAAATGTGTGAACAGATATTTAAAAAAAGATAGCGCCCCAATACAATTCAAATTCTTTGAAGTGTAAAAAAAATAGGAGCGCCATCCGTCAATAAGTATCTTCGCAATTACCTTGATATATACGATGAAAATTATTCAAAATGAATTATAAAGAGAAAGGACAGTTTGTCTAGGTGCCATTAAACATGGCAAAAAACCTAATTTTTGTTTAGGAACACCTTTAAGCTGTGATAATAAAACTCAAAAAAGAAACATTCCGACTCTGTCTTGATTAGCTAAAATAGAATTATCTAAAAATTTATGAAAGAAATTATATATTTCTGCGGTAGAAGTGTTTTCAATATTTTCGAGTAGTTCATGATCGTAACCAAGAAGCATTCTTAAGACCCGCCTTATCCTTACTATCATTGAAAAACCAAGAAATAGATTTTTACATAGATTCATCTTGTTTTTAATCAACTGCTTGGTTTTTAAGGCAGTTTTGCATTGAGAAACCCTTATTATTATTTTGTCAATTTTCCGATAAAAATAAAAGGAAAAGAGCAAAAAGAACAGAATGCTAACTAAATAAAATGAGCAGAATGTGAACCCTTGAAGTTTTGGAGCGCATTGAACTGAATAAGCGTAAAAATTTTCTCTCATTGCTGTCAGCAATCCATCCAATCCTTTTCGTTCCCTCCACTCGACACATTCTCTGTCATATTTGATGAATATAGAGCAAAGTAGAACATTTTTATTTCCTTTGAACAACCGGATCTATTCTGTTTTGCCCCCCCCCCCAGTTTAGTGGGCTTATATATTTTACGCCCCCAGGCGCGCGTGCTATTTTTTCACATAGTAACGTGCTATATAACATAAAATTTGTATGTAATTGGGGGGGGCGAAAAAAATACTGGGGGTGGGGGCAAAACAGAATAGATCTGAACAACCTGTGCCTCGACAAATTCTCAATAAAAGCGTACTCAATCTAAACGTATTTACCGACGGCTGTCAAAATCGTGTCCAAAGTCATTTGAGTGACAGCAATTCCTAGAAAAATGGCCACGAGAGGGAAATTACGAGAGCTGGCTGGCAAAATATCCGAAATTGTTCCAAAAGACACAACAGCCGCGAGAAGAATCGTGATTGAGAGCGACAATTTCTCCCCCGATTCGGGTGGAATTAAGTAAACAAGAGCCGACAGGATATATAAAAGGATATTGGGTAGGAGGAAAATAACTGTGTAAAATAGGTGTTCACGTTTCAGGTTTAACTCGACTATCATTTGGTCAAAAAAGGCAAGTCCTCGCCAGTCCCGTTCATTGTAGGATATTTTGACTGGGGGGACTAGTTCCCATTCGTCGTGTTTCTTGTAGTAGGCTAAGTCGGCTTCTTCCAAAGGCGTTAGAGCATCCGGTCCTGAAAACATAATAATTTTTTGCTCAATGTTTTATGCACAATTTTTTGCTGGGGCGGGGTTGGATTTTTCCGTCCAAAAAAATTTGTAAGCGTAGGATGCAATGAGAAAAAAATTAAATTGAAGCCTCCTAATAGATCTAAGTTTTGGCCCTGGAGTCAATTCCTCAAAAACTTCTGCATTCGTAGCCCATTGCGGCCCCATTTGTACATTGTTACAGCATTTTGTTCCCCTTGAAAGATCTAAACACTCCCGCCCTCCCATCAACAAAATACCGCAAACTCTTTTGCCACTCTCACGCCATGATGTGGAGGACATTTGGATGCGATAGGCACGAGCAAACTTAGTATCTATGTAGCTTTTATATGTGGTACAATAGTGAAATAAATTAGGAAGATGGAAAATGGTTAAAGTTCCATTTTTATCGACTGAACTATTTTTTCAACTGACTCTTCAAAACTCAGCTTAATTTGATTTCTCGAAAGAAAAAATTGGAAAAATTATCAATTGAATTTAATCGCGGCACACTAATAATTCGAAGTATGTAGTGTTTAAAATTTACCTTAGCAAAAGTTAAGATAAAGTGTTATTTTAATCTTCTCTTGTTTCTTAGAGCAACTAGATATGTGATGTTTAAGATGATTAAAAAAAGCAAAAAACAACTTTGCCATGCTTTGTTAAAGTATATCGAGAGTTAAAAGCGGATACGCGAAAGTTTTTATTCTTGGACCACTCTTATGAGATAAAAATTCACTTTTGCTGAATTGTTATTGTAGAACATCTGGTAGGTATCTTTAAAAATTGGAGATAAACTAGAACAAATAGTTTGACTTTGAACACCTTGATCATTTTATGACAGTTTGATCATTTTTGATCATTTTATTTGCAATGCTTGTTTGATCAGATTAACAGATTATTTCAACTAATATCAAAAAAAGTTCTCCAAATTTTTTCCCAAAAAATCTTGGCATTATGTAAAGACATACCTAATCTGTACACATCTTTGTCAAGCGCCCAGGGTCCAAACTTGAAGACGCAAGTTTGACTGTCAAAGGGGAACATAGACACATCGAACGTGCATGAGAACTTGATTGTTGATATGGATGTGCGATAGGCTACCAATCCTGTAAATCCGAACAGTAACTGACGTTCAAAAGATTCGTGAACAATGTCAATTGCATCAAGCTCAACTGAAACACAACCATTGCAATATTTTGAAGTCTTAATTGGAATTTTGAACAACATCATGTTTATTTGAAAGGTTTTTTTGGCTTTTTCGAGAGCCGCCATGTTTACTTTTTTGTGAAAAAAAGTTAGAAATCCCGAAAAACTGGGCCATGCATTGCTGATGAGAGCTGAATTAATACAAAAATATGCTGCCATAAAATTCCCTAGAGAAAATTCCGCAATCAAACTTTCGACTAGGGATCCCAGATTGAGTTGCGCGAACTGAGCCAGAAATGCGGTTTCGGAAAAAAAACCCCACAGAACAAAACCCACTTTATTTTAGATAGGAAATAAACCCCCACTTTACTAGTAAAAAGCTGCGCATTTAGCGCATTCGGCCATACCTCAGCGGCTCTTGGGAGTTGATATGAAACTACCTCAACCGAACAAATTATCACTAACAGAATTCAATTTTAGAATGGGGCTTTATTTCCGTGGGAATTATTTTCCGTGGGGGTTTATTTCCTAGACCCCCAGAAATGATCTGAACAAATTGAATTGGTTCTGTACAACATGTTTCATTCTTTCACAGCTCCTTGAGCGGTCAGCTCAATCTTGATGCAATTATGCGCTGAAATACAGATTCTACACTGCTTGCTCAAATAATTGTCCAGCGCGTAAAAATATTACAGCTGTGATCAGATTAGGTTTGTAATCCAATTTAAACTTGTAAAGGTAATAGCACTTCACGAAAAAGTTAAAAGAGAGAGAACAAGCATTGAGCATACCAATATCAGCTTCCCAGAAAGTTCCCTTCGGTACCAGAAGCCCAGGAAACCTGTACTCGGACGCATTCCACTTGGCATGTTCTGAGTAATAGTAATAATACAGCCATAATTTCACTGTTATCACCCCCTGTCTCTCATTCACGTCTGATATTTGGTAGATATCTAAAACGCCGAGATAGATGAACACAATAAAGAGTACCCAGATCGCGGTGTCCAGACCGAAGTCACTTCTGATCAGACAATTTTCAACCGCACACCTGAGCATGGTACGTTCAAATACATGGTCTGGAAGTCCTCGATGGCACTTTAGTCTGGCCAATGATCTTGAACTTTTTCTGATCAGAGGTCTTTCAGGTGACCTCCGATGTCAGACTTGTATGGACCGTGAATTTTGACTTGTATGGTTCATAATGGACCTTCTTACAACAAAAATGATTTCGGTATTTGAATCGAAAAATGTGCAATGCTCACTTGGATCAAAGGTCGGATGAGTTTAGGAAAGACGTCTATAAATACCAAGACGTCTATAAACACTCAAATTTCAATAACAAATACAAATAGGATGAAAAATTTAGATGTTTTCTCTGGACCAAAGACTTTCTTTTCAGAATATGAAGAACTGACAAAGAAGTTTAAACTGATCGAGAATGACTTTTACGGTTATAAAAAATTCTTCAGTCGACCAACTCTTCTGCTCTTGCACAAAACTAATCTTCAATCAAATTTTGCAATACGGAGTCTTATCGTATTGCACTGCGATTATAACAGAACTCGAAAAGATAAATTGATCTCAAAATCATATCTTAAGAACTATTTTTAGTATTCGAAATTTTGAAAGCGTTCAGAAGGCCAAAAAAGACCGAAAAGTTTTGAACGCACAAGAATTTCACCTCTATAAACTAGTTAAATGCTTTCAAATGTTCTTAGAAAAGGATGACACTTTTGTTTGCATAAAGCTATCAACAAATTTGAAATACTGAAATTTAAGTGAAGAAGTTAGAAAAAGCGAATTTTAACTCTACAAGCAAAATCGACAACAAACAATAAGAAATGTTTGGTAGTGTGAGTACGTAAGATATTCAAATCTTTTTTCATAACTACACATTAACATATTCAAAAATTTAATAACGTTATCGAAAACAAAACTCCAAACTTTTTTACATACAATTCGGGAAAATTACGTACAAAGAAACCTCTTAAAGAATTTGCTGTGCTGTCCTTAGATTATGTTGAATTAGATTTGAATTTTCAAACGTCGAATAAAAAGTACATTGCATGGGTGCACTCAGCACTTGAGAGACATACAAATCGGAACCCTTCGAGTGGTGCCGACATTTTACTAGTTCATTGAAGAACAAAATGATGTGTAACATGAAGATCTACTTTACTGACCCCTACCGGAATTGTTTTAAGAGGAATGTAATGTACTTTTTATTCGACGTTTGCAAATTCAAATTTAATCTAACATAATATAAGGACAGCACAGCAAATTCTTTTCCAGGTCTGCTGAATGGCCGAAACATTTCATAATGAGTTGTTTTGAGTCTCCAAAAAATTGCATGTCGTGGTCGATAACACAGGTCAAAGAATTCAATAAGTTGAATTTTAAATTAAATTTTGAACTGAAAATATACAAAAATTAGCTTGTATTTATAGTGGTTATCTATGCGAAAATATACAGAAAAAATTTAGATTAGCTAAAAATATTTAACATGATTGGCATGTGAAAAGATCTTAACTCCGAATCCCGGAGGTGAATTTCTATTTTCATCAACATTTCATGAGAATCATATATGGCTTGGGTACAATCGAGTTCATTAGTTGGAGGTCAGTGGATGTTAGAATTAGGTTTCTATTGGTGGGAGAATTTACTTCTGACATATGATTGATAGGTCAATAAGATAATTTGTAGCCATTACTTATCGACACAGCAATAAAGTTCGTCAGGTAAGTTCTTCTTTCGTTCGTTGAAACTTTAATAAAACTTCTAAGTTTCTTGATGTTTCATTGAAACCATCACATCCTCCCTTTTTTTAAGCAAGTTTGTGGGTATAGGTTCTCCAAATCTGTCAGGTTGTTTTCTGTTCCTGGTTGATGTTCGTGAAGGCTCTGAGGTTTCGGGTTGTTGGTGCTCTGCAGATGATGTGGCTGCAGAAGCTTCATCTTGATGTGAAGGTCCCACATCTGTGTTCTGAGGTTGTAGTTCTGATTGAGATATGGTCTCCTCCACTGCTGGTTCAGTTTTCACATTGTCCTCGTCTAGTCTCGCAATTTGGTTGTCGCTCACTAGAATAGTCCGTGCTGAGTTTTCAGGCTGTATGAAAGATGTGTTCAGGCCCTTCCTGATGATGAAGGTAGCAGGAACTGAATTTGTCTTTTCGTTGGCCTTGAATAGAATGGGTTCGCACAAGTCGAAATCTGCTATTGCTGGTAGTCTCATTCTGCGTCCCAAAAGGAGTTCAACTGGAGTTTTGCTCCTCGTCTTTGAAGTGTTGCGATGTGTCATCAGTGCCCTTTGCAGGAATGCTCCAAATGACACATTAAAGTTGGGACTCCACGCTTGAAGTGCCGCTTCACTGTCTCAACTGCTCTTTCAGCTAGTCCGTTAGCTCTTGGATGATAGACGGGTGATTCTATTTTCTTAATTCCCAGTGATTCACACCACTGTTTAAGGTCACCACTTACAAATTCAGGACCATTATCAGAAACTAAAGTTTTTGGTATTCCGAATCTTGCAAAGATCTGACTAAGATATATTTTAACTGTTTCTGATGTTCTATTTCCCGCGGGGAAGGCTTCTATCCAACCAGAACCCGCGTCAACAATTATTAATATATTGCCTTGGTCCTTAACATAACCCCAGTCCATGTGGAGCCGTTCCCAAACGTCGGCTTCTGGCCACGTAGAGACTGTTTTTCCCAGGCTAGGCCTGTTCAATTGACAATTCTTACATTTACTAACAAAGTGTTGAACGTCTTGGGTAATGCCAGGCCACCAAGCTATCATTCTGACTGATGCCTCAGTTGCTTTCTTTCCGGGATGTGTCTCATGCGCTTTTGCCAAAACCAAGTGTCGTAGTTTGGGTGGAATGAAAGGAACAACACCTCTGAAGATGATTCCATTATGTAAAGTAAGTGCATCTTTCTGTTGTTCGAATCCTTTTTCCGCTTCTGAACATTGTTTCCAATTGCCGCTTTTGATTCGTTTCATTATGTCCTGGAAGAGTCTGTTTGTTCCAAGTTCAGTTTTGATTTCTGCTTGGGTCACCAAATCACTCTGAGCGAAGTAGATGTTATTGATTGCGAAGCACACTCGATCGTTGTCGGATTCGTCTTCGTCAAAATCCATTCTGCTCAAAGCATCTGCATGGGGTATCTGCTCCCCTGGTGTGTACTTCAACTCATAGTCGAAGCCCATTAGAGCTATTGCCCATCTTGTGATTCTCGCTGATGCTGTCTTCGGGATCTCCTCGTCTGCGGCAAAGAGATATTTGAGTGGTTTGTGGTCAGTCTGTAGGGTAAATCGTCTTCCAAGAAGGAATTGCTTCAATCTTGTGACCACAAAGGCAATTGCCAATGCTTCCCGCTCTATGTTCGAGTAGTTTTGCTACGCTGGAGTCAATTTTCTCGATACATATATAACTGGATGTCCTTCTTGCGAAAGAACCCCGCCAATGCCTTTTTTTCAGAGGCGTCAGTAGTAACTGTTGCTTCTTTTTGTAGACTATATGGCTGTACTAGTGGGTTAGCACATAATTCATTTTTTATGTCTTCAAAGGCTTTTTGTTGCATTTTGCCCCATGAGAAATCGCAATTTCTCATGTTATTTAAGGGTAGCATTTTTGTTGCAAAATCAGGAATCATTCTTCCGTAAAAATTAGCTAGCTCAACAAACGATTCGAGTAGTTTTTTGTTAGTTGGTGCTTTTGCATTTTTTATTTTTTCAACATGTTTGGGATCTGGTGGTATTCCCTCCTTTGAAATGGAGTATCCCAAAAAGCAAACGCTATCGACTGGTTTTGAGTTAGATATTTTCTCATTAATAGTAAAATTTTTCTCACGTAGTCGACTCTTGACTGCAAGCATTCTCTTGTCGAACTGCTCCTTGGTAGTTCCATACACCAACACATCGTCCTGAAAGATCACAACACATTTGATTCCTTTGAGTGTTGATTCTATACAATTCTGGAAGATTGAAGAAGAGTTTTTCAATCCCTGAGGTAGTCGGCACATCTTGAACAGTCCCTGAGATGTGTTGATTGTGCATATATCTTTTGCTTCTTCGTCAAGTTCAATTTGATAGTAGGCATCTGAGAGGTCAATTTTGCCAAAGTATGAGGCGCCATGTAGGTTATGGAAGATCGTCTCCATGTCTGGTATTGGGTAGTCCTCATCCATGACCTTGCCATTGATGTGCACTTTCAAGTCCACGCAAAGTCTCAGTTCTCCACTCTTCTTTCTCTGCCACACCACTGGAGATGCATTAGTGACTCCTCCTGGCTGTACCGGTTCAAGGATGCCTTGTCTGACCATTTGTTCCAGCTTCTCTGTGACCTTGTCTTGAAGAGGTAGAGGTATTTTTCTGGCTTTGCAGAACATTGGCTGTGTTCCTGGTATCAACTTCACATGAGCTTTGTAACCCTTCACAGCAGGTAGGTGCTCGGTTGTTATGTTGTTCACGCCGTGCTTGGGTAGAAGGTCTCTACCAAGTAGTCCAAATTCTTTATCAGACTGCACAACTGCGAGTTGTTTTTGAGTGAGCCTGCTTCCGTTCCACTCAACGTCACAAGTAAGTGATCCCAGAAGCGTTAATTGATGACCATCATAAGCTTCAAGATGTCTTATCTTACCATCCAACTGAGGTTTACCCAGCTCAGTCCATATTTTTGATGATATCACTGTGCTATCTGCACCTGTGTCTACCTGCATTTTTACTTTGCAGTTATTTATTGAGATGTATTCCCATGTCACAGACATGCTAAAGATTTGTTCTTTAGTATAAAACATTCCCATCTCCGATGCTGGAGATGCTTGCTCTGAAGAAACATTTTCTTCTTCGCAAAAGTTATTCTGTTTATTGTACTTACCTGAATTTGGTTGGGGTTTGCTTCTACACATTTTTGAGAAGTGTCCCACCTTTTCGCTGGACAAGGTCTACTAGAGTGTGGCTTACCTCCACACCTAGTGCACATGTTGTTGCTTTTATTAGTCGTAATTTTTTCATTTGGTTTTCGAAAAGTCTTTTTGAAGTTGAACCCAACTTCTTCTTTCACCGTAAAGGGTTTATTACATGATGAAGAACTTGCAAAAGCCATTGCTTGACTTCTGAACTGTAAGCTCTCGGTCATTTCAGTAACCGACATTGCTGGTTTTGCTTTAATACCGTCTAGTAGTCTAAGTTTTGCTTCAGGGTCCCTCAAGCCTGAAATAAACTTTATTTTTACCAACTCCTCTTCGGGGTTGGCCACTGTTTTTAATTTTTCGAAGTCACAATAGCGTGCTTCCTCTCTAAGACGTGCTAGGAAGTCGTCGTCTGACTCCCCTACACCTTGGATTACGGACAGAAATTCAGCCCTTTCTGCCGTTACTACTCTCTCTTTAGGAGAAATATAATTTTGAATCGCCAATCTGATGTCTTTATACGGTGTGTCTATTAAATTCCTAGGACTCATTAAGCTCCTAAGTTTAATAATTGCATCATGCCCGCACATACTAAGAAAGAGATTGGTTACCTGTAGGTCCTGTACAGTACCATCGGTGCTGACCTTGTCCTCTTTCTTCTCTGCGCGACATTTCGCCGCAAAAGACATAATCCACGCAGTAGCTGATTCTGCATTCTGTAGATCCAAAATTTGTCTGTCTGTAGCTGGTCTGGACACCATTGTCGTGGTCGATAACACGGGTCAAAGAATTCAATAAGTTGAATTTTAAATTAAATTTTGAACTGAAAAAATACAAAAATTAGCTTGTATTTATAGTGGTTATCTATGCGAAAATATACAGAGAAAATTTAGATTAGCTAAAAATATTTAACATGATTGGCATGTGAAAAGATCTTAACTCCGAATCCCGGAGGTGACTTTCTATTTTCATCAACATTTCATGAGAATCATATATGGCTTGGGTACAATCGAGTTCATTAGTTGGAGGTCAGTGGATGTTAGAATTAGGTTTCTGTTGGTGGGAGAATTTACTTCTGACATATGATTGATAGGTCAATAAGATAATGATAGCGCCAAAACAAAATTAGTATTGAGTTTAGTTTTGTAGCCATTACTTATTGACAAAGCAATAAAGTTCGTCAGGTAAGTTCCTCTTTCGTTCTTTGAAACTTTAATAAAACTTCTAAGTTTCTTGATGTTTCATTGAAACCATCACAGTGCAACCTTGTAAAGTTGTCGATGAACTTTGCCGCTGAAAGTTGACATATCTTCCCTACAGAAATGAATTCGTCTCTGACCAGAAAAATCTCAAAAATGAGAAGTGAAAAACGGTCAAAACCTTTTGTGTAAAGATGCCTGTATTTTACTATGAATATTCGGATACATATCTTTTTACTGTATGTAGTTGATGGAGATTTCAACCACGTCATAAATATCGTAACTGTTCCCTGTGACCACAAATTTTCATTCAATCCAATATTTTAAGTTTTAATTTATTTCTTTGATTTCTTCTACTTTTGAGTTTTCAAATATTTCTCGGTTTAATATCGCTCTTTGTTCTCAAATTCTATCAATACCCAGACTTCACCCAGAAAGCGCGTGGGGTATTTCCGTATCTAATGATTTCTTCATGGTCTTCTTTCCTACAAAAACCTGAGCCGTTTTCGCATTTTACCCCCAACTTTACCTATGAATATGTGAACTGTGTTGTTTTTCATATCATCAGGAGGCGCGTATTTGGGAAGAGAATTTTTGAGTCGCTCCATCAATTTGGTCTGTTCTGTAACTCCGTTTCGAGTCTCATTACTTGTCGTAGTCGCCCAGGTTACTGCAGACCCATATAGAACAAAACATAAAGTGAAAAAATTAAAAGAAGAGCAAAGTTTTAAATTAGCCCTCATTGGTTTGTAAATTTGAATGTGAAATTTTTGAATAAAATTTTTTTGAAATTAATTTTCTCCCTATAAGGTAAAATTGGTAAAAATGTTAAATTTGTTTTTCTGCTTTAAAATCTCTAGCTTGTCAATGTATGTCCTTTTGTTTACTTTAAAGTGTGATTTATTGTTTATCAAGCTGTGTGAACAATTCAGGTGACGTAAAAAGTTTAGTAATGAGCAAAAAGCTACCAATGGTCAAATATTAGAACAAATCTTCACAAATCTTCAAAACAAAAACAATAAAAAGTATGTGCGTGTATTCAAAACCTTCATAAAACGTTTGTTTAAATTTGGAGAGAAAGACGTCTTCATTTTGTAAATTAACATTGGTAAATTTGTTCAATAAACTATAGTCCACGCATCAAAGAGCATATTCATAAGCCATAATCATAGCTTGGCACCAACATTTTTTATGTGCAGTTTGAAATCTCAAAAGTTCACGTTTTGCTCAAAAGTTCATGTTTTGGTCATGCTTGATTGACGTTTTATTGTTTTGTTGTTGACCTGAGTAAAGTGAGACAATTCGCAATTACGGTTCCAAGATATTTATTAAAAATTAAAGAAATAGACAATCAAAAACAGTTTTCACATGGCGAATATTCATTTGTTAGTTGAAACTGGTAAACTTTGAAACTGATTGTTCGGTCAACGATAGAACTTCAATGTTGCTCCTCACAACTGATTATCTATCGTGGTAAAGTTTTTAATCTGTTTTTTAAGTTCAAAACTTTTTACCACTCTTGGCCTTTATCATAGTTTATAGCTGTTTATAACCTCAAAAAGGTCAGCCTAATCATGAGAGAAATGAAGATTTTTCAACCACTATGCAAGATTCTTGCGTAATCTTTAAAAAAAAATTCTGATTTGCGCTTTTTTTACATCGATTAGAGGTGTCAAACCTGTCCTACTATTGAATGAAATTTGAAGGAAAATTTCGTTAGAGCATGAAAACTCGTTCACATCTTAGCGAAAACTCATGTCTTTCATTTTACTTGCAAGAAACTTGCAAAGTTTGGATCATTTTTTCAGAATTCTGCAGGATCTGAAACATCTCATAAATATGAAAAGTTTTACAAATTGATCAGAAAAACACACATTTAGGTATATCCCTAGTTGATTGAGGACGGTTATCTTGCAAGATCTTGCAAGAATCTTGCAAGAATCTTGCAACACTATGCATCATCTTGCAAGACTCTTGCAAGATTCTTGCAAGATCTTGCAAGATAACCGTCCGAAATGCAAGAGTCTTGTAAGATAACCGACCATCTTACAAGACTCTTGCAAGATAACCGTCTTGCAAGAAGCGCCGGAAACGTGCCTTAGCTGCTGCATGGGCCTCTTTGGCTTCTTTGAAGATTAGAGAATAGGATTCGACCTATTCTCTAACCGTCAAAGAAAAGAAGAGAGACCCTAAAATTGCTAAGGCTAAAACGTATAAATAGGAACATCATCTAAATGCGCAGAAGGGGTCACAGAAAGGGCAGGGGGTTTTTTGCGCTGCAGCAGGGGTCACAGAAAGGGCAGGGGGTTTGTGTGCTGCAAAAGAAAGCAAACAAATATAAATAAGAACATCAGCAAAACACAAGCACATGAGAGGGGGCACAGAAAAGGGGTGGGGTTGAAGCGCAAAAGAAAAAGGAGCGAGAGAGAAGGGTGGGGTTAAAACGCGCTGAACACAAAGGCACAAAGAAAAGCAGATCGCCGTAGGCGAAAGGGGATGGGAAGAAAAAAAGCAAAGGGGAAAAAGAAACAAAGAGAAAAAACAAGCGAGCGCACGACCAAGAACGAGCGAGCGCACGAGGGAGACGGAGCAGGCGCAGGAGGGAGAAAGAGCGAGCGCAAACGACCGAGAGAACGAGCGAGCAGGAGCGTCGGGGACAAAGAACACGCGCGAAAACAAAAAAACAGAAAAAAAGCAGAAAAAAAGAGAAAAAATTGCCCGGAAGGCATACCTAGACAAACAGAATGAAACTAGAGAGACGAAAGGAGCAAGTTCACCTAGAGGGAGAGAGAGGGAAAGAGAGAGAAAGAGCGAGAGAGAGAGAGAGAGAAAGAGAGAGAGAGAGAGATAGAGAGAGAGAGAGAGAGAGAGAGAGAGAGAGAGAGAGAAAGAGAAAGAGCCAAAAGAGAGAGCAAGAGAGGAGAGAGAGAGAGAAAGAGAGAGAGAGGAGAGAGAGAGAGAGAGAGAGAGAATAGAGAGAGAGAGAGAGAGAAAGAAAGAGAGGGAGAGAGAGAGAGGAAAGATGAGAGAGGAGAGATAGAGAGAGAGAAAAAGAGCGAAAAAGAGAGAGAGGGAGAGAGAGGAGAGAGAGAGAGAGAGAGAGAGAGAGAGAGAGAGGGAGAGAGAGAGAGAGCCAGAAAGAGAGAGAGAGAGAGAGAGAGAGAAAAGAGCAAGAGAAAGTAACAGAAAGAACAGCAAGAAAGCAACGAGAAATTAAAAAAGGGCAAGAGAGTCAAGGAGAGAAAAAAAAAACACTAAAACAACAAGAAACAATAGACATTCAGAGTTTGTCACAATCATTATTCATGAGCTTCAATGGTTGTCATCACTGTCAGAGCTCAGAAAACTGATGCTAACATCACAGCGCATCAATGGAACAACATGGAAAAACAACAAAAAGTAGAAAGAGGATGCTTCAAACAAACCTACAAGCAGCAAAACAAATCTAAAATAGGTATGGAACTTCAGAGTCTTTCATAATCAAAGATCATGGTTTTCAATGGTTGTCATTACCGTCCGCGCTCAGAAAACTGTTGTTTCCATCACAGCGCATCTTTGAAAAAACAAGAGAAGCCGACAAAAATGGCAGAACGAGTATCATTTAAGCAAACCAAGAAAAGAAAACAAAAGAGAAATAGGACTAAGCATTCAGAGTATTTCAGAATCAGTGACTATAGTTTTCAATGGTTGTCATCACTATGAGTGCTCAGAAAACTGATGTTTCCATCACAGCACATTGTTGCAACAACTTAAAAAACAAGCGGAAAAATCAAGAACAAAGCAAACCTACAAAAAGGGAAAGATCTTAAAAACGACATCTTAAAAAAATAGTTACCAGAAAAAAAGACAACAGGCCAACCAAGAGCAGCTAATCAGCTTGGAACGAAACATCAAATACCAGGAACAAGCTACAACAAAGGAAAAAAGTGGTCAATGGAACAAAGGAACTTGAAACGGTTTCGCAAAGCACTCATATTGCTGACAGAAGAGTCGGTTTTAATCACTGTGCTTCACACAAAATGCAGGACTTGGTCGGGCAGGCACAAGAAAAACAAATTACAACCCAGAGAAAGGACAAAGCAGCAGAGAAACGACAAACAAAACCTGCCCACCCAAGTCCCAAATGTCACTTAACTTATCCAAAACAAAACACATAAAAGAACAAGAAACGACAGAGGAAAAACAAAAGCTGAGAAAAGAAGGGAAGATCACAACAAAAGCAGACAAAAGCTGACAACAAGTAATCAGAAAAGACAAATCAGATATCAAATACATCAAAAACCAGGAACAAGCTACAACAAAGGAAAAAAGGGGTCAACGGATTAAAGGAACTTGAAACAGTTTCGCAAAGCACTCATATTGCTGACAGAAGAGTCGGTTTTAATCACTGTGCTTCACGCAAAATGCGGGACTTGGCCGGGCAGGCACAAAAAAAACAAATAACAACCCAGAGGAAGGACAAAACAGCAGAAAAGAAACGAAGACTGGAACAACAACTGCCCACCCAAGTCCCAAATGTCACTTAACTTATCCAAAACAAAACACAAAAAAAGAACAAGAAACGACAGAGGAAACACTTAAGCCGAGAAAAGAGGGGAAGACCAAAACAAAAGCAGACAAAGGCTGACAACAAGTAATCAGAAAAGACAAATCAGATATCAAATACATCAAAAACCAGGAACAAGCTACAACAAAGGAAAAAAGGGGTCAACGGATTAAAGGAACTTGAAACAGTTTCGCAAAGCACTCATATTGCTGACAGAAGAGTCGGTTTTAATCATTGTGCTTCACGCGAAATGCGGGACTTGGCCGGGCAGGCAGAGAAAAAACAAAAAATAGACAAAACAACAGAAGAGAACAACACAAAAAATGGCCACTGAAATTCTAAAGTCACTAATTAACGATAAAAGAAAAGTGAAGGAACGACATGAAAAATTTTCAACTGATCAAAGGAAATTGAGACAGTTTTACAAAGCACAACAATTGCCGACAGAACGGTCGGTTTAATCACTGTGCATCACGCAAGAGGCCGGACTTGGCCCAGCAGAGAAAAACAATCCGAAAAAAGGACAAAGCAGCAAAAAAAAACAAAGAAAAACAAAACCTGCCCACCCAAGTCCCAAATGTCACTTAACGTATCCAAAACAAAACAGAGAAGAACAAAAAATGACAGAGATAAAGTCATCTGAGCAAAGGAAAATGGAACAATTTAACAGTTTAAAATAGTGCTTATCACAAAACGTCGTAATTGGAGAGAAAAACGACGAACAAAAACGGACACCATAGCACAAAAAAGAGAAGACCACAACTAAGCCCATCTATCTAATTCCCAAAGATGACATAACTTATCAAATACAGAAAACCAAAAAAGCACATCAAGTAACAAACGGTTTGAAAGCTATCAGAATCAAGAACTCAAAAACAATCGAGAGAACACTAATATAATTGAAATACAGACAAAATTTATCACAGTTGAGCACAGGAAACTCGCACCTTTGATGAGTAGGCAGACAGTAACTGCCACCAAATAAAAAAAGGAACCAGAAAGAAGAACTGCCTACCAAAAACCCAATTGCACTAAATATTGAGAAAACAAAAACATTAAGACACTAAAAAAGGAAAAGCAGTCAAATCAATTATCATGATTTGATACAAATTATAAGCTACAGTAATTTGTTCAGAGTTCAACATTGAGTGGCGTTATAAAAAGTTTGAATTTTATAAAATATCGAGTAAGGTATTAAATCATTCTACATCAAACAACCCAATGAACCATCAAAAAAAGCAAGAAGATTGGATTGAAGATAGGGTTCAACATCAAATGAAGGACCAAAATTTTACTCAGCAGAACAATGGAAAAAATGCAACAACCAAGCGAAAGAAACAAATTTTAGAGACATCATATTATCAAAAATAGAGCCGATTCTACAATCGACTTGCAGAAAATGAACCAACAGTGCCTTATGTAAATAAAAGAAAGAACATTTTAAGAGCTTCAAAAATCAATTAAAACTCAAAGCGAAAAAATCAAGGAGTAATTACTCAACTATCACATTCGCAAAGGTTGGGCTAACAAATTTAACATAACCGGTTAACAATAGAGCGGTGCAGCAATTGTTTAAAATCAAGTTTTCCGTCATTATTCAAATGGCACTTATCGAAATTATCAATATGCTTCTCTTTTAGTTTTGAAGGGACATACTGGCGTCCTAAGTTTTTGAATAAATAAAAGTTTACTTCTTGAACAAGTTTTTCATCAACATCGCGTCTTTTTATCAGACCCAGCGTTAGAACTTTGACACCCTTTCTGCCTAAGACACGACTGAACGCAATTAGATTGGCAGCCACCTCAATTGGAGGCTTTGCCTCATTGTCGAAGAACTTTGTCAAGTCATTATTTCCGACAGCAACTAAAACAAACTTGTATTGGGATGCCGCCAAAACAACATGCGGTCCGAGTTCGTTCGATCGCATGCCTCCGAAACTAAGAATATCAACACCATATTTGGATATTAACGGATCGCTTTTGATGTCATCTTTCATCCGTTTGGTGTTGGAATCGCCAATCAGCAGTATTGAACTAAATCAAAGCAATTTGCACAAATTTGAACGAAAAGCAAACAACTCAAATTAGCACATAGTTATCAGCAAAGTTTTTTCCATAAAAAAATGAAATATCTAACCTTAAGATGAAGGTAACCATCCACCGATCGAGCCTATAAATAAATTAGAGGGCAGTATCAATGTTACTCAAAGCATTTGTGTTTTTTTAATTTTTTTCCACGAAATACCGAACACAAGCAAACAAAAAATCTAAATCCAAAAAATATGTTGATTCTACAACCAACATTGCCAAAAAACATTAAAATCTGTATTCTGAAATATTTTTAATTGTGCTCATAGCCTTCTTTGATTACGCTGACAATATAGCAGCCAGAAGCAGGGAGGACAACTGTTTTATAAGCAAGTTCATCTACTAAAATCAGAACGGGAGACCCTGGATTAGATATTGGAAAAAAAATGGGAAGGGGTCAGAATAATCGAACATTTTCAAATTTGTCATCTCTACAAATGGAAGGCAGAGAGCATGATTTAAACCATTTTTTAAAACAAAACACTCTATCAACACAAAACTGCCGTCACTTTTTTGAAGAATGCATTCTCCTAAATTTTCATTAACACGCATATAAGAAAGGGAACAAAGTTTTTTTCCGTTTTCATTAACGAATCGTCCTCCAGCTGCTTCAATTGAATTTTCACTAACAAATTTTTTCGAGCAATCAGTTAATTTTGTTAGACTAGTTATTATAGAATTTTTCTCAGTCGTTCCATTTTGCATAGACTGTTGTTCAAATAATCTTTGATGTTTCAAAAACCTGATGAACATTTTTTCGGGATTCTTGATGGTACCTGAAAGCGCAGAAAGCAGCATATGGTTAGCCGATTCGAAGCAAAAAGCTGAAAAAAGAAATAGTGGTCCGTTCCGCTTCACTTGTTCCACTAAATGACGCATGGTATGAAAATTAAAAGATTGTGATTCCTCTCCATAGAGATGAACAAAATTTTGAAAAAAAAGCTCTATTAAATTATCAGCGTGTCGAAGATCCGAGGAGTGAATATCTTTATCACTTAGAAGACGAACTGCAAAGCTCAATTTGCAGAAACTTTCGTAGTAATCATTAGGCAAGAGCACATTTTTTAATGCCAAACGTCCAAGGTGAAAAAAAAACAACTTAAAATCAAAAGCTTTCCAGATATTGAGTTCAGATAACTTTTTTGGTCTATGAAGTATTTCGAAAGGAACTTTACAATTTAGAATTGTCTTCTCGAGCTCTAAAGCTGATGGACCTTTGACAAGTGAAACTATCATTTTTGATAAAACCTTTGCTGTTCCTAGGAAAACCTGGTGCATGGGATCAATTGGACAATCCCAGGGAAGACTTAAAAATTTGTTCAAAGGTGTATACGATTTAACTCCATTAACAACTGTTTTTGTTTTGTCTGCCAAGTCGCCACATCGCTTAAAAGAATCGTTTTCTCGCAGTATGAAAGTTTTCGAAACCTTAAACAACATTCGATTACTTTTATGGAAGCCTTTAATAAAACAATGAGGGCAACTACTATAACCCATATGCTGCTTCATGCACAGTACATACGCTGTAGCGGGCATGTCACAAACAATTGATCTTATTTTAAATGTTACACGCCCCAATGGTGGACACAGGTCAGTTGCTGCGCTGCATAAATTTTCAATCTCCACACCAAGTTTGCTAAGAAACTCCGAAAAATCAGGTTTTCCCCCATACCAAAGTCCAAAAAGGCAGATATTTAAGAAACTTGATCTTAAAACAGGAGGCAAGTTATAAAGTTGAACCCAAACTGGCCATACAGCTAGCTTACTAGACTTAAAAACTGGAGCACCGTCTGTGTTTAGAACTAACTGCAGCTCTCCCTGACAAAAAACATCTGATGCATACTCCCAGCTGCAATTATTTGACCAACTTTGCAATATATAAGACGAATTTTTTGAGGCAACTAGTGCGAGTTGAGATATCAAATCAGCAATAAGGAACTTAGAATCGACGTAACTATTAGTTGTTATTATCGGAAGGTTGTAAATTGGCAGATCTGCAAAAATTTTATTGGGAGACGGTAAAGTTTGAGCAAAAAGCTTGAGCATATCTGCTCTGGCAATATCAGATAATTTATGTTTTTCACTTAATTTTTCAAATTTTTTCATAAACTCGTCATGTCGAATATCTGCTCCTTCAAACAAAAAAAAAATCAAGCGAGTCAAAAGAATCAGGATCAAAATTAGGTGCATCATTAGGTGGTTTATCTTCGAAAACATGAAGAGAGATAGGTGTAGACATGACCTGAGCATCTTCAACATTTTGCACAACAGGAGTTTCATTTATAGCCAAAAGGTTAATATCCCGAGATCCTTCATCCGATTCACAACTTTGTTCAACTTCGTCACGACAGCCTACAAAATTAAGTGTAGTCTCATCAGTGTCTTTTACGTCAAGGCTACCAAAAACAGAATCGTAAGTTAAGTGACTGTGTTGATCATCGTTTTTATCTAAGATTTCTGGAAAAAACATTCGAGCACGCGGTGGAAAACCTTTCCTAGAAAAACGCTGATTAAAATTGAAATTTTCCTGGTGTTTTTGTGAAATTTTGGTTACTTTTCTCTTTTTAGTGACAGGGATATCAGGGAAGGGATCGCCGTGCAAATGCTTATGCGGGCACAGACAATCTTTATTGTTTTCTCCGAAAAAGTGGTTGTGGTAAGATATTGTCAGTTCTTCGCCCTCCTCAATTACACGCAAAGGAGCACATACCATAATATTTTCAACTTTTACATAACTAACGTTCGGTTTACAAGACGCGTTAATGAAAGAAATCGGGCCTAACATAATCCATTGCATTCCCACGCGCGAACTACACATTACTGAATAGTCATTATAACCCGGTATTATCTCAGCCTCTTCAATTGGCACTAGGTACCCAATCAAGCCCGGTATTTCGGTACTAAAATCTATTTTGTATTTTGCAAAAACTCCAAGTTGTGTAAAGGAAGCGTCCTGGAGATAAGAAACCGGTTTGTAAACAACATGTTTGAAACTTTTTCCGTATTCAGAATCCAAAAAAATTTTGACATCACAGAGAAAAGCTTTTCTCAAACTGATATCGAGATTTAAACCATGGGCACTCACCAAATTTGTGTTGATCCATTTTTGTGTTAGCTCGCTGTCAATTTTAGCAATTTCCTGCCAACTGATATCAAGTTTGGAGAACTGCTTCGCCACTTGCGCGTAGAGTTTAAACTTTTTGTAGTCAAGGATAGACATTATTGATCTTAAAAATGATATGATCTTAAAAAAAATGACCAGCAAAAAAATTTTAAGTTTAAATCGCCCAAAGGAAAAAACGATTGACAACTTTTATGTATCACAGAATTCAAGAAAGTTGAAACCGAACAACAAATCAGATTAGCTTCTGAGATAATCGAGAACGTTCGTGACGGCCCAGAGAGTTTGCAGCGTCTTTGGCTTTTCTCAGGGCATAAAGACTATCACCGCATAGTCGTCTCACAGCTTCTAAAATCAATTAAAAATACTTGATACAAAAAAAACGGGCAACATAGTAATGGAGCAAAAAATCGAACCTTTGAAAAACCATTCATCTTCTTTTGAAGCCATTTTCCGCCCTACACAATTTGCATTCGATCGCTGACCGAACCAGCAAAACTCAACTCTCTCATCAAACGTAAACATTTTACGCGCCAGAAACCTTCCAATAGCACCATAGTCATCTGTAGGACCATCATAGGCCAAGAGATTCTCTCCTTTGTACATGAGTTCACCATTGACTTTTATTTTAGCACACTTCGCTCGGCGTTCGTTCTGAAAAAAAAAGGGAAGGGCTCTATAAAGAGAAGTTTCTTATTGCCAGAATTATTCACTTACCAAAAAAACTTACCCACTATCTAAAATATTTTAAAAAGCCTTTAAGCGTATGGAATTTCAGTGTAAAAACAAAGCTGTTAGTTCATAAAAAAAAGTAGTGTGGCCTTTGATAAGAATTTGAGACAGTTATCACGAGATGTTAAAATAATTTCAAAATGGCAACTAAAAAATAACAGATCAAAAAAACACTAAAAGAGACCAACATAGGAAAACGTGTATCAATAAACAGAACAGAGAACAACCGATTGCTACCAACCGGATCAAAGATTACTTTAATAAAAAGCGAAAAATTAGCGTTTATATAAACTTACGAGCTCTTGTAGACCTTGTGCAACATCCAGCAACCGATTTCTTGCTTCAACTTCAATTCCATTACTCTTACGCACACTACGTTCCAACTTCTCAAAATAGCTCAGGGACATTTTAAACCCGGGCACAAAATTGGACATAGCTCAATCTAAAAACAATCTTCCTTTATTGATCAAAATAAAACAAAATGCGCAGAAATTGAGGAACAGCTGAGAGAAATTAAAACATGAAATATTAATGCAAATGTGCATGAGAATTTGATTTTCGGCAGCAAAACAAATCCAGAAACTAAGAAGACCCAGGGCAACATAAATACTTAGATAAAAAAACTCGGAACCAGAAATTGAATTTCGGAAAAGGACCTATGCAATGATAGTTACCTACATCAAAATTCAAAATATTCTTTCAAATGAGTCACGAGCATTATTTCAAACGCTTTTCACGCATGCGTTGATTAACTAATCGTAAAACATTCGAAAATACTCTCTTGGAAAATTGATCACCCAATACAAATGTCAAAGCTTTTTCAAAAAGCTCAGTACGCTCCTCATCCGCTGCAATGCGATCGGTATTAGACAGAGTTTTCTTAGGCTTTATGACAATTTTTCTGCGTTCATCTGCAGACCATAGCTCCATAATTATATTGAATGCTTTTTCAACAGGAGTTGATCCACCCAGGCTGTACAAATTTACGCCATTATACATCAGCTCAGGAAGATTTTCATCAATTGTCTACTTCATAATTTCGTCTACTTCATCAATTTTGTGATCATTAATATTGGAGATTGGAACCGAAGCTTCTGACAGCCGATATATTTCGTCCAGAGATCGCCTAGCGAACTTCGACAGATCGTCCAAGATTTTATCACTTCTATCCATTCTTGCTTCCATTCGATCCATTAGTTGTTCAAAAGGTTTGACAAGAGCAAGCTAAGAAAAAAAGACAATTTAGTTTAAAAAAACAAGTAAAACCCATCGCAAATCCAACAACTTCGATATGATGCTCTATCAACAACTCTTACTATGTATCTCCAAATTGTTACAGAACCGCTGAAAACTTAGCTGATAAATTTTACAGAAGATATCTCGAAACAATTTTACCCCACTCAATTCAACCTACTCAAATTTACCCGAAAACAATAGCCGCTACCGGCTAAAGAAACAAAAACATACCACTTCAGCTTTGCTCACGACGGACTCAATGTCTTTCTGAACTTTGTCAGTTGACGCGACAGGAAAAGTTGGCTCATCTGCCTCATGATCAGAGTCGGTACCTTCGGAATCCGACGGACAAGATTCAATCGGCATAGCAGGGAAAGACTTAGAACATTTTCGCAGACTGCCAGAACTTGATTTCTGACTCCCAACGTTTTTACGCGGATCATTGTTTTCCTTTTCTCGTTGCTTTTCTGTTTCAATTTCCTGTCGCGCGTCTTCGAACTCCTGCGTCAGGTTCATATCTGTAGGAGCCATACCCTTCTTAAGCTTCAAGGTCATTAAAACTGCTACTCGTTCCAATATTTCACTAGGGCCACTCGTTATGACCAACCCATTGATAAACTCCTTTGGCTTCTTGTCAGACTTAAACGGCAAATCTTCCCATTTCAGGGAGAGTTTCATTGAATTAGTAAGATGATTCGGCCAACTCCCGTGACCCGGTTTCAAGACAGAAATTTTGTTGTCGCAGTCAAAGTACACCAGAAAGACGTAATTCGTAGGAAACTCTACATCGTCCACCTTATTCGCATTTCTAGCAGACTTCTTTCTGAGACCAGTGGGACCACCGGAATTTGAAACAGGAGTTAATTGAGAGCCACTCATTCTAAAATAAATTATTCGGTATTTTTCAGGTTTTCTTTTTAGTTAACAATCCTTGGAATAAAAATAAAAAACATAGCTGGCAGATTGCCAGAAAATAGCCGCAATAGCTTCGTAGATCTGCAGTCTCAGACAAACAATAAAAAAGACAGACCAAAAAACTCATTGAAGGCTATATATGTTCTATTTTCATTAAAAATCTGTTTAAGATTTTGCTGCCTCTATCAGCTGCTCTCAAATAACTTTGTGTTAAAAACTCGCTCCAATAAGAGCGAGGATGACGTCACGCACGCAATCCAGATGAAATTGCATGCACGAATGAACAGAAAGCAGATTTGAAGTGGTTGTGACGTCATATGGTCGTAACAAAAATCGCGACGACGAAACTAAAAAAAAACCGAGAAGGCCAATAAAAGTACCAAGTATCTTTGTGCGACTATTAATAAAGCGCGATTTGAGCGCACTTTGGGCCAAACAACGACCTTACAAAAGTTTCTTTCTCGGCGGACAATTGAACTAACTGTCTTGCGAAAAATTGTACAAAAAAATAATTGAATTTATTTAAGTTTTATTCAAGTCAGTTTGAATTTTGGAAAAAACTTAGCTGATAACTGCGAGCATTAAATATTCAATATCAAATTTGATTTACCTCATTTTCAAGCGCTGAAACACATAGAGAACAACTTAGGTGAAAGAAACAACGATAAAAAAACTAACAAGTCCTACCACTTGCTATAGCAAGAACACACAAAAAATCCTAACGCGTTGATCAGTGCTACCACTGACCAAACAGACAAAGCAAGCTAAACCGAAAATTGTTACACATAGTGCACCAGTGGCCGCTTATTATTGCCAATTCAAACACCAAAGCACCAAAACAGGCGAGCTACGCGGTGAATACGGGTTGTCTCGTTTTTTTTTTTTCAGTTTGCTGATAATGTCCAAAGTTAATTTTTGAACAAAACCTAACGCACAGAACAAAACCTGCCCATAAATCTTCTTCAATATCATTCTGCTCAGGTTATGACATTCGACTTTGACGCCGAAAGACGCAAGATAAAGAACTCAAATATAAAAAAAGACAAGAAAAAAAAGAAAAGACGAGACAATCCTTCACCAACAAAGATTTTATTATTGCATAATTGGATTGATTGAGATGGATATTACTCACTCGAAGTTTGATGTCGTTCTGGCTTGTAGCTTGGTAAGACAACTGAAGTTGATAAGGTTGCAAATTAAAGTTTCAAATCAAAACAAACCTGAAAAAGTTTGTTTTAGAGAACATATAGACAACGTACATAAGGCATAAAGAACAGAGCACTAATAATATAACACCAAACTGGGGAAACACTGGGGATGCTAAAGTATATTGAGATACGAGTTGAAAACATCAATCAGACCCAGACGATGTGATTTATAGACCAAGAAAAATCAAAATTTGGGTACTGTACCAGGTCCTGATATGCCCCCTAGTACCCAACCTACATCTCTAAAAATTTCAAAGATAACACTGTAAAAACAACTCCAACTACCCAGAATTTGTTTTGGGAGATTGTCACGGGTGTTTTGGGTCACTATAAGGCCACCATTGGCGAATCAAGGGTACGTACCAGAGGTACGTACCAGAGCCGATTTCATGGGTAAATTGGGAGGGTATTCAGAGGTTAATAGTTCAATGATGCCCGATCCAAATAAAACGGCACCTATATCAAATTAAACCTTGTTTCAGGACCTGTTCAGATCACCAAACAAAATTAAAACCGAACAACTACATCAAAAGTTATTAGGGATCAAAGGTATTGTACCGGAGCCCAATCTCATGGGTACTCAGAGGTGAATAACTCAACAACGCAGGACTCAATTTAAACGGTACCTATATCAAAATAAACCTTGTTTGAACACCTCTTTAAATCATCAAACAAAATTGAAATCGAACAACTACAGCAAAAGTTATTACGGATCAAAGGTACCGTACCGGAGCCCATTTTCATGGGTAAAATGGGCGAGTACTCAGAGGTCAATAACTCTGCGACGCCCGGACCAAATTAAACGCTACCTATATCAAATTAATCCTTGTTTCAGGACCTGTTCAGATCACCAATCAAAATTAAAATCCAACAACTACATCAAAAGTTATTACGGATCAAACGTACCGTACCGGAGGTCATTTTCATGGGTAAAATGGGCGAGTATTCAGAGGTCAATAACTCTGCGACGCCCGGACCAAATTAAACGCTACCTATATCAAAATAACCCTTGTTTCATGACCTGTTCAGAACACTAAACATAATTAAAATTGAACTACTCTACTGGGAGATATTCACAATTTAAGGTGCAATGGCAAATCCCATGTATATTCCATTATTTGACCAACATTTGATCAAAATTATAACCAAAAATTTGGTTATGAATCTGAAACTTTGTCCAAACCTTTCCGGTACCATAACAATGCTATGGGTACCGTTAATAACACAAACAGAAGCCCGGAACCATAAGTTATAAGCTGAAACCCGTCAAAATGGTCAAAAATGGGGTAAAATGGGGGGGGTGCGTGTCCTGGACAATTTTTCGACAACCGCTGAACGAAACGTAACGAACCGTATATCAAATGAAACTAGAGCTTACGGCGAGTTCAACGAGCCATTAAAATCCAAAATCCGTTAAGTTTTCAAGGAGATATTTCAAAATTAAGGTTTGGTACCAAGTCAAAAATTGCACCCGGTACGTGACCTGAATCGTCAAAATTTTCATAGTAAACACTGAAATACGTGTACACACTATAGTGTAATTCCTTCAGGACATAATACTGGGTGTAATAAGCCATAATTTGACAGTAAAATACAAAATTATCAACATTTTATCAACCTCTGCAGCAAAGGCACGTTTTCGTCAAAAATGGGGGTACTTCACGTGCAGAGTGAAAATTGAAGACCTAAACGTCGGAAAAGTGTATAGAAAACCATGCAAAACGGACTCCACACGTAATGACGAAGCTAAAGAACCATTTCCTGTAAGTTAAAGCGCCAATTTTGAAGTTTCGAAAATCGGCCTCTCCGATATGTACCCAAAATAGGGTTATTTCCGGTTTAAGTCTCAAAATTCATCCTTGAACTCGCTGATATACAACGTCAACCAGCACGAATCAGTGAGGGGGGCTCATGCGCTACAAAACGAGCCTACGTTCGCTTAAATCCGTTCGGTACTCACAGAGATATTAACAAACTACCGAAACGTACTCAATTTATTTTCAGACATATTCAGGACTGTTCCTGCCAAAAAAACGCTCTACGACCAAGACGCGCTAACGCAACGTGATTCGGGGGCGTACAGTAGGTCCGCGGTGACCGTTTCGCTATGTCTTGTTTGTGAAGACATTTTTCACAATATTTTCAAATGCATGTTTAATGTAGAATTTTTGTAAATGCGTTTTTTAGAGAACACTACACCGAGAACAGCTGGTTTCACAAAAAATGAAAAAAAACTTTAACCACCGAGTTTATAAATGTCAGCAACCTCTTAAACTACTTGGAAATAGAAGGAAAAAGGTAGGTAGGCCCGGGGAAATAATCCAAAGTCAACAATAACAACTGCAGGACAAATGCAGCACATTTTTCTCCGAACACAGACATTAAACATCTTTTGCACCCACAAAGAGCAGAATAAGAGTGAAACGTTTGAGTTGTAGTAGCTCGCGGGCCAGTGGCAGATCCAACATGGGTTCGCTACACATTTTATTTGGTCGTTGTAATGGTGTTTCACGAATTGCGTAGGAACAATTAGAAATCAGCAAATATCAAGTTTTGAATCTTCATTTGCTTTCGAATGAATACTGTTTAATTTTTTTGTTTAAACCAAAATGAACCATCCAATTTTTTCCTAATAGTTGCAGCACTTTGTTAGATTATAAGTTCCGGTCACTTACGGCCATCAAATGTCAAAAACATCAAAAAGTAATTCTAATTTTAAGAAAAAAATGAAAAAAAAATCAGCAAAATTTCAAAAAAGAAACATTTTTAATAACTACTCAAGCACTTTTAACCTTAGATGAGTTTCTTCATACAACCCCGGGATTCGAGAATACCATTTAATTTAACTGCGACAATTGTAGAGACCAAGGAATAATAAATATAACGGGAATAAAAGAGTCTTCTATAAAAAAAAGAAAGGAACAAAAAATTTAAATGGAAAGTTTACAAACATAGGGCTTTGATATTACTATTTTTATCTTTTAGCTGTGTTTACTATGTTTCAGGAGCGCTGCACTGCCATACGAGGGGTTAAGAACGGATTGGAAGGTTGACAAATCTGACCATTTACGATTTTCGCAAGATAAAGCTTCACCAGTGAAAAATGTTATATTATCGCAAGTCAAAACGTTTGATTTACTTTTTTACAGTAACTATGTCTTTTATCAGTCTCAATTTATTACTGACAACTGTTTTTGTTGGTATTTGCAACATAATAGTGATTCAAAGCTAATGGACTCACAGAAAATTATCGTTCACAGTTTAAAAAATTCGATTAAATCATTATATATCATAAGCTGAAACGTACTACAGGCTTTTGTATCACCATTTTTAGTGCTTACCACATCATTCACGCTCGGTGTGAACAGAGCAAACCATTGAATTGATAAATGATTTATTTTTGTGGAAACAGGTATGTCAAATACGTTATCGACGGCAAAGTTTATATGAAACTTTCCGTTGAGGCGCGAGAGAAGAATTAATTCGAGGAAAAAAAACTTTAGACCCCATTTTTTGTCCTTAATCTGTGTGTAAACTTCAGTGGGAGTGCCGTTTGGCTATAGGAAGAACTTAGAAAGGATTAGAAGGATGAGAAATGTGACCATTTACGATTTTCGCCAGGTACACCTTAAACCAGTGAAAAATGCTATGTTATCACCAGTCAAAACGTTTGATTGACTTTTTAGCAGGAAATATGTCTTTTATCAGTCTCAAATTAACACTGACAATTGTTTCTGGGGATAATGGCAACATAATAATGATCCAAAGCGAATGCACTCACAGAAAATTATCGTTTACAGATAAAAAAAAAGTTGATTAAATCATTATATATCATAAACTGAAACGTACTGGATGCTTTTGTACGACCATTTTTAGTGCTTACGACATCATTTACGCTTGGTGTGAACAGAACAAAACATTAAAATGATCATTGAATTATTTTTGTGGAAACGAGTATGTCAAATACGTTATCAACGGAAAGTTTATATGAAACTTTCCGTTGAGGCCCGAGAGAAAAATTAATTTCAGGCAAAAAAATTTTGGACCCCATTTTTTGATTTTAAACTGTGTGCAGACTTCAGTTGGATTGCCGTTTGGCTATAGGAAGAACTTACAAAGGATTAGAAGGATGAGAAATGTGACCATTTACGATTTTCGCCAGGTACACCTTGAACCAGTGAAGAATGCTACGTTATCCCCAGTCAAAACGTTTCATTGACTTTTTAACAGAAAATATGTCTTTTATCAGTCTCAAATTAACACTGACAATTGTTTTTGGTGGTAATTGCAACATAATAATGATCCAAAGCAAATGCACTCACAGAAAATTATACTTTACAGATAAAAAAGTCAATTAAACCATTATATATCATAAGCTGAAACCTTCTGGATGTTTTTTATGACCATTTTTAGTGCTTAACACATCATTCACGCTTGGTGTGAACAGAACAAACCATTAAAATGATCATTGAGTTTTTTTTGTGGAAATGAGTATGTCAAATACGTTATCGACGGCAAAGTTTATATGAAACTTTCCGTTGAGGACCGAGAGAAAAATTAATATACGGCAAAAAATTTTTGGACCCCATTTTTTGATTTTAAACTGTGTGCAAAACTCAATGGGAGTGTCGTTTGACTATAGGAAGAACTTAGAAAGGATTAGAAGGATGAGAAATGTGACCATTTACGATTTTCGCCAGGTACACCTTGAACCAGTGAAAAATGCTATATTATCACCAGTCAAATTGTTTGAATGACTTCTTAACAGGAAATATGTCTTTTATCAGTCTCAAATTAACACTGACAATTGTTTTTGGTGGTAATTGCAACATAATAATGATCCAAAGCGAATGCACTCACAGAAAATTATTGTTTACAGATAAAAAAGTCGATTAAATCATTATATATCATAAACTGAAACGTTCTGGGGGCTTTTTTATGATCATTTTCAGTGCTTAACACATCATTCACGCTTGGTGTGAACAGAACAAACCATGAAAATGATCAGTGAACTATTTTTGTGGAAATGAGTATGTCAAATACGTTATCGACGGCAAAGTTTATATGAAACTTTCCGTTGAGGACCGAGAGAAAAATTAATATAAGGCAAAAAATTTTTGAACCCCATTTTTTGATTTTAAACTGTGTGCAAACCTCAGTGGGAGTGTCAATTGGCTATAGGAAGAACTTAGAAAGGATTAGAAGGATGAGAAATGTGACCATTTACGATTTTCGCCAGGTTCACCTTGAACCAGTGAAAAATGCTATGTTATCACCAGTCAAAACGTTTGATTGACTTTTTAGCGGGAAATATGTCTTTTATCAGTCTCAAGGTAACACTGACAATTGTTTCTGGTGGTAATCGCAACATAATAATGATCCAAAGCGAATGCACTTACAGAAAAATATCGTTTACAGATAAAAAAAGTCGATTAAATCATTATATATCATTAGCTGAAACGTTCTGGGGGCTTTTTTATGACCATTTTTAGTGCTTAACACATCATTCACGCTTGGTGTAAACAGAGCAAACCATTAAAATGATCATTGAACTATTTTTTTTTTGAAATGAGTATGTGAAATACGTTATCGACGGCAAAGTTTATATGAAACTTTCCGTTGAGGACCGAGAGAAAAATTAATATAAGGCAAAAAAATTTTGGACCCCGTTTTTTGATTTTAAACTGTGTGCAAACCTCAGTTGGAGTGTCGTTTGGCTATAGGAAGAACTTAGAAAGGATTAGAAGGATGAGAAATATGACCATTTATGATTTTCGCCAGGTACAGCTTGAACCAGTGAAAAATGCTATGTTATCACCAGTCGAAACGTTTGATTGACTTTTTAGCAGTAAAAATGTCTTTTATCAGTCTTAAATTAACACTGACAATTGTTTCTGGTGGTAATCGCAACATAATAATGATCCAAAGCGAATGCATTCACAGAAAATTATCGTTCACAGATAAAAAAAGTCGATTAAATCATTATATATCATAAACTGAAACGTTCTGGGGGCTTTTTTATGACCATTTTTAGAGCTTAACACATCATTCACGCTTGGTGTGAACAGAACAAACCATTAAAAAGATTATTGAACTATTTTTGTGGAAATGAGTATGTCAAATACGTTATCGACGGCAAAGTTTATATGAAACTTTCCGTTGAGGACAGAGAGAAAAATTATTATAAGGCAAAAAATTTTTGGACCCCATTTTTTGTTTTTAAACTGTGTGCAAACCTCAGTTGGAGTGTCGTTTGGCTATAGGAAGAACTTAGAAAGGATTAGAAGGATGAGAAATGTGACCATTTACGATTTTCGCCAGGTTCACCTTGAACCAGTGAAAAATGCTATGTTATCACCAGTCAAAACGTTTGATTGACTTTTTAGCGGGAAATATGTCTTTTATCAGTCTCAAAGTCACACTGGCAATTGTTTCTGGTGGTAATCGCAACATAATAATGATCCAAAGCGAATGCACTTACAGAAAATTATCGTTTACAGATAAAAAAGTCGATTAAATCATTATATATCATAAGCTGAAAAGTTCTGGGGGCTTTTTATGACCATTTTTAGTGCTTAACACATCATTCATGCTTGGTGTGAACAGAGCAAACCATTAAAACGATCATTGAACTATTTTTTTGAAATGAGTATGTCAAATACTTTATCGACGGCAAAGTTTATATGAAACTTTCCGTTGAGGACGGAGAGAAAAATTAATATCAGGCAAAAAATTTTTGGACCTCTTTTTTTGATTTTAAACTGTGTGCAAACCTCAGTGGGAGTGTCGTTTGGCTATAGGAAGAACTTAGAAAGGATTAGAAGGATGAGAAATGTGACCATTTACGATTTTCGCCAGGTACACCTTGAACCAGTGAAAATTGCTATGTTATCACCAGTCAAAACGTTTGATTGACTTTTTAGCGGGAAATATGTCTTTTATCAGTCCGAAAGTCACACTGACAATTGTTTCTGGTGGTAATCGCAACATAATAATGATCCAAAGCGAATGCACTTACAGAAAATTATCGTTTACAGATAAAAAAGTCGATTAAATCATTATATATCATAAGCTGAAACGTTCTGGGGGCTTTTTATGACCATTATTAGTGCTTAACACATCATTCATGCTTGATGTGAACAGAACAAACCATTAAAACGATCATTGAACTATTTTTTTTGAAATGAGTATGTCAAATACTTTATCGACGGCAAAGTTTATATGAAACTTTCCGTTGAGGACCGAGAGAAAAATTAATAAAAGGCAAAAAATTTTTGGACCTCTTTTTTTGATTTTAAACTGTGTGCAAACCTCAGTGGGAGTGTCGTTTGGCTATAGGAAGAACTTAGAAAGGATTAGAAGGATGAGAAATGTGACCATTTACGATTTTCGCCAGGTACACCTTGAACCAGTGAAAATTGCTATGTTATCACCAGTCAAAACGTTTGATTGACTTTTTAGCAGGAAATATGTCTTTTGTCAGTCTCAAATTAACACTGACAATTGTTTCTGGTGGTAATTGCAACATAATAATGATCCAAAGCGAATGCACTCACAGAAAATTATCGTTTACCGATAAAAAAGTCGATTAAATCATTATATATCATAAGCTGAAACGTTCTGGGGGCTTTTTTATGACCATTTTTAGTGCTTAACACATCATTCATGCTTGGTGTGAACAGAACAAACCATTAAAACGATCATTGAACTATTTTTTTTTGAAATGAGTATGTCAAATACGTTATCGACGGCAAAGTTTATATGAAACTTTCCGTTGAGGACCGAGAGAAAAATTAATATAAGGCAAAAAATTTTTGGACCTCTTTTTTTGATTTTAAACTGGTCGCAAACCTCAGTGGGAGTGTCGTTTGGCTATAAGAAGAACTTAGAAAGGATTAGAAGGATGAGAAATGTGACCATTTACGATTTTCGCCAGGTTAACCTTGAACCAGTGAAAAATGCTATGTTATCACCAGTCAAAACGTTTGATTGACTTTTTAGCAGGAAATATGTCTTTTGTCAGTCTCAAATTAACACTGACAATTGTTTCTGGTGGTAATTGCAACATAATAATGATCCAAAGCGAATGCACTCACAGAAAATTATCGTTTACCGATAAAAAAGTCGATTAAATCATTATATATCATAAGCTGAAACGTACTGGATGCTTTTATATGCCCATTTTTAGTGCTTACGACATCATTCACGCTTGGTGTGAACAGGACAAACCATTAAAATGATCATTGATTTATTTTTGTGGAAACGAGTATGTCAAATACGTTATCGAGGCAAAGTTTTAATGAAACTTTCCGTTGAGGACCGAGAGAAAAATTAATATAAGGCAAAAAAATTTTGGACCCCATTTTTTGATTTTAAACTGTGTGCAAGTTTCATTGAGAGTGTCGTTTGGCTATAGGAAGAACTTAGAAAGGATTAGAAGGATGAGAAATGTGACCATTTACGATTTTCGCCAGGTACACCTTGAACCTAGTGAAAAATGCTATGTTATCACCAGTCAAAACGTTTGATTGACTTTTTAGCGGGAAATATGTCTTTTATCAGTCTCAAATTAACACTGACAATTGTTTCTGGTGGTAATCGCAACATAATAATGATCCAAAGCGAATGCACTCACAGAAAATTATCGTTTACAGATAAAAAGTCGATTAAATCATTATATATCATAAACTGAAACGTTCTGGGGGCATTTTTATGACCATTTTTAGTGCTTAACACATCATTCACGCTTGGTGTGAACAGAACAAATCATTAAAAGTATCATTGAACTATGTTTTTGGAAATGAGTATGTCAAATACGTTATCGACGGCAAAGTTTATATGAAACTTTCCGTTGAGGACCGAGAGAAAAATTAAAATAAGGCAAAAAATTTTTGGACCCCTTTTTTGATTTTAAACTGTGTGCAAACCTCAGTGGGAGTGTCGTTTGGCTATAGGAAGAACTTAGAAAGGATTAGAAGGATGAGAAATGCGACCATTTACGATTTTCGCCAATTACACCTTGAACCAGTGAAAAATGCTATGTTATCACCAGTCAAAACGTTTGATTGACTTTTTAGCAGGAAATATGTCTTTTATCAGTCTCAAATTAACACTGACAATTGTTTCTGGTGGTAATCGCAACATAATAATGATCCAAAGCGAATGCACTCACAGAAAATTATCGTTTACAGATAAAAAAGTCGATTAAATCATTATATATCATAAACTGAAACGTTCTGGGGGCTTTTTTATGACAATTTTTAGTGCTTAACACATCATTCACGCTTGGTGTGAACCGAACAAACCATTAAAATGATCATTGAACTATTTTTGTGGAAAAGAATATGTCAAATACGTTATCGACTGCAAAGTTTATATGAAAATTTCCGTTGAGGACCGAGAGAAAAATTAATATAAGGCAAAAAATTTTTGGACCCCTTTTTTTGATTTTAAACTGTGTGCAAACCTCAGTGGGAGTGTCGTTTGGCTATAGGAAGAACTTAGAAAGGATTAGAAGGATGAGAAATATGACCATTTACGATTTTCGCCAGGTACACCTTGAACCAGTGAAAAATGCTATGTTATCACCAGTCAAAACGTTTGATTGACTTTTTAGCAGGAAATATGTCTTTTATCAGTCTCAAATTAACATTGACAATTGTTTCTGGTGGTAATCGCAACATAATAATGATCCAAACCGAATGCACTCACAGAAAATTATCGTTTACAGATAAAAAAGTCGATTAAATCATTATATATCAAAAACTGAAACGTTCTGGGGGCTTTTTTATGACCATTTTTAGTGCTTAACACATCCTTCACGCTTCGTGTGAACCGAACAAACCATTAAAATGATCATTGAACTATTTTTTGTGGAAAAGAGTATGTCAAATACGTTATCGACGGCAAAGTTTATATGAAACTTTCCGTTGAGGACCGAGAGAAAAATTAATATAAGGCAAAAAATTTTTGGACCCCATTTTTTGATTTTAAACTGTGTGCAAACCTCAGTGGGAGTGTCGTTTGGCTATAGGAAGAACTTAGAAAGGATTAGAAGGATGAGAAATGTGACCATTTACGATTTTCGCCAGGTACACCTTGAACCAGTGAAAAATGCTATGTTATCACCAGTCAAAACGTTTGATTGACTTTTTAGCAGGAAATATGTATTTTATCAGTCTCAAATTAACACTGACAATTGTTTCTGATGGTAATTGCAACATAATAATGATCCAAAGCGAATGCACTCACAGAAATTTATCGTTTACCGATAAAAAAGTCGATTAAATCATTATATATCATAAGCTGAAACGTACTGGATGCTTTTGTATGACCATTTTTAGTGCTTACGACATCATTCACGCTTGTTGTGAACAGGACAAACCATTAAAATGATCATTGAATTATTTTTGTGGAAACGAGTATGTCAAATACGTTATCGAGGCAAAGTTTTAATGAAACTTTCCGTTGAGGACCGAGAGAAAAATTAATATTAGGCAAAAAACTTTTCGACCCCATTTTTTGATTTTAAACTGTGTGCAAACCTCAGTGGGAGTGTCTTTTGGCTATAGAAAGAATTTAGAAAGGATTAGAAGGATGAGAAATGTGACCATGTACGATTTTCGCCAGGTTCACTTTGAACCAGTGAAAAATGCTATGTTATCACCAGTCAAAACGTTTAATTGACTTTTTAGCAGGAAATATGTCTTTTATCAGTCTCAAATTAACACTGACAATTGTTTCTGGTAGTAATTGCAACATAATAATGATCCAAAGCGAATGCACTCACAGAAAATTATCGTTTACCGATAAAAAAGTCGATTAAATCAATATATATCATAAGCTGAAACCTTCTGGGTGCTTTTTTATGACCATTTTTAGTGCTTACGACATCATTCACGCTTGGTGTGAACAGAATAAACCATTAAAATGATCGTTGAGTTATTTTTGTGGAAACGAGTATGTCAAATACGTTATCGAGGCAAAGTTTATATGAAACTTTCCGTTGAGGACCGAGAGAAAAATTAATATTAGGCAAAAATTTTTTGGACCCCATTTTTTGATTTTAAACTGTGTGCAAACCTCAGTGGGAGTGTCTTTTGGCTATAGGAAGAATTTAGAAAGGATTAGAAGGATGAGAAATGTGACCATTTACGATTTTCGCTAGGTTTACCTTGAACCAGTGAAAAATGCTATGTTATCACCAGTCAAATCGTTTGATTGACTTTTTAGCAGGAAATATGTCTTTTGTCAGTCTCCAATTAACACTGACAATTGTTTCTGTTGGAAATTGCAACATAATAATGATCCAAAGCGAATGCACTCACAGAAAATTATCGTTTACCGATAAAAAAGTCGATTAAATCATTATATATCATAAGCTGAAACGTTCTGGGGGTTTTTATGACCATTTTTAGTGCTTAACCCATCATTCATGCTTGGTGTGAACAAAACAAACCATTAAAACGATCATTGAACTATTTTTTTTGAAATGAGTATGTCAAATACGTTATCGACGGCAGTTTATATGAAACTTTCCGTTGAGGACCGAGAGAAAAATTAATATAAGGCAAAAAATTTTTGGACCCCTTTTTTTGATTTTAAACTGTGTGCAAACCTCAGTGGGAGTGTCGTTTGGCTATAGGAAGAACTTAGAAAGGATTAGAAGGATGAGAAATGTGACCATTTACGATTTTCGCCAGGTACACCTTGAACCAGTGAAAAATGCTATGTTATCACCAGTCAAAACGTTTGATTGACTTTTTAGCAGGAATTATGTATTTTATCAGTCTCAAATTAACACTGACAATTGTTTCTGGTGGTAATTGCAACATAATAATGATCCAAAGCGAATGCACTCACAGAAAATTATCGTTTACCGATAAAAAAAGTCGATTAAATCATTATATATCATAAGCTGAAACGTACTGGATGCTTTTGTATGACCATTTTTAGTGCTTACGACATCATTCACGCTTGTTGTGAACAGGAAAAACCATTAAAATGATCATTGAATTATTTTTGTGGAAACGAGTATGTCAAATACGTTATCGAGGCAAAGTTTTAATGAAACTTTCCGTTGAGGACCGAGAGAAAAATTAATATTAGGCAGAAAACTTTTCGACCCCATTTTTTGATTTTAAACTGTGTGCAAACCTCAGTGGGAGTGTCTTTTGGCTATAGAAAGAATTTAGAAAGGATTAGAAGGATGAGAAATGTGACCATTTACGATTTTCGCCAGGTTCACTTTGAACCAGTGAAAAATGCTATGTTATCACCAGTCAAAACGTTTAATTGACTTTTTAGCAGGAAATATGTCTTTTATCAGTCTCAAATTAACACTGACAATTGTTTCTGGTTGTAATTGCAACATAATAATGATCCAAAGCGAATGCACTCACAGAAAATTATCGTTTACCGATAAAAAAGTCGATTAAATCAATATATATCATAAGCTGAAACCTTCTGGGTGCTTTTTTATGACCATTTTTAGTGCTTACGACATCATTCACGCTTGGTGTGAACAGAACAAACCATTAAAATGATCATTGAGTTTTTTTTGTGGAAACGAGTATGTCAAATACGTTATCGAGGCAAAGTTTATATGAAACTTTCCGTTGAGGACCGAGAGAAAAATTAATATTAGGCAAAAAATTTTTGGACCCCATTTTTTGATTTTAAACTGTGTGCAAACCTCAGTGGGAGTGTCTTTTGGCTATAGGAAAAATTTAGAAAGGATTAGAAGGATGAGAAATGTGACCGTTTATGATTTTCGCTAGGTACACCTTGAACCAGTGAAAAATGCTATGTTATCACCAGTCAAATCGTTTGATTGACTTTTTAGCAGGAAATATGTCTTTTGTCAGTCTCAAATTAACACTGACAATTGTTTCTGGTGGAAATTGCAACATAATAATGATCCAAAGCGAATGCACTCACAGAAAATTATCGTTTACCGATAAAAAGGTCGATTAAATCATTATATATCATAAGCTGAAACGTTCTGGGGGCTTTTTTATGACCATTTTTAGTGCTTAACACATCATTCATGCTTGGTGTGAACAGAACAAACCATTAAAACGATCATTGAACTATTTTTTTTGAAATGAGTATGTCAAATACGTTATAGACGGCAAAGTTTATATGAAACTTTCCGTTGAGGACCGAGAGAAAAATTAATATAAGGCAAAAAATTTTTGGACCCCTTTTTTTATTTTAAACTGTGTGCAAACCTCAGTGGGAGTGTCGTTTGGCTATAGGAAGAACTTAGAAAGGATTAGAAGGATGAGAAATGTGACCATTTACGATTTTCGCCAGGTACACCTTGAACCAGTGAAAAATGCTATGTTATCACCAGTCAAAACGTTTGATTGACTTTTTAGCAGGAAATATGTATTTTATCAGTCTCAAATTAACACTGACAATTGTTTCTGGTGGTAATTGCAACATAATAATGATCCAAAGCGAATGCACTCACAGAAAATTATCGTTTACCGATAAAAAAGTCGATTAAATCATTATATATCATAAGCTGAAACGTACTGGATGCTTTTGTATGACCATTTTTAGTGCTTACGACATCATTCACGCTTGTTGTGAACAGGACAAACCATTAAAATGATCATTGAATTATTTTTGTGGAAACGAGTATGTCAAATACGTTATCGAGGCAAAGTTTTAATGAAACTTTCCGTTGAGGACCGAGAGAAAAATTAATATTAGGCAAAAAACTTTTCGACCCCATTTTTTGATTTTAAACTGTGTGCAAATCTCAGTGGGAGTGTCTTTTGGCTATAGGAAGAATTTAGAAAGGATTAGAAGGATGAGAAATGTGACCATTTACGATTTTCGCTAGGTACACCTTGAACCAGTGAAAAATGCTATGTTATCACCAGTCAAATCGTTTGATTGACTTTTTAGCAGGAAATATGTCTTTTATCAGTCTCAAATTAACACTGACAATTGTTTCTGGTAGTAATTGCAACATAATAATGATCCAAAGCGAATGCACTCACAGAAAATTATCGTTTACCGATAAAAAAGTCGATTAAATCATAATATATCATAAGCTGAAACGTTCTGGGGGCTTTTTTATGACCATTTTTAGTGCTTAACACATCATTCATGCTTGGTGTGAACAGAACAAACCAGTAAAACGATCATTGAACTATTTTTTTTGAAATGAGTATGTCAAATACGTTATCGACGGCAAAGTTTATATGAAACTTTCCGTTGAGGACCGAGAGAAAAATTAATATAAGGCAAAAAATTTTTGGACCTCTTTTTTTGATTTTAAACTGTGTGCAAACCTCAGTGGGAGTGTCGTTTGGCTATAGGAAGAACTTAGAAAGGATTAGAAGGATGAGAAATGTGACCATTTACGATTTTCGCCAGGTACACCTTGAACCAGTGAAAAATGCTATGTTATCACCAGTCAAAACGTTTGATTGACTTTTTAGCAGGAAATATGTCTTTTGTCAGTGTCTCAAATTAACACTGACAATTGTTTCTGGTGGTAATTGAAACATAATAATGATCCAAAGCGAATGCACTCACAGAAAATTATCGTTTACCGATAAAAAAGTCGATTAAATCATTATATATCATAAGCTGAAACGTACTGGATGCTTTTGTATGACCATTTTTAGTGCTGACGTCATCATTCACGCTTGGTGTGAACAGGACAAACCATTAAAATGATCCTTGAATTATTTTTGTGGAAACGAGTATGTCAAATACGTTATCGACGGCAAAGTTTATATGAAACTTTCCGTTGAGGACCGAGAGAAAAATTAATATAAGGCAAAAAATTTTTGGACCTCTTTTTTTGATTTTAAACTGTGTGCAAACCTCAGTGGGAGTGTCGTTTGGCTATAGGAAGAACTTAGAAAGGATTAGAAGGATGAGAAATGTGACCATTTACGATTTTCGCCAGGTACACCTTGAACCTAGTGAAAAATGCTATGTTATCACCAGTCAAAACGTTTGATTGACTTTTTAGCGGGAAATATGTCTTTTATCAGTCTCAAATTAACACTGACAATTGTTTCTGGTGGTAATCGCAACATAATAATGATCCAAAGCGAATGCACTCACAGAAAATTATCGTTTACAGATAAAAAGTCGATTAAATCATTATATATCATAAACTGAAACGTTCTGGGGGCTTTTTTATGACCATTTTTAGTGCTTAACACATCATTCACGCTTGGTGTGAACAGAACAAATCATTAAAAGTATCATTGAACTATGTTTTTGGAAATGAGTATGTCAAATACGTTATCGACGGCAAAGTTTATATGAAACTTTCCGTTGAGGACCGAGAGAAAAATTAAAATAAGGCAAAAAATTTTTGGACCCCTTTTTTTGATTTTAAACTGTGTGCAAACCTTAGTGGGAGTGTCGTTTGGCTATAGGAAGAACTTAGAAAGGATTAGAAGGATGAGAAATGCGACCATTTACGATTTTCGCCAATTACACCTTGAACCAGTGAAAAATGCTATGTTATCACCAGTCAAAACGTTTGATTGACTTTTTAGCAGGAAATATGTCTTTTATCAGTCTCAAATTAACACTGACAATTGTTTCTGGTGGTAATCGCAACATAATAATGATCCAAAGCGAATGCACTCACAGAAAATTATCGTTTACAGATAAAAAAGTCGATTAAATCATTATATATCATAAACTGAAACGTTCTGGGGGCTTTTTTATGACAATTTTTAGTGCTTAACACATCATTCACGCTTGGTGTGAACCGAACAAACCATTAAAATGATCATTGAACTATTTTTGTGGAAAAGAGTATGTCAAATACGTTATCGACGGCAAAGTTTATATGAAAATTTCCGTTGAGGACCGAGAGAAAAATTAATATAAGGCAAAAAATTTTTGGACCCCTTTTTTTGATTTTAAACTGTGTGCAAACCTCAGTGGGAGTGTCGTTTGGCTATAGGAAGAACTTAGAAAGGATTAGAAGGATGAGAAATGTGATCATCAATATAGAACTTTCCGTTGAACCGAGAGCTCCCTTCAATGGACTGAAATCATAAGATAACATGGTCTTTGAGTTAATTGGGGTTTAGAATTCTTCTTTTATATTTAAAATTTTGGGACGTCTATCTTGCAAGATTCTTGTAAGATTCTTGCAAGGTAAGCGTCCGGATCTTGCATCTTGCAAGATTAGCGTTATTTGCAAGTATCTTGCAAGATCTTGCAAGATAAACGTTATTTGCAAGAATCTTGCAAGATCTTGTAAGATAACCATCCTTGCTCGTCTAGGGATGTGTTTGCAACTCCATTTGCAAAATTATGCAGCTCAATGATTTTAAATCCTTTCATTAACAATAAATAACAAAAAATGTTTTCAGTTATCTTTAAATCTTTTTAGATTTAATTTTACAAAAAATTTTGTCCACGCAAAAATTTTTCTACGAAGCATGCACATCCCCCCTTCTACTATGTCAAAATGAGTACCCGGGTCCTGCAGTGTAAATCGCAGCAATGAATGATACTGTTTCAAGCATGTGATTTTACTCCGAGCAGCATTATGTCCATGTAATTTTTTTACGATCATAGCAAAAACTCAGAAAAAAGATACTCTGAAACTAATCTGAATTTATTTTCAATATAATAATTCTGAACAGATATTTTTATCATTCTGCTTAACCAGAAATTATGCTGAAAAAGCTATTTACATTATGAGAAATAGTACCCACTACTATTAATAGTCTATGTACGAGTACCTAAGGCTGGCAATTAGTCCATGAACGACTACCTATTGAGGTGAAGTTAATGTACGAGTATTTGAAGTATGTTTGAGTAGCTGAAGGAATTACTGTATCAACGAAGCGAACCCTTGCCTGAAGTGCAAACCATAGGAGCGCACCTGGGGCTGAAGGAACGTCCGATGAACAAAGCCTTCAATTGAAGCGCACTCCGGTGGACTGCACCTGTGTCTCAGTTTGAAAGAAGTAGAAAATTGAATTGCAATGAAGCGAAGCAAGGGAATTAATTGAAACATATTAGAGTTTGGAGACTTGTTTGTTGGAGCTATTTAGTTTGTAAATGCAGCTCGAGCAGCTGAGTCGCAGCTCACATCCGACTCCTTTCAGCTCACATTGAAGAATGCTAAAGAGTGGGATTGAAGATGACCCGTTTGAAGGGTTCCGAGAGAGTAGTGGGTTGACAGCAATGATAGCTTCTCCTACCACTGAAAGCTCATAAAAATTGGAAACAGGATTCAATACTGTAATGTTGATTAAACAACGTTTGATGAAAGAATATTTTTTTTGTTTCAAGGCTCAAATTTTTTCATTCAAGTTGATTCAAATGTTAAGTCCTACTGGGTGCACCTTTTAGGCACTTGTTATCCCACTTTTTAAATTGCTCGCACATTATTCGAGGCCTCGGATAATAAAATAAATATATGAAAAAAATAACGACTAAATACAAATGCCAGATAATACATGAAAACCGGGCCAAGATCAGACAATCCAGAGAACAGCAAATTATTCCATATTATTGCAAATTAACGCGCGTTCGTGCTTCATTTTTGCGGGACCATGAAAAATTCCTATCGGTGACTCGAACTTGTAATCTGGGGGGGGGGGAGGCGTGTGCCAATAAAATTCTACCAATCCCACCCCCGTTTTCCTGGAATCTAGTACCGTAGCATATAAAGAAACAGTGTATTCCAGTTGTATAACGTTGGCCTAATACTGCATCTCTTATTTTCGTTCATCTAAAACTAAGCAAAATTCCCTTACAAATTGAAACAAGATCCATAAAAATCAGTCAGAAGATTGGGCCAAAAAATTTCAGGTGCTAGGCATTTTTCTAGGTACTTCTTTTTACTGCTTTTTGGCAATTTTTTTTCCGAATGTTATTGTTTTGCAACTTTTCAAAAGCCTTGTCATCGTCGTGCAAAAAAGTCTCTTTTTTCGCAATTTTCAGGTTTTTAATTGTTTTTCCTATTTACATCATGCGAGTCAAAGCCAGAGATTCTCAGTCTGTTTTCACAAAAAAAAACTATCTATGAGAATTATAATGCAAATCATTAGTAGCAAAATGCTCTTAGGATACACTGATACAGTACTGGACCGACGATATACAATTGGAATACAATGTTTTAGTACTGATATGCTATGGGACCAGGGTCTGGGTAAGTGGCAAATAACCCCAAGTTTTGCCAAATTTTTACACCGATTTAGCCATATCTCAAAATTCATTTCAATAAACTCCGAGGAAATTTGGTACAAATTTATTTATTTCCGGCTTATACCGCAAACTACCTATTTAACCAACAATTCTGGAGCCAATTATCTTTTCAATCCATGCTTCAAAGTTCCCGTCACAAACTGCCATTATTTATTGTATGGTATGGCAATGGTAGATAAAATTCCAAGTACGATTTATCGTATTAAACAAACATTGGTAGAAGGTATTTCATTTTGAGAATATCACTCATTGAAAGAAAAATGATATTTAATATTTTAAAATGAACAATGAAAAGTGAATCTATTGTAGCTCTCGTTACTCCCTATTTATAGACGTATTTGGACTTTTGACCTGTAGTTTCATCGGTCAAATTCGTCGTCTCCTTCCAACTCAGAGCTTTTTGTGCATTGAGAAGAAGCAACTAAAAAAGGACGGAAAACAACGATCAAAAAACGACGATTTCTTTAAAAAAAACGACGTAAGAAACGACAAAAAACAACAAAAAAATGACGAAAACGACAACAAAACGACAAAAACGAAAATTTCTCACAAAAAGATTGTCATTTTTTGTCGTTGTCCTCAAATCGGGTAGTTTCTGAATGGAAACAAGTACCCGTATTCAATTTTTCAATTTTTGTCTGGTTCAGAAAAAAAGTTTTGTCTGAGTTACAGAATTCCCTACAGTTTTCGCCTTTTTGTTTTTGTTGATCTCACAGAGTGGCCAATTATTAGAATCATAATTTATTTACAAGTTCTGTTAGAATTGAACAAGAAAAAAAAGTCGAACCCCATAATTTTATCAGGAAAAAGAACTTTAATTCGATTTTCAATAAAAAGTTGCAGACGAGGTGTATATGACTGTGATGTTTAACAGTTTATTAATTTTTTCAGCTTTTTGGGGTTTTTTTGGGAACTTTTCACATTTTTGGGAACCTTGCCGTTTTTTTGGGAACCTTGCCGTTGGTAGTCTAGAGTAAGGCGAGTACTATGTACGTATCGAGCCTGCATCCACATAAAGGTTTCATTCAGATAAAAACAACCTTGGAAAATTGCGGCTCCATTGTTGCGTAATAAACTCTTTTCTTGATCAATATTGATTTGGTGCTAAATCTGTTTTAAAGGTAATTTTATTTTCGCAATTTGATCTGTCACTTCTTTCTCTCGGTTATCTTGCCAAGATCTTGTTTCTTGATACTCTGCAAAAATCTCGCTAGTTTGTACAAACATTTATACTTTAAAATCGATTGCCATGTCAAGATATTGGCGATAATTGCAATGTTTTAGTATTTTTTTTATCAAGTTGTATCAGGTACCGATTCACTGGGTCTAGTTTTAGGTTTTATGAATTTTTTGCTGTCGGGAAGGGGGTAGAGTAGATTCCCTAGTTTTTTTTGAATTCAATCATGTGATGATGACCACCCCCCCCCCCCCCCCCCTCCTTAAACGTACAGACCCCCCACCCCCGACCCCAACCCCGCCAATTGCCGCTAATGTACGATAATGGGTGCTGTATTTCTTGAGGAGAGGTTGTTTAATGGAAAAAGCCATACCATGTTCATATTTGATCCTGTTTGGTAATCTGTTCAGCAATTGATCACATTCATTTCATCTTTACAAACGCACATTTAAGTACACTTGTCGGAAATGAGCATTTGGTGTGTGTAAACACAGGGGGAGAATTGAAAATTTTCACATTACTTTTGTCATATACATGCAGACAAAATGTGGCAGACAAAGTCGTCTGTCACCCAAATTTTGTAGTTAAAAATGTACTTATGCCCTTACACGGGTAGTTTGATGCAATTTTTGAATGTTTACAAAACGTTTCCGGAACATTTCCTGAACAGACTGTTATGTGCTGCCCAGTGTGTTCAATTTGTCTGTTTGATTGGGTGTCCCGCTTTTTCACCCCTATTTATTTAACCCCGTATCATTTAACCCCGATTTATTCACCCCTCTATCATTAATGATGAAATGATAGAGGGGTGAAATGATATAGGGATTAAATGATAGAGGGTTTAAAAGATACGGGGTTAAAATATGCGGGGTTAAATGAATCGGGGTGAAAAGAAGTAGAACCGTTTGATTGGATTAGGCCGTCTGTTTTCCTGCCCCGATTAAGTTGTCTGAGAGAACAGTAATTTAAACAAATAATTCCAAATTGGATTTCCTTTTGATTATTGGTTTTACTTTAACAGGTCTTAACTTTATTAAAATTTCATTTTGCTGCAACTAAACGTCAACATACCTGTCTTTTTGTCTATCTCAGTTATTTATCGATCTTTTTAATATCCAATCTCGGTGTATTTTTTCTCATACTCTTTCTTGATTAACTTCAAACTCTTTTACAGCTCGTGATTTTAAATTACTCAAATTTCTCACGTCTTGTGACCTTTACTTTGTTCATTGTCATTATCCAGCACTAGCGACAGATCGGAACATGTTCAATCCCTGGCCGAATTAAAATAAAAAAGTACATGTCAAAAAATAACTAAATACTTTTTAAATCATTTTTGGGAGGGCTGACTTGACTTTAGACATTGTTAAATACAAAGTTTGGCTACGGTGCCCTTGAAAACTTATTACGGCCGTATTCGTACAAAGTTTTGTTAGTTTTCTACGAGACAGTATAAATCTTGGTAATTTTTCAAATTCCGTCTAAGGAGGGAACCCTGGGTAGTAAATATCATATTTCTTCTCCCTCATTTTTATAATTCTCCGAGTAGTGCATCTCCATCCAAAAATTCAACCATAAATCTGCATTGTTTGAATATATTTGTTTCGGCGCGTTAATTTTTTTAAAAAAATGTAGATGGTATCAAATTTGGCTGGGCTGCTACAGATCACACAATACGGGATCTCTTTATGTATGCCAGTCAAACTTGACAAAAGATATAACAAATCGAAGGCAAAGATATATGCCTAAGACCTGTCTGTGCTATAAGTCTCAATTTAAAATAGTTGGGGGGCTGAAAGTATTTAATTTATAAAAGAGTAAATATAAAATTACAGCTTACTAATTACCAGTTGTGTAGTGGTGAAATGGAGGTGAGCTGCTGGGCGATCGTTCACTTGGGTGTTTCTTCAGTTATGTTATTTGTCGAAAAGGAAAGTTGTAAAATCAAATCTGGAATTATTTGTCTAAGTTATTAAACAATTTTGTTCGACTATTTTATTGTTAAAGTGAAGTTAAATTTTGAGAAAAATGAAAGCAGTTGTCTGCTGCTTTTTTCTGGGAGTGATTTCTGTCTCTCTAATTTTATTCCGTCCCACTTCGCTGAGAGAAACAATTAATTCCTCTCAGCTCCGTTTGGGCCGATAGGGAGCGAATCACAAACTCACGTTCATAGTGAGGTGCTTCTTAATTTTCCTATTGGCCGAGAAGGCAAAAGAATTAACTCTTTTTTATCTCACGGAAAAATTATTGAAACTCCAAAAAATAATAAAAATCTAAAAAGCTGAGAGCATCAATTATTGATTTCGTAGGCGCCTGTTTTCTGCTTTTCCCCTCTTCTAAAACCGCAACAATTATGGTTTTCTTGGGGGCTTTTTATGAGACTCTATTGTCTTTTCCCCTGAAGCAATCTGCTTCATCTTTATTGAACTTGGGGGGAAAGATCTGCATTGCAACTGTCAAAAGCAGAAGTAATTTAAATCAAAAGAAACTGTGGTTTTACAGGCCGCCTACGTTCAACAACGTACATTTTCTATCCTGGATATAAGCGAGGAGATCCAGGCCTAAAGTTGTGTTATTTAAATAAGTCGAACTGAGTTGTTTAAATACTTGTGTACTGGTAGTCTTAATAAGCGTTAGTTTGTTTAGCGCGCGGCGAAAGAATGGTTAATTAGCGCCTAAATACGTTCGCTCTAATGCGGGATTAATTATCCGTTCATTTGTAACGGCTCTCGTAATACTACAGCTCACCCCGATTTTAAGATAGAAAAGAAAAAGATTAAAAGAAAGAAATATATTGCATCGTATATAATTTTATTGCGCTTGAGACATATAAATGAGTTACTACAAGTTCAGACAGTTATCAAATTAATCGCAAAGGGCGACAATGGTATGCTATAAAATTAATCTCAAAGGGCGATAATGTTGTGCTGTATTATTCAAAAAATTCTGGGGGCAAAATGACTGGGCTTGGTACTGGACTGTTTCCGTCGTCCATGATATCAACAACTTCCACTATTTCATCTCCGTCTTCATGCTTTTCGGTATTTGATAGTTCCTTGATTATCCTTTTTTGTTTTCGGTTCTTCTTCTTGAGTTTCGTCAATTCAGAGTTGAGTTGCTGTACTTTTTCAACCAGTTTTTTGTTCTCCACTCCTAAATTCTGATTGGCTGCAGTGATTTCTAAATGCTTTCTTGCATACACTTTGTTAATTTCTTTAACATTGCTTTCCTCCGTTTTTTTTACTTGCTGGGAGACGATGTACTGCCTCCGCCAATAGTCATCGCTTGTTATTTTCTCCTTTTCACTGTTCTGCATTTGTAATCTTTCAAATCTAATTTGTAGCTCCTGCAATTCGGTTTCTTTAACAAATAACTCCTGTCGAAACTTGGAATTCTCCGAAATTAGTGAAGCTTGGGTGACTTCTTCGATGGCGTCCGCAGGCGTCGGGAAGGCAGTTAAGTGGGCATAGGGGAAGTTGACATACGAGTCCAGCTGATTGTTTCTGGCGATGTAAGTGTTCTTTTGGGTATCTCTGTCTTTTATTCTCCAGACGTTTGTTGTTTCTGGTAATGAGAACTCTTTCAAAATAGGCAGGTTTTCAGTTTTCGCAAGAAATTCTTCGCCGGTTGAAATGTTCTGAACCTTAACTTTGTCAGAGATTCTGAACTTATTGGCTTGCATTTTCAAAGTGTACTTCAAGTTCGTCACAAATCTGGGGTTCAAGGGATTTACAATGTTTTCCCTAATTTTCTAAATTTTCAAGCAATAGGTGATGTCCTTTCGCTCTTTGTCACTAATGAGGTCATCTATATTTGCCATTTTTCTTATCTTCTCTGCGTGACTGCTTTGTTGATTTCCTGGTGCTGGTCTCTTTCGATCGACTATCCAATTGTTTTGCGGATCATATTGACTCGAAGTTGATGGAGGTGCAATGGTTGTAGTAAATGGAGGCTTTGAGAAAACAGGAGGCTGGGAAGAATGGGTTTGTGTTTGTTCTTGGGTTAAAATCAAATTAAATATGTTTTGGGGGGATAGAATCTGGTTAAATTTCGGTTATTTAATGTGTAAATACTAAAATTTAACCATAAATTTGATGAAAATTGGGTGAAAATTAGGCTAAATAGGTTTTGGGGGGATGATTTTTGGTTAAATTTTGACTATAAAATGTAAAAGTACTTCAATTGTTATATAAATAAACTAAAAATTGGACATAGATTACCCCCACCCGGGTCAGAACAATTTTACAAGAGCAAAGAATCAGTTGCCTGTTACTATTTTAATGTAAATTTACTGTATTTCGGCCGTAAATTTGATATAAATTACTCTATTTGTTTGTCTATTAGTGTGCTTTCACTTCTGTGGTAGTGGTTATTTTACTATTTTAATCCGATCGGATAGAAAAACAAAAATTCAGGCGTGATTCTTTCCTCTGGGCGCACCAGTTATCAAATTTGGCTGGGCTGCTACAGATCACACAATACGGGATCTCTTTATGTATGCCAGTCAAACTTGACAAAAGATATAACAAATCGAAGGCAAAGATATATGCCTAAGACCTGTCTGTGCTATAAGTCTCAATTTAAAATAGTTGGGGGGCTGAAAGTATTTAATTTATAAAAGAGTAAATATAAAATTACAGCTTACTAATTACCAGTTGTGTAGTGGTGAAATGGAGGTGAGCTGCTGGGCGATCGTTCACTTGGGTGTTTCTTCAGTTATGTTATTTGTCGAAAAGGAAAGTTATAAAATCAAATCTGGAATTATTTGTCTAAGTTATTAAACAATTTTGTTCGACTATTTTATTGTTAAAGTGAAGTTAAATTTTGAGAAAAATGAAAGCAGTTGTCTGCTGCTTGTTTCTGGGAGTGATTTCTGTCTCTCTAATTTTATTCCGTCCCACTTCGCTGAGAGAAACAATTAATTCCTCTCAGCTCCGTTTGGGCCGATAGGGAGCGAATCACAAACTCACGTTCATAGTGAGGTGCTTCTTAATTTTCCTATTGGCCGAGAAGGCAAGAGAATTAACTCTTTTTTATCTCACGGAAAAATTATTGAAACTCCAAAAAATAATAAAAATCTAAAAAGCTGAGAGCATCAATTATTGATTTCGTAGGCGCCTGTTTTCTGCTTTTCCCCTCTTCTAAAACCGCAACAATTATGGTTTTCTTGGGGGCTTTTTATGAGACTCTATTGTCTTTTCCCCTGAAGCAATCTGCTTCATCTTTATTGAACTTGGGGGGAAAGATCTGCATTGCAACTGTCAAAAGCAGAAGTAATTTAAATCAAAAGAAACTGTGGTTTTACAGGCCGCCTACGTTCAACAACGTACATTTTCTATCCTGGATATAAGCGAGGAGATCCAGGCCTAAAGTTGTGTTATTTAAATAAGTCGAACTGAGTTGTTTAAATACTTGTGTACTGGTAGTCTTAATAAGCGTTAGTTTGTTTAGCGCGCGGCGAAAGAATGGTTAATTAGCGCCTAAATACGTTCGCTCTAATGCGGGATTAATTATCCGTTCATTTGTAACGGCTCTCGTAATACTACAGCTCACCCCGATTTTAAGATAGAAAAGAAAAAGATTAAAAGAAAGAAATATATTGCATCGTATATAATTTTATTGCGCTTGAGACATATAAATGAGTTACTACAAGTTCAGACAGTTATCAAATTAATCGCAAAGGGCGACAATGGTATGCTATAAAATTAATCGCAAAGGGCGATAATGTTGTGCTGTATTATTCAAAAAATTCTGGGGGCAAAATGACTGGGCTTGGTACTGGACTGTTTCCGTCGTCCATGATATCAACAACTTCCACTATTTCATCTCCGTCTTCATGCTTTTCGGTATTTGATAGTTCCTTGATTATCCTTTTTTGTTTTCGGTTCTTCTTCTTGAGTTTCGTCAATTCAGAGTTGAGTTGCTGTACTTTTTCAACCAGTTTTTTGTTCTCCACTCCTAAATTCTGATTGGCTGTAGTGATTTCTAAATGCTTTCTTGCATACACTTTGTTAATTTCTTTAACATTGCTTTCCTCCGTTTTTTTTACTTGCTGGGAGACGATGTACTGCCTCCGCCAATAGTCATCGCTTGTTATTTTCTCCTTTTCACTGTTCTGCATTTGTAATCTTTCAAATCTAATTTGTAGCTCCTGCAATTCGGTTTCTTTAACAAATAACTCCTGTCGGAACTTGGAATTCTCCGAAATTAGTGAAGCTTGGGTGACTTCTTCGATGGCGTCCGCAGGCGTCGGGAAGGCAGTTAAGTGGGCATAGGGGAAGTTGACATACGAGTCCAGCTGATTGTTTCTGGCGAGGTAAGTGTTCTTTTGGGTATCTCTGTCTTTTATTCTCCAGACGTTTGTTGTTTCTGGTAATGAGAACTCTTTCAAAATAGGCAGGTTTTCAGTTTTCGCAAGAAATTCTTCGCCGGTTGAAATGTTCTGAACCTTAACTTTGTCAGAGATTCTGAACTTATTGGCTTGCATTTTCAAAGTGTACTTCAAGTTCGTCACAAATCTGGGGTTCATGGGATTTACAATGTTTTCCCTAATTTTCTGAATTTTCAAGCAATAGGGGATGTCCTTTCGCTCTTTGTCACTAATGAGGTCATCTATATTTGCCATTTTTCTTATCTTCTCTGCGTGACTGCTTTGTTGATTTCCTGGTGCTGGTCTCTTTCGATCGACTATCCAATTGTTTTGCGGATCATATTGACTCGAAGTTGATGGAGGTGCAATGGTTGTAGTAAATGGAGGCTTTGAGAAAATAGGAGGCTGGGAAGAATGGGTTTGTGTTTGTTCTTGTTGTGTTGTTACTTGTTGATGTTGATTGGGGATTACTACGCTTGCGAGTGTGGGTCTGGTAGTCATTGTGAATGTTTCCTTGTGGGTGATCTAAAATATTTTGATTTTGGTTAGCCTGTGTCATCAATATCACACATTATGGCTTCTTTTCAAGTTTGCAATTGTATTGCTAATATAAAATGTATTCAATTGTAAAAATGTTTTTGTAAGGTTTTGTTGCTAACTGCTTTACTTAAAAATTATAATGCTAAATGCATTTGTTATTAAAGTTTGGTATAAAAGTTTTTGTTTTGCTAAATGCAAAGTTAACTTTAATAAAGGGAGGGGGGCAATGAGTAAAAAAAATTTTTATACTTATGCCAGGCGGGCAGCCCTGGCACAAGTACGTCTTTCTCCGCTGCCCGGAGGTGTGAGTCTTGGGGCGTGCGTCACACTAACACGGCTGCAACGACCCGTGCAGCTGGGGAGACAACCTTGCTTTAGCTGAAAGAAGGAAATTTTTCGGGTCGTTTTTGGAAATTTCAGTTATCGTGTTAGTGTTCTGAATTATTTAGGTTCAAAAACCAGGGGGGCAGGCTGGAGAAAGCTGAGGTAACCCCTTCCCGAGGAAAAGTTAAAAGAGAGAAAAAAAGATCGTTTGGGCTTGAGTGTTTTTGGTTTATTAGACAACGTCGTCTAAAAAATTTTTGCAAATGGGACATTTTTTCAGCTTATTTATGCACACTCGACAGAATCGGTGTTCGTCATGTTGGGAAAAATGTGGGTGTTTTGTTACTCCTAGTTCTGTTTTCATTTTTTTGCATAAATTGCAATGAAAGTAGGATGTGATCAGGACGGGAAGACAAGGTCGAAGACAAATGGGACATTTAGGGTTTGGGTATCTTTTAAAAAGTGCCTTTCTGCAAGGAATACATACATAGTGAGGATTTTCTCTGGGAAATTGTTTATGCAGTTTTTCTACAATAACGGGTTTCCGTGAACATATGGGGCAGATAATATCCTTATGGGGATAGAACCAACGGAAACCGTCGAATAGGGATTGTGAAAGACCCATCGAGTGACTGTTCTCTTATTTCCCTTAGATAGAAACAGGAAAACCTCTGAGAAACTGCAGTAGGATGAGATTAATGAAGAACGATATGGCAAGCAAGGTAATTAGGATTAGGATAAATATTTTTGTGGATAGGTCTAGATTGGTCATTTTCAGTATCTGGAGAAAATTTGGCGAATTTCGGAAAGGAGGTAGTGATTAATAAAAAGGGATATTGCCAATGCGCATAAGAGAACAAATAGAAGAATAAACAATGTTATGGGTTGCATTTTGTCAATTGAATGAGTAGTGCAGAACTAGAGTGAAGGAGGTGACTTGTTCCTGGTAAAAACTGAGTTGAATTAGGGATATCGATTGGATTAAAAATAAAACTAGGGAAAGAAGTAAAATTTTGGATGTTCTTGGACGCATTTTAGATTATGTGGTTGTTTTTTCGCAACGAGGGCATAATTTATAATCTTCTACGCAAAATTTACAAAAGTTGACGGGCTTATGATCACTGTGATGAAACGTTTTTGCAACAGAGTATTGAAATCTTGATTGTTCGCAAATATCACATTGAAACCAGTTAAAGATTGAAAAGATAACATTAAATTTAGAGCATTTTGGACAAAAATCATAGCCCATATCTTTTATAACATATTGGTAACAGAGCAGACACATTACGTGGGGTAGTTCGTTAGGGGGGTTCTCGTGTAATTTCTTGAAAACAATTGTTTCACGTCTGCAGCATAAACAAATTAATGAGACCGGTTTGGATTCTATAGTATTGGTTTCTTTGTCAATTGTATTCATTTTTGGAAGATTGTTATTGGAGGTGATTATGGGACTGGTATGGTTGGAGGATTTGGTTGTTGATTATTTTGGGATTTTATTGTTTGGTCTATTACTAATATAACTATTAACATCAAAAAATTGAAAGGAATACTTACAACAACGAGGAAAACGGATAAAACGAAGGAGAAGGCTGCTGCAATAATCATGAGGGCCATTAATAAAAAATCAAGTACTTTGGGGATAAACATTTTGGATAATTTGTGAAGGTAGTTTTGAATCAAGGATTTTACCACGGGTTGTTTGGGTCAATTGTTTGTTTGCATAAGGAGCATTTAGTAGTGGTGAAGGTCATACACTGCAAACAAATTGATTGTTTTGGGTGAAAATCTCTGAAGTGACTGTGGCAGGTGGATAACTTTTTGACTTCTTGACAAGAATCACACTGGAAATAATGGCAATGACTGATTGTATAAATGGGAGTTACACAAATGGGACATTTAGGTTGGTTCCAATATTTAAATAATTCATTTCTGCAAGGAATGCAAGCAAAATGGGGGGGCTGACCATTTGGGTTTTTGTGCAATTTTTTGAATTGACGGCAAGGGAGGTAACAAACAGGGCATTCAACTTTAGGGGTTGTATCAATTTGAGGTTGCTGAGACGATATTTTCAGAATGTTTCCCATTATAAGGACAAATTAGAAAGATCCGGGTATACGAGTTCTAATCCATGGTGTTCAAGTTCGTTGGGGATAGTTACATTTAAATCTGCAATAGCAAAAAAGAAATTCCAGTGTTTCTCGTTTGGATAAATGTAATAATGGTTAATGGTACCTGTGCTTAGGAACATATAAGTTATTTTGATACATGCTTTATATTGTGTAAAACAGATAGTAAACCATCTTTCTGCTTTAACAATTTTAATTTTTTCCTTACCAATGAACAAAATCATTTTATTTTTAACAATTTGAAAAGAAATGAGGGAAAAAGAACAAATTGATCAGAAAAAAAAAGGATAGGAATAATGAGCAAGGGAAAAAAATTATTTTTTTGGGGAGAGAAAGTTATGTGAAACAATTTACTTTATTGAAGAGCGCCCAAATTGACTGGGAAATGCTCTTCGATATCAATGAGTGCAAGAAAGAATTCCCAGTGCATCATTCCCATTGTTACTCGAGTAGAACCCTGACATCCACCCTCGTAGTCTGTATAGTGTATAATTATACAGGGTTTAATCTCTGCTGTGGAAGTTTCAATGAAATATCTCTCGAGGGATTCTACTTTGACTAGGCGCTCACCAAAGTGGAACAGCATTATAGAAGATCTAAATTAAAAGGGATTTTAGAACCATTTAAAGCTTGGGATATATTTATAAAGAATGTCCAATAGGGGGAAGATGGTGTTAAGGTAATGGTTCCGTCAGTCCAAGTGTTTAAATATTCAAAATGGAGTATTAATTGTGGGATTACTCTGTTGCTTTTTGTCGTGACAAATGATTTTTTAAAAAATTGTATTTGTATAAGGCAGTTTTGGTATGAGAATATCATTGCTGCTTTTAATTGTTAATAGTTTCCAACTCTTTAGTAATGAAATCGTTTTGAGAACAATCACTTTTCGGCAATTCAAAATAAAGATTGTGAGGTACACAGTTTGGGTTTTCTAGAATAAAGAGGAAGAATTTCCAATGAACTGAAAGGGGATTAATACTTATTAAACAAATTTTTTCACTTTGGATTTCTTTGAGCGTTACTAGCATAGTAGGTACAGGAGTAGGGTATGCATCAAAAGATCGTTGAATTTTTTGTAACTCTACAAATTTATTGTTAACTGCAAATATCATAGTTTAGAATGATACCTAAGCAATGTAGATTGGATGTTGTACTTGAAATACCGAGTTCTCTTTGAATGCTAGAAAAATGGTGAATTCGGCGAACTGCGGATGGGTAATGAAAATAGTTAAAAGTCTGTAAATATTTGTCATGGGTTTTTTTGCGAAAGTCATTATACTTATAGCGGAAACATAGTATACGGCTAAAAGCTCAAAATTTTGGTTTCCGATTCTGATTTGTAAGTTTCTATTAGTTAAATGAATCATGTTGCTGATCTAGCTCATTTGGCAGACTATTAGGGTCGAATTGTGCTAAATACACGAAATAATTCCAATACAACGAATGAGGGGTTAAAATTACAGTATCGTTTTCCCAAGTGTCCCAAAACTCAAAATTTATAACGATTTGAGGGAAAATGTCTCCGTGATTTTCTTCAAAAGTTTTCTTTATTTGATAAATTGTAACGAGTCTATCTTGAAACAAAAAGTACATTAATGGAAGCGTTTTAGTTATTAATTAACTTATTGTTCTTCATTTCAAAACTATGTATAAAAGTATGTAAATGTAAAAAAAGGATAAAAAAAGGGTGTGTCAATTATTTCTGAGAAGAGGATTATTGACAACGATTGATATTTATATATAATATATCAATCGGATTCACTTAAGCAAAATCGGAGTAGGGGAAGAGTGCAGGAAATAGCTAGATAGACATAGTTGCGATCACATAGTTGAAAATGGATTATAAGAAATAAAAAGCAAGGAAGGAATCCACACATGTCTCTTACAGGAAAAGTCAAAGTCTAATAATATTTTTCTTCAGACGCTTTGAAACAATTTTGTATTCGACTCCAATGTTTACAAAAGTAATTGTCTCATCAATCAGGGCTCTTAACAATGAGAAGTATTGAAAATTTGAATGCGGTACGTCCAAGTCTATAATGTCACTGAAGTAGAAAGATGCAACTCTAATAGTTACAGTAGTTTTCAAATCGGAAAGACTTGAGGATAATATCTGTCCGGTGTATTGTCCAAATCGAATGAAAAAAGCGTTAGGCTGTTTTATGAATTTGGGTTGCATAGCATAGCATCCTTGAGGTGTATCTAAACAAGATATAAATTAACTTATAGAGTCAAATACAAATAATAATTTTTTTTATTTTTGAGACAAATTATTTTTTTAAGAAAAAGATGATTTTTTTATTAACAGCTTTAAGGAGGTGCCACCACACTTCGAATGGTTGCATCATTTTGTGGTTGTGGTTGATGTGACGCCAGATTTGGGTATTCTACTTTATTATTTTCTGTATGACAATGCTCATCAATTTTATTTTCTCTTGGTTGATCCTCAACGCATTTGTAAGTTTTTTCTATTGTGCTGTAAGGTTGATAATTACTAAACGGTAAAAAATGATTGTTGTTCTGTAAGGCCGACGGTTTGGTTTCGTTAGAGAATACCGGTGTAAAGAACGATAAGATACAAAGATTATATGTTGCTCCTAATAGAATTTTCCAAAAACCCATTGTTTTGTTGGATATTTTGTGGATTTCGAACGCTCTTATGATTGTTACGATTACATCAGTTAAGAATTTTATGCACAAGAAACAAGCAAAATAAACTCCAATTTTTTCCAGATAAAAAGTGATGATTCCAAAAGTGCCTTTGAACTGGTCTGTAAAAAATGTAGGTGAAAGAAGAGAATCTAGATAAATTTGTCTGTTAATTCCCATTGCTGACGCATAGATATCTTTTTGAGAATAGTCTATGCTTCTTCCTTCTAGAACTTCTCTTGAAATTTTTGTCAAAACAGATTTTGAAGCTTCCGAATGCAAGATATTGTCCCAAAAAGATTTAAGTTGATTTGGTGTGTAAATTCCGGCACGTTGCGATTCGTAACCAGTAAATTGTGGAATAGAACTAATAACTCTTGAAGAGAATATTTTTGGCGGTTGTAAAGGAACAGGTGCTGGCATCAAATGGTACCATGTATTTTCATTATCAATATCTAATTGGTAGGCATTTTTGTAGCCTCCAACACAATCTACTTCGTTTGCAAAAGGGTAGGTTTGTCGAGTAATTGGGTCGACGAACATTGTCCTACTATCATAATGAATAGGAATCCTATCATAACACTGTTCAAGAACCTGAAGTGGTGAGTTTCGTTTTGGACAGTGGTACAGCCAACCTATGCTACCATCTGTGTCTAAGAACATCGAGCGGTTGCCGGGTAACATATATCCAGCTAAACGATTGTTTTGGATAGCCTGCATTAGTATCATTTGTTTTTGAGTTCGGTCAAGTTCGCATTGTTCTATGACCAAACCTTTCCATGCTTGTTTTATTTGCATGTAATTATGATATATGACAAAATCCATTTTTACCGCAAGGTTAAGATCATAGTCTAACTTGTCTTTGTCTAAGTGTTCCCATGCAACAAAACCATTGTCGGATGTTCGGATCTGTTCATCTGAAGGCTTCCTATTAAACCCATTTACACTTAGGCTATTGTCAGGTTCAACACGAAGTTTATGAAAAAATTGTTGAGTTTTTGTTTTATAAGGTTTGCCAGTCTTCATATTAAATCCGCCTTTATAAGAAACATATAAAGAATCTAAATTTGTTCTGTAAATAAATTCTGGTTTTCCACACACCTTTTCTTTTTCATCAATTACTCTAATTTTTATTTCCATTTCAGCAGGAGAATACGTTCCTGGTCCTTCATAGGGCGTCTCCGATTTTTCATCACTCACTATGAAATACTGTACGTTACCAAGTTCGTTTTCATGTTTTAGCATTTTTGCGTTTTGTGAAAACCTTTTAGTAACTATACAATTTTCCGGTGCCTCCCAATTGTATGCAAAGGGGTCGAGTGATGTCGAATGACAACCTCCTTCTGAGAGGGCACAAGGAAGTTTTAGTCCTTGACTGTTATAGACAGTTCTGTCATTAAGATCAATATCGAGTACAGTTTCTTGCATCAGGGTTTCAAAAGAGAAATGTTTAATTTGACCACGATTATCACAAGATGTTGATGATTCACCTTCAAGATCAACTCCCTGGTTTTTATAGGAGACAGTTTTTATTCCATGTTTTATGTCAATTTCCATGTCATCATCGTCAAATTCGGTAACAGTAATTTTTCCAGTTTTATTAGCATTTAGGCATTGTTCGGGTGAAACAATAATATCGTATGTTATTATTGGAGCGTTGTGTACAATTGATGAATGGGAAAACATACCACAATTATAACGAATCAGCATTGCAGTGACTTTGCACATAAGAGCTTTAACAAAGGTCCGATAAGACCGTTGATAAATTGTTACATGTGTATCAACCATCTGAATGTTTTCGGGTGTAATTTTGCAAGGAGAGACTTGTGTTAAAGCATACATTTTATTTTCTTTCATTTTAGAACAGTCATAATGAATGACCCTAAGTTTGTTAGATACGTCATTAATATCCTCAGTAGCGTTAATAACTATAGAAAGAGTACAAAAGTAGAAAAGACTTATAAGTAAATAAGAAAAATAGAGTTTTTCAAAACAAGGATATCTTTTCATCCTGTTTTTTTAGCGCTTCAAGTCGGGAATTAAGGCTATGAGTTGTAGTAATAGGCACTGCCAGTAAATGTTGACTGGATTTATTGCTACCTAAAACAAAGTTAAGTAAATCCGGCTTGACAGCGTGATGGCGGCTTGGCCGAGCGACTAGAAGTTCGCCTATTATTATTATTATTATTATTATTATTTTCTAAAGTTTGTAAATTAGAAGGTCCTTGTTCCGATGTAATAGGGCGGAGAGGACTTAAATTAGGGTCTAGAGGTATTCTAGAATTGTGCTGTGGGCAAGGAGTTGAACTTCTTGTTCGACTACCGCTAGGTAGGTGTGTTTGGACTGGAGGTTGGTTATCACGACCACCTGAACTTGCTTCGTTGAATCCAGAATCGAAATTGGTAGGTGTTCGGTCAGGGTCGAAGTTCTGCACAGGGGAGTGTCTTCGTATGAAATTATCCACGGGGAAATTTTCGGTGTTAGTGGGGCTTTGGAAGGAGAATTTAGTCAAGGGACTATTGAGTTTATTCATCTGACTTGTCATTAGATTATTATAAAATGTGTCACAATTATTTTTATCTATACCATACTCTAGGGTTAACTCTGGTATAGTTTCAGTAGCAAGGTAGTACTCGACTAGGTGATTTCTATGAGCGACCTTCCTGGTGGCCGGGTTGCTATCTAAAGTTAATTCATAGTTAACATTGGTTAGTTTTTTTTCTACAGTAAAAGGTCCTGATCTTAGTTCATGTAGTTTTTTTGACTTTCCTAACTCAATTTGATGGTTTTCCATTAGAACTTTTTGTCCAACCTCAAGTGGCTTGCCTAATTTGTGTTTGTTTCTATGTTTATGTGCGCGGTTATTGTTTTCTAAGCTCTTTTTATAAGCGTTATTGTATATTTGCTTGAATTGGTTTTCTCGCATAAGCAACGAATTGTTAATAGTCGGTTTTAGAAGTTTGTCAATTTCGGTGTTTTTGAAGTTTGCAAGGTATGCCTGTGAAGAGGCAGGTCTTTGCAAAACTCGGAAGAGCATGTGAGTTGTGAATTTCGTAGGAGTCCTAACTTAAGTGACAGAGGTATCTGTGGTTTTTGTCCGAACACAATTTCATAAGGTGAGATTCCAGTACTAGCATTTGGAACCGTGTTATGAGAAAAAGCAAATTTTGGTGCCAGTTCGTCCCATTTACCTCGAGCTTGTTCTAGAAAAATTCGGAAATGTGCTCCTAGATGTTTGTTTTGGATCTCGACTTTACCATTAGTCCAAGGCGCATAAGCAGTTCGAGGTGCGGGTGTTATACCTAATTCATGAATGTAACTCGCAAAATCTTGGTTCATGAATGCCGAACCCTTATCATAAACAAGTTTTTGTGGTATTCCAAAAGACAAGATGAACTTTTCTAAAGCTTTTATGGTGTCTACTGCGTCTGTGGAACGTACAGGGTATACTTGAATGAAACGTGAAAATGAATCGACAATAACTAAACAATGGTGTTTACCGTTCGATGGTGGATTTAAAGGTCCTTTGTGATCAATATGGACCGTATGAAAGGGGAATGGGACTGTATCAGTCCACTTTTCGAGAGGTGCTTCGTGGATGTCTCTCCGTTTTTGTTTTTTTTTGGCATTCAAGGCAATCAGCAATTAGGTTTTCAATCCATTTATACATTCCGGGCCAATAAAAAAATCGTTTTACATTAGCAAGTGTTTTATCTAAACCTACATGACCTGACAGTTCACAATGAGCTAGCTGAAAAACTTTAAAGAACAATGACAGTGGTACGCAAATTTTTAAGTATTCAATATCTGGTTCGTCTGTTTGTTGTTGAATACATAAGATGTTGCCTACGAAACTCAGTTTTTCAAAGTTATTAATGTATGACATTATGGCTTTAGATTGTCGGAATTCGATTTTCTTTTCATCTTTGTTATTGTTCGTTCTTAATTGACGAATTTGTTGTATTACTGGATCTTTTAATTGTTCCTGACAAATTACTGATGTATTTAAATCAACTTCTTTAGAGAAGGTTGTCAGTTTATCAATGAGTTCTCTTGCATCTTTTATTTTTGGATTTTTGGGAAGTTTTTTTGCTAATTCGGTTTTATCTATACAAGTGCTATTTTTCACGAGAAAAACTTTATCGTATTCTAGAGGGAATCTGTACTCCGAGTCTGTGGTATTAGTTTGATCAATGTAGAGTTTGTCAAAATCTAATTCCGGTGACTGATTCTCATTGAACAATTCAAATTCCGAAATTGGGTCAAAATTTTGTTCGGTTATCCCTTCATCAGGGTAGGAATCAATTTCTGTATAATGATCAGACGTTTCGTCTTCCTCCTGTTCTGATACAGGGGTTATTTCATGTTTGCGGTGACGCCTATAGTGGTTAATTGATGAACCATACGAGAAATCTTCCGAAATATTGTTTATTGAGCAAAGTCTGTTTTGATTATTGTCGTACTTTTGCTTTACCATTTTGTCATTTTTGAAAATGAATTTGTCGATACCCGTTATGCTTTGTTTTAGGATTGGAAAAAAATCATCTGCTGGTCCCTTTTCATTATCACGCAAAATGAAGTATTTTTCCTCGTTACCATGCTCGTCGTAAAAACTAATGTCTTTTGGTATCTTTTTGTGTTTAAGTTGATACTTGTCCAGATCTTTAAGTTTTACATTGCGACTTAGGATGTCGGGAAAAGCTAAGTTTTTTCCTTCAGTCCAAATAATTTTCAAGTTCTGAAATTGAGATATTACTAACTGGTATCTAAAAAATCTGTGAGAGAGTTTTCCTCTTCTACCCCATAGATACATTAAAGGCTTATGGTCTGTGTACACGTATACAGGATGGGGAGAACCAATTAGGTAATGCTCATAAGTTTGTAATGCCGATATTACACCGCAAAGTTCGCGTGCTGTGGTACTCATTTTTTGTTCCTCTTTAGTGTAAATTCTAGAATTAAAAGACACTATTCGTTTCCCTTCTGGAAATTCTTGAACGAGAATAGAGCCTACTCCTATAGAAGAAGCGTCTACATGCACGTGGAAAGGGTATTTAGTATCAGGTATTGCTAAGATAGTATCTTCGCTAATCCTGTTTTTAATGTCGTTAAACAGTTTTTCGTGTTCTGTTGTCCAGACAAATTTAGTTTCTGTGCGGTTTAGGTCATAAAATGGTTTGCAGTCAACATGCAAGTTTTTGATGTACATGCTGTAGAATCCTAAGCAACCTAGAACTCTCATGACATCACGTTTGTTTTCAGGCGACTTAAGTGCTTTTAAATCTGCTACTCGCTTCTTGACTGGTTGTATCCCATCTTTACCTACTACATGTCCCAAGAACTGTACTTTCCTAAGGAAAAATTTAGTCTTTTCAGGTTGAGCTTTCAACCCAGATTTCCTTAAAAGTTCATGGTACTTGTCAATTATTTCAAACATTTCGGTTTCATCTTGCGCTTGCATGATTGTGTCATCAATGTAGGTTATAGCTTGTCTTTTTCTAATTAATGGTGCAAAATGGATAGTCATTATACGACTGAAGAAATTAGGTAGACCGCATAGGCCGTAAAATCCGCGTTCAAATGTGTATTGTTTTGGACCAATTACAAAACTTACCAGCTGTTTGGTTTCCTCAGTTAGAGGGACTTGGTTATAGGCTGAACAAAGATCACTGGTTGTGAAGAAATTACCTTTTAATCTAGTTAATAGACTTCCGATTGGTTCGAGTGGCCATGAATATCGACTAAGGTCTGTTATTGAATTCAAATATCGGGCATCTATAACCAGTTTTACTGTGTTCCCCTTGGGTAGGATTATGATTGGATTAATAAATTCTGATCCCATTTCTTTATCATTACCCATTTCCCGGATTATACCTGTTTTACACAGTTGTTCCAAAAGGTTTTCTAGTTTTTCCTGATAATGTAATGGTACTTTGGATGGTCTCTGTTTGGTTAAAGTTGAATTTGGTAAAAGTTTGACATGAAATTTTTGCTTTATCTTTCCAACATCGTATTTGTGTTGAGAGTAAACGTCTTTGTTTTTAGTTAATGTCCTCAGTAACTTGTCTAAGTTTTCGTCATTGATATCAGCTTGACTGAAATCAAATTTTTTGAGAAACGCTTGATCGGTTTTGTCAAATCTGTTAAGTTTTTCTTTGGGAAGTTCAACGGGTCTGATGTTCTCATCAGTTGTTTCTAATTGTGGCTTAAGATCCTTGAGGTCGTCGCTAAAGTCTGTTTCTAATTCGTAGTTGTTGGTAAAATCTTGTTGCCTTTTTCGCTTTTCTGTTTTCTTTTGTTTTTCAGGAGTTTTGCCTGCAAAGAAAATTTGAATTTTTGAAACTTTGGACCTTGTTTTTCACTAACATGGAATATTTGATCCCAATTAGTGTCACTATTCATTAGGTGGTTTATGAATGCAACGTTGTCAACTACAGAAAATTCTGGGTCTTGTCTAATTTCAATGTCTTCTAAAGTGTGCCCAATAGGACCCTTTTGGATGACAACCTTGTTGTTTAGAGGATTGTTTAGCATTATTGGTAATTCCTTTTCTTTTCTAAAACACTGAACATTGTAAGTATAAATTCCTTGAGCTTGCAGTTCACTTCCAATTACGAAGGAGGTTCCCTTTCTGAAGAATTCATTCGGAGGTCTAATTGATATTACTCGAGTTGATTTTGGTGCTAATGGTAGTTGCTGGTCAAGAGTTACAATTTTGTAAGAGCTAATGTATGGATAGCTTTTCGTTTGGTATCTAGATAATGTGACGGCTACTTCAGGGTAAGTTTTTAAATCAATTTTTGGAGTGGTTAGGTCAATAGATTTTACTGTAGATTCAAGGAAATCCATTCCCAACAAATTCGGCTTGCAACCATCTTTGGCTGAAACCCATGTGGTAACTTCCACTTGATACTTTCCTTCAATGTCGAAAGAAGTTTTGAAAGTAATTTGACGTAGAAGTTTTAGTTTCTCACCATTAACCGCTAAAGTATGATTTTTCGAAGCTTTCATCTCAATGTGTTGTAATTTACATAGTTCAAGATAAGTGTGGTAATTAATTATAGAGCTTGATGCTCCTGTGTCCAATAAAAACTGTGTTTCTAAGCCGTTATTTTTATTTTTGTCTCCGACGGATTGGTATAAATTAATGTAAATATGTGAGTAACTTGTTTTGTTATCAGTAGTGTTTATGAACGGAGACCTGTCTAGTTTAAATACTCGTCGTTGTGGTTCTCATTATTGTAATAGTCTCTAAAAGTTTCACTGGTAAAGTGAACTCGAGGGCTTCGCCTTTCACTGTTATCTCTTGAATGAGTATTATGGTTTTGTCTAGTAGGTGTCCTATCTCGGTCATGGTCTCTACTCCTATCACAATATCGATTATCTGATCTTGGAGGACCGTTGCTTTGTCTATCCCTACTATTTTGCCTATTGTTATCTCTGTAAGAGTTGTTTCGATGGTTATTTTGTCGTTCCTGTGATCGGTTATCGTAGGAAGATGATCGATAATTATTTGAAGAGTTTGATGGGTACGGTGATCGATGTCGGTAGTCTGATCTAGAGTTGTTTTGATAATTGGATTGATTTTGGTTATAACTATTTCTCTGTCTGTCCCTAGAATTTCGATTGTCATAATTGTTTGATTTGTAATTTTGTTGACCTGGTGAATGGCTCCTACTACGTTTATAATTATCTGTGAACTTTTCTCGTTGTTGATGTGGGTTTCGGTTTTCGTTTTTAAAGTCCTTATACTTAAAGCAGAAAGCTATTGTGTGACCTGAACGTTTGCAAAACTTGCAGAATCTAGTCTGGTTTTGTTTGAATCTGGGATTGTCGTTGTTGTATGTGGCGTTTATTTTATGATCTTTCATTAGATTTGCAATTTCTGTGAGTTGGTTTTTTAACCCTTCTATTTCTATTTTTTTGTCGATACTACTTGAGGCAGTACCCGTGAATTCACTGCTAACAGAAAAACTTAAGTCTTTAGTTGCTACATGATCCTGTAATTGTTGCCAAGTTGTAGCTGGGTTTTCTATTAACCGCTGATGTGCCTTTTGCTTGAGTGTAGGTGGCGTTAATCCTCTTACAAAGTACTCCATACACTTAGCGTTACGCTGGTCGTTGTTAAAATCTGGATCTGGCCATCCTTTTTCAACTGCTTTTGTTACTCGGTGAGTATAGCTTTTTATCAACTCATCTGGTTGCCTTTTAATACTCTCGACTTCAATTCTTTTCCTATACTTGTCTTTTGCATCAGTAAAACGGGTGATGAACTGATTTCTAACTTCGTTCCATGCTAAACCTGGTGCTAAGGTTTCAAACCATTGGGCTGCGGGCCCACGCAAAACCGAACCAAACAATGCCTTTTGTCTAGCGTCGTATGCTGCTTGCAAATCAGCATCCGCAGGATCTCTTGTTCCTAGTGAGAATTGGATTTTTCTTTGTATTAAACTAAAGAATTCCTGGGCATCTTCAGATGGGTCTAAACCTGTAAATTTCTCTAACGCTATGTCGGGGTACGCAACAACGTTCGCTGCCATGTTTTGTTTTAGTGTATGAAAAGAATATTTTATACGAAAGTACTATTAGTTTGGGTAATTAGTGTAGAAAATATTTTTGTTATATCAATTATGTAATAAAACACTAATACTAAAGTAGAAAGTTGAATTGTTTGTTTTGTGTTATGAATTTTATTTGTTTAGGACCGTTTAATGATTGTATTTTAAATTCAAAGTTCTTGCCGTTATCAGTACTAAAAATTTCAACCCAAGAGTAAATATCGGTTTGCTAAACGGTAAAATTTAATAACCAAGGATAAGTGCTTTCAGAGTGTTTAAATTCAACAGAGTATTGCTGAAATCTGTTTATTTTTGAAAATCTAATTTGTGTGACAAATTCTGTTTTTATAAGTAATTTAACTCTATCTGGTAAACTCGGATCGTCAGGAGAAACGTTGATGTATTTGGGTTTAATGATTTTTAAGATTTGTAAACCAAAAGGGGGAATTTTATTTTGGTGGCTCATCCACACACAAGATGATAACGTTTATGCTAATTCTATCACACTGTTCTGATTTCTTAGAGCACACAAAAGTTCCTTAAAGTTTGGGTTGGTCCACTTGTAAGTTATGTAGATTTCAGTTTCTGTTTCGCTAGAAGAGTGATGGTAAATGCATAAAAAGTTTCTGTTCTGGTCAGTTAAATAATATGAAACTTTGCCTATTTTGTTATGTACTTTAATACTTATATTTAGATCTTGAACGTTTACTTTAATATATGACATATAAATAACATAGAACAATTGTTTTTGTTGTTTTATTAATGTATTTTTGTATGAAATTACACAGAAGACAGTATAAAAACGTTTAGTACGGGATGTTTAGTACATCAGTAGTAGTATTTTTGTAGCTATTATTGTGTTTAAATATTGTTTTTCTTAAGTGCTTGAGTCTGTTAATGACCGTATTTTAACATGAGACAATAACTTTTCTATGATAAATTTGTGTACAAATTGGGTTAAAAAGGCTAGTTTACGCTCTTTTAATTAATTATTGGCTAAATTTTCTGCGGGAATCTCGATCACACTGTTTTTAGTTTTTAACAAAGTTAGTAAATTCTGAAAATTAGGGTTCTCAGATGCATAAGTTATACAAAAATCAGCGGGAGAATTATGTTCAAACACGTAGAAAATAGCTAAGAAAGTAATTCCGTCAGTAATAAACCATGTTATTTTACCCCTTCTAGTGTTTTCTATTGCTGTTAGATTAAGATGTTCTACAATAACTATTCCAGTTTGGTCCATGCACTGTTTAAAACCTCTATTGGTGAAACTTTTGTTGTGAAACAGGTTAAAATGGGGGAATTCTCATCAATTTATGTTATTTTCAGGCTAAAAATCTATGTTGGGTGGATAAAATTTAGTTTAAAACCCGTTATTCTTTGTTAAATTTGAGCCTTATTGAGATTTATGTGGTAAAAACTTGATTAAAATATACTAATTTTGTGTAAAAATGACGTTAATATGGCTATTTTCTTGAGTAATATTGGTTAAAATTGGATAAGAATGATGTTTTTAAGGCTTAAATGTGATTAGTATCCGTTAAATTATGATAAAAGTAACGTTAATTTTGTTAAAATCTGGTTAATATTTGAGAATTTAGGTCAAAATGATGTTTATTTGGTGAAAATTTGATTAATATTACCCCACCCGGGTCAAGGAATTGATAAAACAGAGTGAATATTCAACTAAGGAAGGCTTAAATTTAACCAAAATTGGGTTAGTTAATGTGAAAATGCAACAACGTGTGCTTAAATGTGTAGAAAATTAGATATAAATTACACTAAACACTAATTGGGGGGATGAATTCTGGTTAAATTTACGTTAAATTGTTTGAAAATGCTATATTTTGGTCAAAAATTCAGTAAAAATTAGACATATGTTACTCTAAATATGATTTGGGGGGATGATTTTTGGTTAAAAATCGGCTATTTAGTGTGAAAATGCTAAAATTCTGCTGTGAATTTGGTGAGAATCGGCTAAAGTTTAGTTTAATTAGGTGTTGGGGCGGTGAAATTTGGATAATTTTTGGTTATTTGGAGTGTATATGCCACAATTTAATCATAAATTTGGTCCAAATCGGGTCAGAAATAGTCTAAACAAGTTTTGTGGGGATAAATTCTGTATAAATTCCGATTATTTAGAGTGAAAATACTAAAATTTAACCATAAATTTGGTCAAAATTGGGTTAGAAATAGACTAAACAGGTTATGGGGGGATGAATTTTGTATAACTTTCAATTATTTAGAGTGAAAATACTAAAATTCAACCATAAATTTGGTGAAAATTGGGTTAAAATCAAATTAAATATGTTTTGGGGGGATAGAATCTGGTTGAATTTTGGTTATTTAAGGTGTAAATACTAAAATTTAACCATAAATTTGATGAAAATTGGGTGAAAATTAGGCTAAATAGGTTTTGGGGGGATGATTTTTGGTTAAATTTTGACTATAAAATGTAAAAGTACTTCAATTGTTATATAAATAAACTAAAAATTGGACATAGATTACCCCCACCCGGGTCAGAACAATTTTACAAGAGCAAAGAATCAGTTGCCTGTTACTATTTTAATGTAAATTTACTGTATTTCGGCCGTAAATTTGATATAAGTTACTCTATTTGTTTGTCTATTAGTGTGCTTTCACTTCTGTGGTAGTGGTCATTTTACTATTTTAATCCGATCGGATAGAAAAACAAAAATTCAGGCGTGATTCTTTCCTCTGGGCGCACCAGTTATCAAATTTGGCTGGGCTGCTACAGATCACACAATACGGGATCTCTTTATGTATGCCAGTCAAACTTGACAAAAGATATAACAAATCGAAGGCAAAGATATATGCCTAAGACCTGTCTGTGCTATAAATCTCAATTTAAAATAGTTGGGGGGCTGAAAGTATTTAATTTATAAAAGAGTAAATATAAAATTACAGCTTACTAATTATCAGTTGCGTAGTGGTGAAATGGAGGTGAGCTGCTGGGCGATCGTTCACTTGGGTGTTTCTTCAGTTATGTTATTTGTCGAAAAGGAAAGTTATAAAATCAAATCTGGAATTATTTGTCTAAGTTATTAAACAATTTTGTTCGACTATTTTATTGTTAAAGTGAAGTTAAATTTTGAGAAAAATGAAAGCAGTTGTCTGCTGCTTGTTTCTGGGAGTGATTTCTGTCTCTCTAATTTTATTCCGTCCCACTTCGCTGAGAGAAACAATTAATTCCTCTCAGCTCCGTTTGGGCCGATAGGGAGCGAATCACAAACTCACGTTCATTGTGAGGTGCTTCTTAATTTTCCTATTGGCCGAGAAGGCAAGAGAATTAACTCTTTTTTATCTCACGGAAAAATTATTGAAACTCCAAAAAATAATAAAAATCTAAAAAGCTGAGAGCATCAATTATTGATTTCGTAGGCGCCTGTTTTCTGCTTTTCCCCTCTTCTAAAACCGCAACAATTATGGTTTTCTTGGGGGCTTTTTATGAGACTCTATTGTCTTTTCCCCTGAAGCAATCTGCTTCATCTTTATTGAACTTGGGGGGAAAGATCTGCATTGCAACTGTCAAAAGCAGAAGTAATTTAAATCAAAAGAAACTGTGGTTTTACAGGCCGCCTACGTTCAACAACGTACATTTTCTATCCTGGATATAAGTGAGGAGATCCAGGCCTAAAGTTGTGTTATTTAAATAAGTCGAACTGAGTTGTTTAAATACTTGTGTACTGGTAGTCTTAATAAGCGTTAGTTTGTTTAGCGCGCGGCGAAAGAATGGTTAATTAGCGCCTAAATACGTTCGCTCTAATGCGGGATTAATTATCCGTTCATTTGTAACGGCTCTCGTAATACTACAGCTCACCCCGATTTTAAGATAGAAAAGAAAAAGATTAAAAGAAAGAAATATATTGCATCGTATATAATTTTATTGCGCTTGAGACATATAAATGAGTTACTACAAGTTCAGACAGTTATCAAATTAATCGCAAAGGGCGACAATGGTATGCTATAAAATTAATCGCAAAGGGCGATAATGTTGTGCTGTATTATTCAAAAAATTCTGGGGGCAAAATGACTGGGCTTGGTACTGGACTGTTTCCGTCGTCCATGATATCAACAACTTCCACTATTTCATCTCCGTCTTCATGCTTTTCGGTATTTGATAGTTCCTTGATTATCCTTTTTTGTTTTCGGTTCTTCTTCTTGAGTTTCGTCAATTCAGAGTTGAGTTGCTGTACTTTTTCAACCAGTTTTTTGTTCTCCACTCCTAAATTCTGATTGGCTGTAGTGATTTCTAAATGCTTTCTTGCATACACTTTGTTAATTTCTTTAACATTGCTTTCCTCCGTTTTTTTTACTTGCTGGGAGACGATGTACTGCCTCCGCCAATAGTCATCGCTTGTTATTTTCTCCTTTTCACTGTTCTGCATTTGTAATCTTTCAAATCTAATTTGTAGCTCCTGCAATTCGGTTTCTTTAACAAATAACTCCTGTCGGAACTTGGAATTCTCCGAAATTAGTGAAGCTTGGGTGACTTCTTCGATGGCGTCCGCAGGCGTCGAGAAGGCAGTTAAGTGGGCATAGGGGAAGTTGACATACGGGTCCAGCTGATTGTTTCTGGCGAGGTAAGTGTTCTTTTGGGTATCTCTGTCTTTTATTCTCCAGACGTTTGTTGTTTCTGGTAATGAGAACTCTTTCAAAATAGGCAGGTTTTCAGTTTTCGCAAGAAATTCTTCGCCGGTTGAAATGTTCTGAACCTTAACTTTGTCAGAGATTCTGAACTTATTGGCTTGCATTTTCAAAGTGTACTTCAAGTTCGTCACAAATCTGGGGTTCAAGGGATTTACAATGTTTTCCCTAATTTTCTAAATTTTCAAGCAATAGGGGATGTCCTTTCGCTCTTTGTCACTAATGAGGTCATCTATATTTGCCATTTTTCTTATCTTCTCTGCGTGACTGCTTTGTTGATTTCCTGGTGCTGGTCTCTTTCGATCGACTATCCAATTGTTTTGCGGATCATATTGACTCGAAGTTGATGGAGGTGCAATGGTTGTAGTAAATGGAGGCTTTGAGAAAATAGGAGGCTGGGAAGAATGGGTTTGTGTTTGTTCTTGGGTTAAAATCAAATTAAATATGTTTTGGGGGGATAGAATCTGGTTGAATTTCGGTTATTTAATGTGTAAATACTAAAATTTAACCATAAATTTGATGAAAATTGGGTGAAAATTAGGCTAAATAGGTTTTGGGGGGATGATTTTTGGTTAAATTTTGACTATAAAATGTAAAAGTACTTCAATTGTTATATAAATAAACTAAAAATTGGACATAGATTGCCCCCACCCGGGTCAGAACAATTTTACAAGAGCAAAGAATCAGTTGCCTGTTACTATTTTAATGTAAATTTACTGTATTTCGGCCGTAAATTTGATATAAATTACTCTATTTGTTTGTCTATTAGTGTGCTTTCACTTCTGTGGTAGTGGTTATTTTACTATTTTAATCCCATCGGATAGAAAAACAAAAATTCAGGCGTGATTCTTTCCTCTGGGCGCACCAGATATCAAATTTGGCTGGGCTGCTACAGATCACACAATACGGGATCTCTTTATGTATGCCAGTCAAACTTGACAAAAGATATAACAAATCGAAGGCAAAGATATATGCCTAAGACCTGTCTGTGCTATAAGTCTCAATTTAAAATAGTTGGGGGGCTGAAAGTATTTAATTTATAAAAGAGTAAATATAAAATTACAGCTTACTAATTACCAGTTGTGTAGTGGTGAAATGGAGTTGAGCTGCTGGGCGATCGTTCACTTGGGTGTTTCTTCAGTTATGTTATTTGTCGAAAAGGAAAGTTATAAAATCAAATCTGGAATTATTTGTCTAAGTTATTAAACAATTTTGTTCGACTATTTTATTGTTAAAGTGAAGTTAAATTTTGAGAAAAATGAAAGCAGTTGTCTGCTGCTTGTTTCTGGGAGTGATTTCTGTCTCTCTAATTTTATTCCGTCCCACTTCGCTGAGAGAAACAATTAATTCCTCTCAGCTCCGTTTGGGCCGATAGGGAGCGAATCACAAACTCACGTTCATAGTGAGGTGCTTCTTAATTTTCCTATTGGCCGAGAAGGCAAGAGAATTAACTCTTTTTTATCTCACGGAAAAATTATTGAAACTCCAAAAAATAATAAAAATCTAAAAAGCTGAGAGCATCAATTATTGATTTCGTAGGCGCCTGTTTTCTGCTTTTCCCCTCTTCTAAAACCGCAACAATTATGGTTTTCTTGGGGGCTTTTTATGAGACTCTATTGTCTTTTCCCCTGAAGCAATCTGCTTCATCTTTATTGAACTTGGGGGGAAAGATCTGCATTGCAACTGTCAAAAGCAGAAGTAATTTAAATCAAAAGAAACTGTGGTTTTACAGGCCGCCTACGTTCAACAACGTACATTTTCTATCCTGGATATAAGCGAGGAGATCCAGGCCTAAAGTTGTGTTATTTAAATAAGTCGAACTGAGTTGTTTAAATACTTGTGTACTGGTAGTCTTAATAAGCGTTAGTTTGTTTAGCGCGCGGCGAAAGAATGGTTAATTAGCGCCTAAATACGTTCGCTCTAATGCGGGATTAATTATCCGTTCATTTGTAACGGCTCTCGTAATACTACAGCTCACCCCGATTTTAAGATAGAAAAGAAAAAGATTAAAAGAAAGAAATATATTGCATCGTATATAATTTTATTGCGCTTGAGACATATAAATGAGTTACTACAAGTTCAGACAGTTATCAAATTAATCGCAAAGGGCGACAATGGTATGCTATAAAATTAATCGCAAAGGGCGATAATGTTGTGCTGTATTATTCAAAAAATTCTGGGGGCAAAATGACTGGGCTTGGTACTGGACTGTTTCCGTCGTCCATGATATCAACAACTTCCACTATTTCATCTCCGTCTTCATGCTTTTCGGTATTTGATAGTTCCTTGATTATCCTTTTTTGTTTTCGGTTCGTCTTCTTGAGTTTCGTCAATTCAGAGTTGAGTTGCTGTACTTTTTCAACCAGTTTTTTGTTCTCCACTCCTAAATTCTGATTGGCTGTAGTGATTTCTAAATGCTTTCTTGCATACACTTTGTTAATTTCTTTAACATTGCTTTCCTCCGTTTTTTTTTACTTGCTGGGAGACGATGTACTGCCTCCGCCAATAGTCATCGCTTGTTATTTTCTCCTTTTCACTGTTCTGCATTTGTAATCTTTCAAATCTAATTTGTAGCTCCTGCAATTCGGTTTCTTTAACAAATAACTCCTGTCGGAACTTGGAATTCTCCGAAATTAGTGAAGCTTGGGTGACTTCTTCGATGGCGTCCGCAGGCGTCGGGAAGGCAGTTAAGTGGGCATAGGGGAAGTTGACATACGAGTCCAGCTGATTGTTTCTGGCGAGGTAAGTGTTCTTTTGGGTATCTCTGTCTTTTATTCTCCAGACGTTTGTTGTTTCTGGTAATGAGAACTCTTTCAAAATAGGCAGGTTTTCAGTTTTCGCAAGAAATTCTTCGCCGGTTGAAATGTTCTGAACCTTAGCTTTGTCAGAGATTCTGAACTTATTGGCTTGCATTTTCAAAGTGTACTTCAAGTTCGTCACAAATCTGGGGTTCATGGGATTTACAATGTTTTCCCTAATTTTCTGAATTTTCGAGCAATAGGGGATGTCCTTTCGCTCTTTGTCACTAATGAGGTCATCTATATTTGCCATTTTTCTTATCTTCTCTGCGTGACTGCTTTGTTGATTTCCTGGTGCTGGTCTCTTTCGATCGACTATCCAATTGTTTTGCGGATCATATTGACTCGAAGTTGATGGAGGTGCAATGGTTGTAGTAAATGGAGGCTTTGAGAAAATAGGAGGCTGGGAAGAATGGGTTTGTGTTTGTTCTTGTTGTGTTGTTACTTGTTGATGTTGATTGGGGATTACTACGCTTGCGAGTGTGGGTCTGGTAGTCATTGTGAATGTTTCCTTGTGGGTGATCTAAAATATTTTGATTTTGGTTAGCCTGTGTCATCAATATCACACATTATGGCTTCTTTTCAAGTTTGCAATTGTATTGCTAATATAAAATGTATTCAATTGTAAAAATGTTTTTGTAAGGTTTTGTTGCTAACTGCTTTACTTAAAAATTATAATGCTAAATGCATTTGTTATTAAAGTTTGGTATAAAAGTTTTTGTTTTGCTAAATGCAAAGTTAACTTTAATAAAGGGAGGGGGGCAATGAGTAAAAAAAATTTTTATACTTATGCCAGCCGGGCAGCCCTGGCACAAGTACGTCTTTCTCCGCTGCCCGGAGGTGTGAGTCTTGGGGCGTGCGTCACACTAACACGGCTGCAACGACCCGTGCAGCTGGGGAGACAACCTTGCTTTAGCTGAAAGAAGGAAATTTTTCGGGTCGTTTTTGGAAATTTCAGTTATCGTGTTAGTGTTCTGAATTATTTAGGTTCAAAAACCAGGGGGGCAGGCTGGAGAAAGCTGAGGTAACCCCTTCCCGAGGAAAAGTTAAAAGAGAGAAAAAAAGATCGTTTGGGCTTGAGTGTTTTTGGTTTATTAGACAACGTCGTCTAAAAAATTTTTGCAAATGGGACATTTTTTCAGCTTATTTATGCACACTCGACAGAATCGGTGTTCGTCATGTTGGGAAAAATGTGGGTGTTTTGTTACTCCTAGTTCTGTTTTCATTTTTTTGCATAAATTGCAATGAAAGTAGGATGTGATCAGGACGGGAAGACAAGGTCGAAGACAAATGGGACATTTAGGGTTTGGGTATCTTTTAAAAAGTGCCTTTCTGCAAGGAATACATACATAGTGAGGATTTTCTCTGGGAAATTGTTTATGCAGTTTTTCTACAATAACGGGTTTCCGTGAACATATGGGGCAGATAATGTCCTTATGGGGATAGAACCAACGGAAACCGTCGAATAGGGATTGTGAAAGACCCATCGAGTGACTGTTCTCTTATTTCCCTTAGATAGAAACAGGAAAACCTCTGAGAAACTGCAGTAGGATGAGATTAATGAAGAACGATATGGCAAGCAAGGTAATTAGGATTAGGATAAATATTTTTGTGGATAGGTCTAGATTGGTCATTTTCAGTATCTGGAGAAAATTTGGCGAATTTCGGAAAGGAGGTAGTGATTAATAAAAAGGGATATTGCCAATGCGCATAAGAGAACAAATAGAAGAATAAACAATGTTATGGGTTGCATTTTGTCAATTGAATGAGTAGTGCAGAACTAGAGTGAAGGAGGTGACTTGTTCCTGGTAAAAACTGAGTTGAATTAGGGATATCGATTGGATTAAAAATAAAACTAGGGAAAGAAGTAAAATTTTGGATGTTCTTGGACGCATTTTAGATTATGTGGTTGTTTTTTCGCAACGAGGGCATAATTTATAATCTTCTACGCAAAATTTACAAAAGTTGACGGGCTTATGATCACTGTGATGAAACGTTTTTGCAACAGAGTATTGAAATCTTGATTGTTCGCAAATATCACATTGAAACCAGTTAAAGATTGAAAAGATAACATTAAATTTAGAGCATTTTGGACAAAAATCATAGCCCATATCTTTTATAACATATTGGTAACAGAGCAGACACATTACGTGGGGTAGTTCGTTAGGGGGGTTCTCGTGTAATTTCTTGAAAACAATTGTTTCACGTCTGCAGCATAAACAAATTAATGAGACCGGTTTGGATTCTATAGTATTGGTTTCTTTGTCAATTGTATTCATTTTTGGAAGATTGTTATTGGAGGTGATTATGGGACTGGTATGGTTGGAGGATTTGGTTGTTGATTATTTTGGGATTTTATTGTTTGGTCTATTACTAATATAACTATTAACATCAAAAAATTGAAAGGAATACTTACAACAACGAGGAAAACGGATAAAACGAAGGAGAAGGCTGCTGCAATAATCATGAGGGCCATTAATAAAAAATCAAGTACTTTGGGGATAAACATTTTGGATAATTTGTGAAGGTAGTTTTGAATCAAGGATTTTACCACGGGTTGTTTGGGTCAATTGTTTGTTTGCATAAGGAGCATTTAGTAGTGGTGAAGGTCATACACTGCAAACAAATTGATTGTTTTGGGTGAAAATCTCTGAAGTGACTGTGGCAGGTGGATAACTTTTTGACTTCTTGACAAGAATCACACTGGAAATAATGGCAATGACTGATTGTATAAATGGGAGTTACACAAATGGGACATTTAGGTTGGTTCCAATATTTAAATAATTCATTTCTGCAAGGAATGCAAGCAAAATGGGGGGGCTGACCATTTGGGTTTTTGTGCAATTTTTTGAATTGACGGCAAGGGAGGTAACAAACAGGGCATTCAACTTTAGGGGTTGTATCAATTTGAGGTTGCTGAGACGATATTTTCAGAATGTTTCCCATTATAAGGACAAATTAGAAAGATCCGGGTATACGAGTTCTAATCCATGGTGTTCAAGTTCGTTGGGGATAGTTACATTTAAATCTGCAATAGCAAAAAAGAAATTCCAGTGTTTCTCGTTTGGATAAATGTAATAATGGTTAATGGTACCTGTGCTTAGGAACATATAAGTTATTTTGATACATGCTTTATATTGTGTAAAACAGATAGTAAACCATCTTTCTGCTTTAACAATTTTAATTTTTTCCTTACCAATGAACAAAATCATTTTATTTTTAACAATTTGAAAAGAAATGAGGGAAAAAGAACAAATTGATCAGAAAAAAAAAGGATAGGAATAATGAGCAAGGGAAAAAAATTATTTTTTTGGGGAGAGAAAGTTATGTGAAACAATTTACTTTATTGAAGAGCGCCCAAATTGACTGGGAAATGCTCTTCGATATCAATGAGTGCAAGAAAGAATTCCCAGTGCATCATTCCCATTGTTACTCGAGTAGAACCCTGACATCCACCCTCGTAGTCTGTATAGTGTATAATTATACAGGGTTTAATCTCTGCTGTGGAAGTTTCAATGAAATATCTCTCGAGGGACTCTACTTTGACTAGGCGCTCACCAAAGTGGAACAGCATTATAGAAGATCTAAATTAAAAGGGATTTTAGAACCATTTAAAGCTTGGGATATATTTATAAAGAATGTCCAATAGGGGGAAGATGGTGTTAAGGTAATGGTTCCGTCAGTCCAAGTGTTTAAATATTCAAAATGGAGTATTAATTGTGGGATTACTCTGTTGCTTTTTGTCGTGACAAATGATTTTTTAAAAAATTGTATTTGTATAAGGCAGTTTTGGTATGAGAATATCATTGCTGCTTTTAATTGTTAATAGTTTCCAACTCTTTAGTAATGAAATCGTTTTGAGAACAATCACTTTTCGGCAATTCAAAATAAAGATTGTGAGGTACACAGTTTGGGTTTTCTAGAATAAAGAGGAAGAATTTCCAATGAACTGAAAGGGGATTAATACTTATTAAACAAATTTTTTCACTTTGGATTTCTTTGAGCGTTACTAGCATAGTAGGTACAGGAGTTGGGTATGCATCAAAAGATCGTTGAATTTTTTGTAACTCTACAAATTTATTGTTAACTGCAAATATCATAGTTTAGAATGATACCTAAGCAATGTAGATTGGATGTTGTACTTGAAATACCGAGTTCTCTTTGAATGCTAGAAAAATGGTGAATTCGGCGAACTGCGGATGAGTAATGAAAATAGTTAAAAGTCTGTAAATATTTGTCATGGGTTTTTTTGCGAAAGTCATTATACTTATAGCGGAAACATAGTATACGGCTAAAAGCTCAAAATTTTGGTTTCCGATTCTGATTTGTAAGTTTCTATTAGTTAAATGAATCATGTTGCTGATCTAGCTCATTTGGCAGACTATTAGGGTCGAATTGTGCTAAATACACGAAATAATTCCAATACAACGAATGAGGGGTTAAAATTACAGTATCGTTTTCCCAAGTGTCCCAAAACTCAAAATTTATAACGATTTGAGGGAAAATGTCTCCGTGATTTTCTTCAAAAGTTTTCTTTATTTGATAAATTGTAACGAGTCTATCTTGAAACAAAAAGTACATTAAAGGAAGCGTTTTAGTTATTAATTAACTTATTGTTCTTCATTTCAAAACTATGTATAAAAGTATGTAAATGTAAAAAAAGGATAAAAAAAGGGTGTGTCAATTATTTCTGAGAAGAGGATTATTGACAACGATTGATATTTATATATAATATATCAATCGGATTCACTTAAGCAAAATCGGAGTAGGGGAAGAGTGCAGGAAATAGCTAGATAGACATAGTTGCGATCACATAGTTGAAAATGGATTATAAGAAATAAAAAGCAAGGAAGGAATCCACACATGTCTCTTACAGGAAAAGTCAAAGTCTAATAATATTTTTCTTCAGACGCTTTGAAACAATTTTGTATTCGACTCCAATGTTTACAAAAGTAATTGTCTCATCAATCAGGGCTCTTAACAATGAGAAGTATTGAAAATTTGAATGCGGTACGTCCAAGTCTATAATGTCACTGAAGTAGAAAGATGCAACTCTAATAGTTACAGTAGTTTTTAAATCGGAAAGACTTGAGGATAATATCTGTCCGGTGTATTGTCCAAATCGAATGAAAAAAGCGTTAGGCTGTTTTATGAATTTGGGTTGCATAGCATAGCATCCTTGAGGTGTATCTAAACAAGATATAAATTAACTTATAGAGTCAAATACAAATAATAATTTTTTTTATTTTTGAGACAAATTATTTTTTTAAGAAAAAGATAATTTTTTTATTAACAGCTTTAAGGAGGTGCCACCACACTTCGAATGGTTGCATCATTTTGTGGTTGTGGTTGATGTGACGCCAGATTTGGGTATTCTACTTTATTATTTTCTGTATGACAATGCTCATCAATTTTATTTTCTCTAGGTTGATCCTCAACGCATTTGTAAGTTTTTTCTATTGTGCTGTAAGGTTGATAATTACTAAACGGTAAAAAATGATTGTTGTTCTGTAAGGCCGACGGTTTGGTTTCGTTAGAGAATACCGGTGTAAAGAACGATAAGATACAAAGATTATATGTTGCTCCTAATAGAATTTTCCAAAAACCCATTGTTTTGTTGGATATTTTGTGGATTTCGAACGCTCTTATGATTGTTACGATTACATCAGTTAAGAATTTTATGCACAAGAAACAAGCAAAATAAACTCCAATTTTTTCCAGATAAAAAGTGATGATTCCAAAAGTGCCTTTGAACTGGTCTGTAAAAAATGTAGGTAAAAGAAGAGAATCTAGATAAATTTGTCTGTTAATTCCCATTGCTGACGCATAGATATCTTTTTGAGAATAGTCTATGCTTCTTCCTTCTAGAACTTCTCTTGAAATTTTTGTCAAAACAGATTTTGAAGCTTCCGAATGCAAGATATTGTCCCAAAAAGATTTAAGTTGATTTGGTGTGTAAATTCCGGCACGTTGCGATTCGTAACCGGTAAATTGTGGAATAGAACTAATAACTCTTGAAGAGAATATTTTTGGCGGTTGTAAAGGAACAGGTGCTGGCATCAAATGGTACCATGTATTTTCATTATCAATATCTAATTGGTAGGCATTTTTGTAGCCTCCAACACAATCTACTTCGTTTGCAAAAGGGTAGGTTTGTCGAGTAATTGGGTCGACGAACATTGTCCTACTATCATAATGAATAGGAATCCTATCATAACACTGTTCAAGAACCTGAAGTGGTGAGTTTCGTTTTGGACAGTGGTACAGCCAACCTATGCTACCATCTGTGTCTAAGAACATCGAGCGGTTGCCGGTTAACATATATCCAGCTAAACGATTGTTTTGGATAGCCTGCATTAGTATCATTTGTTTTTGAGTTCGGTCAAGTTCGCATTGTTCTATGACCAAACCTTTCCATGCTTGTTTTATTTGCATGTAATTATGATATATGACAGAATCCATTTTTACCGCAAGGTTAAGATCATAGTCTAACTTGTCTTTGTCTAAGTGTTCCCATGCAACAAAACCATTGTCGGATGTTCGGATCTGTTCATCTGAAGGCTTCCTATTAAACCCATTTACACTTAGGCTATTGTCAGGTTCAACACGAAGTTTATGAAAAAATTGTTGAGTTTTTGTTTTATAAGGTTTGCCAGTCTTCATATTAAATCCGCCTTTATAAGAAACATATAAAGAATCTAAATTTGTTCTGTAAATAAATTCTGGTTTTCCACACACCTTTTCTTTTTCATCAATTACTCTAATTTTTATTTCCATTTCAGCAGGAGAATACGTTCCTGGTCCTTCATAGGGCGTCTCCGATTTTTCATCACTCACTATGAAATACTGTACGTTACCAAGTTCGTTTTCATGTTTTAGCATTTTTGCGTTTTGTGAAAACCTTTTAGTAACTATACAATTTTCCGGTGCCTCCCAATTGTATGCAAAGGGGTCGAGTGATGTCGAATGACAACCTCCTTCTGAGAGGGCACAAGGAAGTTTTAGTCCTTGACTGTTATAGACAGTTCTGTCATTAAGATCAATATCGAGTACAGTTTCTTGCATCAGGGTTTCAAAAGAGAAATGTTTAATTTGACCACGATTATCACAAGATGTTGATGATTCACCTTCAAGATCAACTCCCTGGTTTTTATAGGAGACAGTTTTTATTCCATGTTTTATGTCAATTTCCATGTCATCATCGTCAAATTCGGTAACAGTAATTTTTCCAGTTTTATTAGCATTTAGGCATTGTTCGGGTGAAACAATAATATCGTATGTTATTATTGGAGCGTTGTGTACAATTGATGAATGGGAAAACATACCACAATTATAACGAATCAGCATTGCAGTGACTTTGCACATAAGAGCTTTAACAAAGGTCCGATAAGACCGTTGATAAATTGTTACATGTGTATCAACCATCTGAATGTTTTCGGGTGTAATTTTGCAAGGAGAGACTTGTGTTAAAGCATACATTTTATTTTCTTTCATTTTAGAACAGTCATAATGAATGACCCTAAGTTTGTTAGATACGTCATTAATATCCTCAGTAGCGTTAATAACTATAGAAAGAGTACAAAAGTAGAAAAGACTTATAAGTAAATAAGAAAAATAGAGTTTTTCAAAACAAGGATATCTTTTCATCCTGTTTTTTTAGCGCTTCAAGTCGGGAATTAAGGCTATGAGTTGTAGTAATAGGCACTGCCAGTAAATGTTGACTGGATTTATTGCTACCTAAAACAAAGTTAAGTAAATCCGGCTTGACAGCGTGATGGCGGCTTGGCCGAGCGACTAGAAGTTCGCCTATTATTATTATTATTATTATTATTTTCTAAAGTTTGTAAATTAGAAGGTCCTTGTTCCGATGTAATAGGGCGGAGAGGACTTAAATTAGGGTCTAGAGGTATTCTAGAATTGTGCTGTGGGCAAGGAGTTGAACTTCTTGTTCGACTACCGCTAGGTAGGTGTGTTTGGACTGGAGGTTGGTTATCACGACCACCTGAACTTGCTTCGTTGAATCCAGAATCGAAATTGGTAGGTGTTCGGTCAGGGTCGAAGTTCTGCACAGGGGAGTGTCTTCGTATGAAATTATCCACGGGGAAATTTTCGGTGTTAGTGGGGCTTTGGAAGGAGAATTTAGTCAAGGGACTATTGAGTTTATTCATCTGACTTGTCATTAGATTATTATAAAATGTGTCACAATTATTTTTATCTATACCATACTCTAGGGTTAACTCTGGTATAGTTTCAGTAGCAAGGTAGTACTCGACTAGGTGATTTCTATGAGCGACCTTCCTGGTGGCCGGGTTGCTATCTAAAGTTAATTCATAGTTAACATTGGTTAGTTTTTTTTCTACAGTAAAAGGTCCTGATCTTAGTTCATGTAGTTTTTTTGACTTTCCTAACTCAATTTGATGGTTTTCCATTAGAACTTTTTGTCCAACCTCAAGTGGCTTGCCTAATTTGTGTTTGTTTCTATGTTTATGTGCGCGGTTATTGTTTTCTAAGCTCTTTTTATAAGCGTTATTGTATATTTGCTTGAATTGGTTTTCTCGCATAAGCAACGAATTGTTAATAGTCGGTTTTAGAAGTTTGTCAATTTCGGTGTTTTTGAAGTTTGCAAGGTATGCCTGTGAAGAGGCAGGTCTTTGCAAAACTCGGAAGAGCATGTGAGTTGTGAATTTCGTAGGAGTCCTAACTTAAGTGACAGAGGTATCTGTGGTTTTTGTCCGAACACAATTTCATAAGGTGAGATTCCAGTACTAGCATTTGGAACCGTGTTATGAGAAAAAGCAAATTTTGGTGCCAGTTCGTCCCATTTACCTCGAGCTTGTTCTAGAAAAATTCGGAAATGTGCTCCTAGATGTTTGTTTTGGATCTCGACTTTACCATTAGTCCAAGGCGCATAAGCAGTTCGAGGTGCGGGTGTTATACCTAATTCATGAATGTAACTCGCAAAATCTTGGTTCATGAATGCCGAACCCTTATCATAAACAAGTTTTTGTGGTATTCCAAAAGACAAGATGAACTTTTCTAAAGCTTTTATGGTGTCTACTGCGTCTGTGGAACGTACAGGGTATACTTGAATGAAACGTGAAAATGAATCGACAATAACTAAACAATGGTGTTTACCGTTCGATGGTGGATTTAAAGGTCCTTTGTGATCAATATGGACCGTATGAAAGGGGAATGGGACTGTATCAGTCCACTTTTCGAGAGGTGCTTCGTGGATGTCTCTCCGTTTTTGTTTTTTTTGGCATTCAAGGCAATCAGCAATTAGGTTTTCAATCCATTTATACATTCCGGGCCAATAAAAAAATCGTTTTACATTAGCAAGTGTTTTATCTAAACCTACATGACCTGACAGTTCACAATGAGCTAGCTGAAAAACTTTAAAGAACAATGACAGTGGTACGCAAATTTTTAAGTATTCAATATCTGGTTCGTCTGTTTGTTGTTGAATACATAAGATGTTGCCTACGAAACTCAGTTTTTCAAAGTTATTAATGTATGACATTATGGCTTTAGATTGTCGGAATTCGATTTTCTTTTCATCTTTGTTATTGTTCGTTCTTAATTGACGAATTTGTTGTATTACTGGATCTTTTAATTGTTCCTGACAAATTACTGATGTATTTAAATCAACTTCTTTAGAGAAGGTTGTCAGTTTATCAATGAGTTCTCTTGCATCTTTTATTTTTGGATTTTTGGGAAGTTTTTTTGCTAATTCGGTTTTATCTATACAAGTGCTATTTTTCACGAGAAAAACTTTATCGTATTCTAGAGGGAATCTGTACTCCGAGTCTGTGGTATTAGTTTGATCAATGTAGAGTTTGTCAAAATCTAATTCCGGTGACTGATTCTCATTGAACAATTCAAATTCCGAAATTGGGTCAAAATTTTGTTCGGTTATCCCTTCATCAGGGTAGGAATCAATTTCTGTATAATGATCAGACGTTTCGTCTTCCTCCTGTTCTGATACAGGGGTTATTTCATGTTTGCGGTGACGCCTATAGTGGTTAATTGATGAACCATACGAGAAATCTTCCGAAATATTGTTTATTGAGCAAAGTCTGTTTTGATTATTGTCGTACTTTTGCTTTACCATTTTGTCATTTTTGAAAATGAATTTGTCGATACCCGTTATGCTTTGTTTTAGGATTGGAAAAAAATCATCTGCTGGTCCTTTTTCATTATCAAGCAAAATGAAGTATTTTTCCTCGTTACCATGCTCGTCGTAAAAACTAATGTCTTTTGGTATCTTTTTGTGTTTAAGTTGATACTTGTCCAGATCTTTAAGTTTTACATTGCGACTTAGGATGTCGGGAAAAGCTAAGTTTTTTCCTTCAGTCCAAATAATTTTCAAGTTCTGAAATTGAGATATTACTAACTGGTATCTAAAAAATCTGTGAGAGAGTTTTCCTCTTCTACCCCATAGATACATTAAAGGCTTATGGTCTGTGTACACGTATACAGGATGGGGAGAACCAATTAGGTAATGCTCATAAGTTTGTAATGCCGATATTACACCGCAAAGTTCGCGTGCTGTGGTACTCATTTTTTGTTCCTCTTTAGTGTAAATTCTAGAATTAAAAGACACTATTCGTTTCCCTTCTGGAAATTCTTGAACGAGAATAGAGCCTACTCCTATAGAAGAAGCGTCTACATGCACGTGGAAAGGGTATTTAGTATCAGGTATTGCTAAGATAGTATCTTCGCTAATCCTGTTTTTAATGTCGTTAAACAGTTTTTCGTGTTCTGTTGTCCAGACAAATTTAGTTTCTGTGCGGTTTAGGTCATAAAATGGTTTGCAGTCAACATGCAAGTTTTTGATGTACATGCTGTAGAATCCTAAGCAACCTAGAACTCTCATGACATCACGTTTGTTTTCAGGCGACTTAAGTGCTTTTAAATCTGCTACTCGCTTCTTGACTGGTTGTATCCCATCTTTACCTACTACATGTCCCAAGAACTGTACTTTCCTAAGGAAAAATTTAGTCTTTTCAGGTTGAGCTTTCAACCCAGATTTCCTTAAAAGTTCATGGTACTTGTCAATTATTTCAAACATTTCGGTTTCATCTTGCGCTTGCATGATTGTGTCATCAATGTAGGTTATAGCTTGTCTTTTTCTAATTAATGGTGCAAAATGGATAGTCATTATACGACTGAAGAAATTAGGTAGACCGCATAGGCCGTAAAATCCGCGTTCAAATGTGTATTGTTTTGGACCAATTACAAAACTTACCAGCTGTTTGGTTTCCTCAGTTAGAGGGACTTGGTTATAGGCTGAACAAAGATCACTGGTTGTGAAGAAATTACCTTTTAATCTAGTTAATAGACTTCCGATTGGTTCGAGTGGCCATGAATATCGACTAAGGTCTGTTATTGAATTCAAATATCGGGCATCTATAACCAGTTTTACTGTGTTCCCCTTGGGTAGGATTATGATTGGATTAATAAATTCTGATCCCATTTCTTTATCATTACCCATTTCCCGGATTATACCTGTTTTACACAGTTGTTCCAAAAGGTTTTCTAGTTTTTCCTGATAATGTAATGGTACTTTGGATGGTCTCTGTTTGGTTAAAGTTGAATTTGGTAAAAGTTTGACATGAAATTTTTGCTTTATCTTTCCAACATCGTATTTGTGTTGAGAGTAAACGTCTTTGTTTTTAGTTAATGTCCTCAGTAACTTGTCTAAGTTTTCGTCATTGATATCAGCTTGACTGAAATCAAATTTTTTGAGAAACGCTTGATCGGTTTTGTCAAATCTGTTAAGTTTTTCTTTGGGAAGTTCAACGGGTCTGATGTTCTCATCAGTTGTTTCTAATTGTGGCTTAAGATCCTTGAGGTCGTCGCTAAAGTCTGTTTCTAATTCGTAGTTGTTGGTAAAATCTTGTTGCCTTTTTCGCTTTTCTGTTTTCTTTTGTTTTTCAGGAGTTTTGCCTGCAAAGAAAATTTGAATTTTTGAAACTTTGGACCTTGTTTTTCACTAACATGGAATATTTGATCCCAATTAGTGTCACTATTCATTAGGTGGTTTATGAATGCAACGTTGTCAACTACAGAAAATTCTGGGTCTTGTCTAATTTCAATGTCTTCTAAAGTGTGCCCAATAGGACCCTTTTGGATGACAACCTTGTTGTTTAGAGGATTGTTTAGCATTATTGGTAATTCCTTTTCTTTTCTAAAACACTGAACATTGTAAGTATAAATTCCTTGAGCTTGCAGTTCACTTCCAATTACGAAGGAGGTTCCATTTCTGAAGAATTCATTCGGAGGTCTAATTGATATTACTCGAGTTGATTTTGGTGCTAATGGTAGTTGCTGGTCAAGAGTTACAATTTTGTAAGAGCTAATGTATGGATAGCTTTTCGTTTGGTATCTAGATAATGTGACGGCTACTTCAGGGTAAGTTTTTAAATCAATTTTTGGAGTGGTTAGGTCAATAGATTTTACTGTAGATTCAAGGAAATCCATTCCCAACAAATTCGGCTTGCAACCATCTTTGGCTGAAACCCATGTGGTAACTTCCACTTGATACTTTCCTTCAATGTCGAAAGAAGTTTTGAAAGTAATTTGACGTAGAAGTTTTAGTTTCTCACCATTAACCGCTAAAGTATGATTTTTCGAAGCTTTCATCTCAATGTGTTGTAATTTACATAGTTCAAGATAAGTGTGGTAATTAATTATAGAGCTTGATGCTCCTGTGTCCAATAAAAACTGTGTTTCTAAGCCGTTATTTTTATTTTTGTCTCCGACGGATTGGTATAAATTAATGTAAATATGTGAGTAACTTGTTTTGTTATCAGTAGTGTTTATGAACGGAGACCTGTCTAGTTTAAATACTCGTCGTTGTGGTTCTCATTATTGTAATAGTCTCTAAAAGTTTCACTGGTAAAGTGAACTCGAGGGCTTCGCCTTTCACTGTTATCTCTTGAATGAGTATTATGGTTTTGTCTAGTAGGTGTCCTATCTCGGTCATGGTCTCTACTCCTATCACAATATCGATTATCTGATCTTGGAGGACCGTTGCTTTGTCTATCCCTACTATTTTGCCTATTGTTATCTCTGTAAGAGTTGTTTCGATGGTTATTTTGTCGTTCCTGTGATCGGTTATCGTAGGAAGATGATCGATAATTATTTGAAGAGTTTGATGGGTACGGTGATCGATGTCGGTAGTCTGATCTAGAGTTGTTTTGATAATTGGATTGATTTTGGTTATAACTATTTCTCTGTCTGTCCCTAGAATTTCGATTGTCATAATTGTTTGATTTGTAATTTTGTTGACCTGGTGAATGGCTCCTACTACGTTTATAATTATCTGTGAACTTTTCTCGTTGTTGATGTGGGTTTCGGTTTTCGTTTTTAATGTCCTTATACTTAAAGCAGAAAGCTATTGTGTGACCTGAACGTTTGCAAAACTTGCAGAATCTAGTCTGGTTTTGTTTGAATCTGGGATTGTCGTTGTTGTATGTGGCGTTTATTTTATGATCTTTCATTAGATTTGCAATTTCTGTGAGTTGGTTTTTTAACCCTTCTATTTCTATTTTTTTGTCGATACTACTTGAGGCAGTACCCGTGAATTCACTGCTAACAGAAAAACTTAAGTCTTTAGTTGCTACATGATCCTGTAATTGTTGCCAAGTTGTAGCTGGGTTTTCTATTAACCGCTGATGTGCCTTTTGCTTGAGTGTAGGTGGCGTTAATCCTCTTACAAAGTACTCCATACACTTAGCGTTACGCTGGTCGTTGTTAAAATCTGGATCTGGCCATCCTTTTTCAACTGCTTTTGTTACTCGGTGAGTATAGCTTTTTATCAACTCATCTGGTTGCCTTTTAATACTCTCGACTTCAATTCTTTTCCTATACTTGTCTTTTGCATCAGTAAAACGGGTGATGAACTGATTTCTAACTTCGTTCCATGCTAAACCTGGTGCTAAGGTTTCAAACCATTGGGCTGCGGGCCCACGCAAAACCGAACCAAACAATGCCTTTTGTCTAGCGTCGTATGCTGCTTGCAAATCAGCATCCGCAGGATCTCTTGTTCCTAGTGAGAATTGGATTTTTCTTTGTATTAAACTAAAGAATTCCTGGGCATCTTCAGATGGGTCTAAACCTGTAAATTTCTCTAACGCTATGTCGGGGTACGCAACAACGTTCGCTGCCATGTTTTGTTTTAGTGTATGAAAAGAATATTTTATACGAAAGTACTATTAATTTGGGTAATTAGTGTAGAAAATATTTTTGTTATATCAATTATGTAATAAAACACTAATACTAAAGTAGAAAGTTGAATTGTTTGTTTTGTGTTATGAATTTTATTTGTTTAGGACCGTTTAATGATTGTATTTTAAATTCAAAGTTCTTGCCGTTATCAGTACTAAAAATTTCAACCCAAGAGTAAATATCGGTTTGCTAAACGGTAAAATTTAATAACCAAGGATAAGTGCTTTCAGAGTGTTTAAATTCAACAGAGTATTGCTGAAATCTGTTTATTTTTGAAAATCTAATTTGTGTGACAAATTCTGTTTTTATAAGTAATTTAACTCTATCTGGTAAACTCGGATCGTCAGGAGAAACGTTGATGTATTTGGGTTTAATGATTTTTAAGATTTGTAAACCAAAAGGGGGAATTTTATTTTGGTGGCTCATCCACACACAAGATGATAACGTTTATGCTAATTCTATCACACTGTTCTGATTTCTTAGAGCACACAAAAGTTCCTTAAAGTTTGGGTTGCTCCACTTGTAAGTTATGTAGATTTCAGTTTCTGTTTCGCTAGAAGAGTGATGGTAAATGCATAAAAAGTTTCTGTTCTGGTCAGTTAAATAATATGAAACTTTGCCTATTTTGTTATGTACTTTAATACTTATATTTAGATCTTGAACGTTTACTTTAATATATGACATATAAATAACATAGAACAATTGTTTTTGTTGTTTTATTAATGTATTTTTGTATGAAATTACACAGAAGACAGTATAAAAACGTTTAGTACGGGATGTTTAGTACATCAGTAGTAGTATTTTTGTAGCTATTATTGTGTTTAAATATTGTTTTTCTTAAGTGCTTGAGTCTGTTAATGACCGTATTTTAACATGAGACAATAACTTTTCTATGATAAATTTGTGTACAAATTGGGTTAAAAAGGCTAGTTTACGCTCTTTTAATTAATTATTGGCTAAATTTTCTGCGGGAATCTCGATCACACTGTTTTTAGTTTTTAACAAAGTTAGTAAATTCTGAAAATTAGGGTTCTCAGATGCATAAGTTATACAAAAATCAGCGGGAGAATTATGTTCAAACACGTAGAAAATAGCTAAGAAAGTAATTCCGTCAGTAATAAACCATGTTATTTTACCCCTTCTAGTGTTTTCTATTGCTGTTAGATTAAGATGTTCTACAATAACTATTCCAGTTTGGTCCATGCACTGTTTAAAACCTCTATTGGTGAAACTTTTGTTGTGAAACAGGTTAAAATGGGGGAATTCTCATCAATTTATGTTATTTTCAGGCTAAAAATCTATGTTGGGTGGATAAAATTTAGTTTAAAACCCGTTATTCTTTGTTAAATTTGAGCCTTATTGAGATTTATGTGGTAAAAACTTGATTAAAATATACTAATTTTGTGTAAAAATGACGTTAATATGGCTATTTTCTTGAGTAATATTGGTTAAAATTGGATAAGAATGATGTTTTTAAGGCTTAAATGTGATTAGTATCCGTTAAATTATGATAAAAGTAACGTTAATTTTGTTAAAATCTGGTTAATATTTGAGAATTTAGGTCAAAATGATGTTTATTTGGTGAAAATTTGATTAATATTACCCCACCCGGGTCAAGGAATTGATAAAACAGAGTGAATATTCAACTAAGGAAGGCTTAAATTTAACCAAAATTGGGTTAGTTAATGTGAAAATGCAACAACGTGTGCTTGAATGTGTAGAAAATTAGATATAAATTACACTAAACACTAATTGGGGGGATGAATTCTGGTTAAATTTACGTTAAATTGTTTGAAAATGCTATATTTTGGTCAAAAATTCAGTAAAAATTAGACATATGTTACTCTAAATATGATTTGGGGGGATGATTTTTGGTTAAAAATCGGCTATTTAGTGTGAAAATGCTAAAATTCTGCTGTGAATTTGGTGAGAATCGGCTAAAGTTTAGTTTAATTAGGTGTTGGGGCGGTGAAATTTGGATAATTTTTGGTTATTTGGAGTGTATATGCTACAATTTAATCATAAATTTGGTCCAAATCGGGTCAGAAATAGTCTAAACAAGTTTTGTGGGGATAAATTCTGTATAAATTCCGATTATTTAGAGTGAAAATACTAAAATTTAACCATAAATTTGGTCAAAATTGGGTTAGAAATAGACTAAACAGGTTATGGGGGGATGAATTTTGTATAACTTTCAATTATTTAGAGTGAAAATACTAAAATTCAACCATAAATTTGGTGAAAATTGGGTTAAAATCAAATTAAATATGTTTTGGGGGGATAGAATCTGGTTGAATTTCGGTTATTTAAGGTGTAAATACTAAAATTTAACCATAAATTTGATGAAAATTGGGTGAAAATTAGGCTAAATAGGTTTTGGGGGGATGATTTTTGGTTAAATTTTGACTATAAAATGTAAAAGTACTTCAATTGTTATATAAATAAACTAAAAATTGGACATAGATTACCCCCACCCGGGTCAGAACAATTTTACAAGAGCAAAGAATCAGTTGCCTGTTACTATTTTAATGTAAATTTACTGTATTTCGGCCGTAAATTTGATATAAGTTACTCTATTTGTTTGTCTATTAGTGTGCTTTCACTTCTGTGGTAGTGGTCATTTTACTATTTTAATCCGATCGGATAGAAAAACAAAAATTCAGGCGTGATTCTTTCCTCTGGGCGCACCAGTTATCAAATTTGGCTGGGCTGCTACAGATCACACAATACGGGATCTCTTTATGTATGCCAGTCAAACTTGACAAAAGATATAACAAATCGAAGGCAAAGATATATGCCTAAGACCTGTCTGTGCTATAAATCTCAATTTAAAATAGTTGGGGGGCTGAAAGTATTTAATTTATAAAAGAGTAAATATAAAATTACAGCTTACTAATTATCAGTTGTGTAGTGGTGAAATGGAGGTGAGCTGCTGGGCGATCGTTCACTTGGGTGTTTCTTCAGTTATGTTATTTGTCGAAAAGGAAAGTTATAAAATCAAATCTGGAATTATTTGTCTAAGTTATTAAACAATTTTGTTCGACTATTTTATTGTTAAAGTGAAGTTAAATTTTGAGAAAAATGAAAGCAGTTGTCTGCTGCTTGTTTCTGGGAGTGATTTCTGTCTCTTTAATTTTATTCCGTCCCACTTCGCTGAGAGAAACAATTAATTCCTCTCAGCTCCGTTTGGGCCGATAGGGAGCGAATCACAAACTCACGTTCATAGTGAGGTGCTTCTTAATTTTCCTATTGGCCGAGAAGGCAAGAGAATTAACTCTTTTTTATCTCACGGAAAAATTATTGAAACTCCAAAAAATAATAAAAATCTAAAAAGCTGAGAGCATCAATTATTGATTTCGTAGGCGCCTGTTTTCTGCTTTTCCCCTCTTCTAAAACCGCAACAATTATGGTTTTCTTGGGGGCTTTTTATGAGACTCTATTGTCTTTTCCCCTGAAGCAATCTGCTTCATCTTTATTGAACTTGGGGGGAAAGATCTGCATTGCAACTGTCAAAAGCAGAAGTAATTTAAATCAAAAGAAACTGTGGTTTTACAGGCCGCCTACGTTCAACAACGTACATTTTCTATCCTGGATATAAGTGAGGAGATCCAGGCCTAAAGTTGTGTTATTTAAATAAGTCGAACTGAGTTGTTTAAATACTTGTGTACTGGTAGTCTTAATAAGCGTTAGTTTGTTTAGCGCGCGGCGAAAGAATGGTTAATTAGCGCCTAAATACGTTCGCTCTAATGCGGGATTAATTATCCGTTCATTTGTAACGGCTCTCGTAATACTACAGCTCACCCCGATTTTAAGATAGAAAAGAAAAAGATTAAAAGAAAGAAATATATTGCATCGTATATAATTTTATTGCGCTTGAGACATATAAATGAGTTACTACAAGTTCAGACAGTTATCAAATTAATCGCAAAGGGCGACAATGGTATGCTATAAAATTAATCGCAAAGGGCGATAATGTTGTGCTGTATTATTCAAAAAATTCTGGGGGCAAAATGACTGGGCTTGGTACTGGACTGTTTCCGTCGTCCATGATATCAACAACTTCCACTATTTCATCTCCGTCTTCATGCTTTTCGGTATTTGATAGTTCCTTGATTATCCTTTTTTGTTTTCGGTTCTTCTTCTTGAGTTTCGTCAATTCAGAGTTGAGTTGCTGTACTTTTTCAACCAGTTTTTTGTTCTCCACTCCTAAATTCTGATTGGCTGTAGTGATTTCTAAATGCTTTCTTGCATACACTTTGTTAATTTCTTTAACATTGCTTTCCTCCGTTTTTTTTACTTGCTGGGAGACGATGTACTGCCTCCGCCAATAGTCATCGCTTGTTATTTTCTCCTTTTCACTGTTCTGCATTTGTAATCTTTCAAATCTAATTTGTAGCTCCTGCAATTCGGTTTCTTTAACAAATAACTCCTGTCGGAACTTGGAATTCTCCGAAATTAGTGAAGCTTGGGTGACTTCTTCGATGGCGTCCGCAGGCGTCGGGAAGGCAGTTAAGTGGGCATAGGGGAAGTTGACATACGGGTCCAGCTGATTGTTTCTGGCGAGGTAAGTGTTCTTTTGGGTATCTCTGTCTTTTATTCTCCAGACGTTTGTTGTTTCTGGTAATGAGAACTCTTTCAAAATAGGCAGGTTTTCAGTTTTCGCAAGAAATTCTTCGCCGGTTGAAATGTTCTGAACCTTAACTTTGTCAGAGATTCTGAACTTATTGGCTTGCATTTTCAAAGTGTACTTCAAGTTCGTCACAAATCTGGGGTTCAAGGGATTTACAATGTTTTCCCTAATTTTCTAAATTTTCAAGCAATAGGGGATGTCCTTTCGCTCTTTGTCACTAATGAGGTCATCTATATTTGCCATTTTTCTTATCTTCTCTGCGTGACTGCTTTGTTGATTTCCTGGTGCTGGTCTCTTTCGATCGACTATCCAATTGTTTTGCGGATCATATTGACTCGAAGTTGATGGAGGTGCAATGGTTGTAGTAAATGGAGGCTTTGAGAAAATAGGAGGCTGGGAAGAATGGGTTTGTGTTTGTTCTTGGGTTAAAATCAAATTAAATATGTTTTGGGGGGATAGAATCTGGTTGAATTTCGGTTATTTAATGTGTAAATACTAAAATTTAACCATAAATTTGATGAAAATTGGGTGAAAATTAGGCTAAATAGGTTTTGGGGGGATGATTTTTGGTTAAATTTTGACTATAAAATGTAAAAGTACTTCAATTGTTATATAAATAAACTAAAAATTGGACATAGATTGCCCCCACCCGGGTCAGAACAATTTTACAAGAGCAAAGAATCAGTTGCCTGTTACTATTTTAATGTAAATTTACTGTATTTCGGCCGTAAATTTGATATAAATTACTCTATTTGTTTGTCTATTAGTGTGCTTTCACTTCTGTGGTAGTGGTTATTTTACTATTTTAATCCGATCGGATAGAAAAACAAAAATTCAGGCGTGATTCTTTCCTCTGGGCGCACCAGATATCAAATTTGGCTGGGCTGCTACAGATCACACAATACGGGATCTCTTTATGTATGCCAGTCAAACTTGACAAAAGATATAACAAATCGAAGGCAAAGATATATGCCTCAGACCTGTCTGTGCTATAAGTCTCAATTTAAAATAGTTGGGGGGCTGAAAGTATTTAATTTATAAAAGAGTAAATATAAAATTACAGCTTACTAATTACCAGTTGTGTAGTGGTGAAATGGAGTTGAGCTGCTGGGCGATCGTTCACTTGGGTGTTTCTTCAGTTATGTTATTTGTCGAAAAGGAAAGTTATAAAATCAAATCTGGAATTATTTGTCTAAGTTATTAAACAATTTTGTTCGACTATTTTATTGTTAAAGTGAAGTTAAATTTTGAGAAAAATGAAAGCAGTTGTCTGCTGCTTGTTTCTGGGAGTGATTTCTGTCTCTCTAATTTTATTCCGTCCCACTTCGCTGAGAGAAACAATTAATTCCTCTCAGCTCCGTTTGGGCCGATAGGGAGCGAATCACAAACTCACGTTCATAGTGAGGTGCTTCTTAATTTTCCTATTGGCCGAGAAGGCAAGAGAATTAACTCTTTTTTATCTCACGGAAAAATTATTGAAACTCCAAAAAATAATAAAAATCTAAAAAGCTGAGAGCATCAATTATTGATTTCGTAGGCGCCTGTTTTCTGCTTTTCCCCTCTTCTAAAACCGCAACAATTATGGTTTTCTTGGGGGCTTTTTATGAGACTCTATTGTCTTTTCCCCTGAAGCAATCTGCTTCATCTTTATTGAACTTGGGGGGAAAGATCTGCATTGCAACTGTCAAAAGCAGAAGTAATTTAAATCAAAAGAAACTGTGGTTTTACAGGCCGCCTACGTTCAACAACGTACATTTTCTATCCTGGATATAAGCGAGGAGATCCAGGCCTAAAGTTGTGTTATTTAAATAAGTCGAACTGAGTTGTTTAAATACTTGTGTACTGGTAGTCTTAATAAGCGTTAGTTTGTTTAGCGCGCGGCGAAAGATTGGTTAATTAGCGCCTAAATACGTTCGCTCTAATGCGGGATTAATTATCCGTTCATTTGTAACGGCTCTCGTAATACTACAGCTCACCCCGATTTTAAGATAGAAAAGAAAAAGATTAAAAGAAAGAAATATATTGCATCGTATATAATTTTATTGCGCTTGAGACATATAAATGAGTTACTACAAGTTCAGACAGTTATCAAATTAATCGCAAAGGGCGACAATGGTATGCTATAAAATTAATCGCAAAGGGCGATAATGTTGTGCTGTATTATTCAAAAAATTCTGGGGGCAAAATGACTGGGCTTGGTACTGGACTGTTTCCGTCGTCCATGATATCAACAACTTCCACTATTTCATCTCCGTCTTCATGCTTTTCGGTATTTGATAGTTCCTTGATTATCCTTTTTTGTTTTCGGTTCGTCTTCTTGAGTTTCGTCAATTCAGAGTTGAGTTGCTGTACTTTTTCAACCAGTTTTTTGTTCTCCACTCCTAAATTCTGATTGGCTGTAGTGATTTCTAAATGCTTTCTTGCATACACTTTGTTAATTTCTTTAACATTGCTTTCCTCCGTTTTTTTTTACTTGCTGGGAGACGATGTACTGCCTCCGCCAATAGTCATCGCTTGTTATTTTCTCCTTTTCACTGTTCTGCATTTGTAATCTTTCAAATCTAATTTGTAGCTCCTGCAATTCGGTTTCTTTAACAAATAACTCCTGTCGGAACTTGGAATTCTCCGAAATTAGTGAAGCTTGGGTGACTTCTTCGATGGCGTCCGCAGGCGTCGGGAAGGCAGTTAAGTGGGCATAGGGGAAGTTGACATACGAGTCCAGCTGATTGTTTCAGGCGAGGAAAGTGTTCTTTTGGGTATCTCTGTCTTTTATTCTCCAGACGTTTGTTGTTTCTGGTAATGAGAACTCTTTCAAAATAGGCAGGTTTTCAGTTTTCGCAAGAAATTCTTCGCCGGTTGAAATGTTCTGAACCTTAGCTTTGTCAGAGATTCTGAACTTATTGGCTTGCATTTTCAAAGTGTACTTCAAGTTCATCACAAATCTGGGGTTCATGGGATTTACAATGTTTTCCCTAATTTTCTGAATTTTCAAGCAATAGGGGATGTCCTTTCGCTCTTTGTCACTAATGAGGTCATCTATATTTGCCATTTTTCTTATCTTCTCTGCGTGACTGCTTTGTTGATTTCCTGGTGCTGGTCTCTTTCGATCGACTATCCAATTGTTTTGCGGATCATATTGACTCGAAGTTGATGGAGGTGCAATGGTTGTAGTAAATGGAGGCTTTGAGAAAATAGGAGGCTGGGAAGAATGGGTTTGTGTTTGTTCTTGTTGTGTTGTTACTTGTTGATGTTGATTGGGGATTACTACGCTTGCGAGTGTGGGTCTGGTAGTCATTGTGAATGTTTCCTTGTGGGTGATCTAAAATATTTTGATTTTGGTTAGCCTGTGTCATCAATATCACACATTATGGCTTCTTTTCAAGTTTGCAATTGTATTGCTAATATAAAATGTATTCAATTGTAAAAATGTTTTTGTAAAGTTTTGTTGCTAACTGCTTTACTTAAAAATTATAATGCTAAATGCATTTGTTATTAAAGTTTGGTATAAAAGTTTTTGTTTTGCTAAATGCAAAGTTAACTTTAATAAAGGGAGGGGGGCAATGAGTAAAAAAAATTTTTATACTTATGCCAGCCGGGCAGCCCTGGCACAAGTACGTCTTTCTCCGCTGCCCGGAGGTGTGAGTCTTGGGGCGTGCGTCACACTAACACGGCTGCAACGACCCGTGCAGCTGGGGAGACAACCTTGCTTTAGCTGAAAGAAGGAAATTTTTCGGGTCGTTTTTGGAAATTTCAGTTATCGTGTTAGTGTTCTGAATTATTTAGGTTCAAAAACCAGGGGGGCAGGCTGGAGAAAGCTGAGGTAACCCCTTCCCGAGGAAAAGTTAAAAGAGAGAAAAAAAGATCGTTTGGGCTTGAGTGTTTTTGGTTTATTAGACAACGTCGTCTAAAAAATTTTTGCAAATGGGACATTTTTTCAGCTTATTTATGCACACTCGACAGAATCGGTGTTCGTCATGTTGGGAAAAATGTGGGTGTTTTGTTACTCCTAGTTCTGTTTTCATTTTTTTGCATAAATTGCAATGAAAGTAGGATGTGATCAGGACGGGAAGACAAGGTCGAAGACAAATGGGACATTTAGGGTTTGGGTATCTTTTAAAAAGTGCCTTTCTGCAAGGAATACATACATAGTGAGGATTTTCTCTGGGAAATTGTTTATGCAGTTTTTCTACAATAACGGGTTTCCGTGAACATATGGGGCAGATAATGTCCTTATGGGGATAGAACCAACGGAAACCGTCGAATAGGGATTGTGAAAGACCCATCGAGTGACTGTTCTCTTATTTCCCTTAGATAGAAACAGGAAAACCTCTGAGAAACTGCAGTAGGATGAGATTAATGAAGAACGATATGGCAAGCAAGGTAATTAGGATTAGGATAAATATTTTTGTGGATAGGTCTAGATTGGTCATTTTCAGTATCTGGAGAAAATTTGGCGAATTTCGGAAAGGAGGTAGTGATTAATAAAAAGGGATATTGCCAATGCGCATAAGAGAACAAATAGAAGAATAAACAATGTTATGGGTTGCATTTTGTCAATTCAATGAGTAGTGCAGAACTAGAGTGAAGGAGGTGACTTGTTCCTGGTAAAAACTGAGTTGAATTAGGGATATCGATTGGATTAAAAATAAAACTAGGGAAAGAAGTAAAATTTTGGATGTTCTTGGACGCATTTTAGATTATGTGGTTGTTTTTTCGCAACGAGGGCATAATTTATAATCTTCTACGCAAAATTTACAAAAGTTGACGGGCTTATGATCACTGTGATGAAACGTTTTTGCAACAGAGTATTGAAATCTTGATTGTTCGCAAATATCACATTGAAACCAGTTAAAGATTGAAAAGATAACATTAAATTTAGAGCATTTTGGACAAAAATCATAGCCCATATCTTTTATAACATATTGGTAACAGAGCAGACACATTACGTGGGGTAGTTCGTTAGGGGGGTTCTCGTGTAATTTCTTGAAAACAATTGTTTCACGTCTGCAGCATAAACAAATTAATGAGACCGGTTTGGATTCTATAGTATTGGTTTCTTTGTCAATTGTATTCATTTTTGGAAGATTGTTATTGGAGGTGATTATGGGACTGGTATGGTTGGAGGATTTGGTTGTTGATTATTTTGGGATTTTATTGTTTGGTCTATTACTAATATAACTATTAACATCAAAAAATTGAAAGGAATACTTACAACAACGAGGAAAACGGATAAAACGAAGGAGAAGGCTGCTGCAATAATCATGAGGGCCATTAATAAAAAATCAAGTACTTTGGGGATAAACATTTTGGATAATTTGTGAAGGTAGTTTTGAATCAAGGATTTTACCACGGGTTGTTTGGGTCAATTGTTTGTTTGCATAAGGAGCATTTAGTAGTGGTGAAGGTCATACACTGCAAACAAATTGATTGTTTTGGGTGAAAATCTCTGAAGTGACTGTGGCAGGTGGATAACTTTTTGACTTCTTGACAAGAATCACACTGGAAATAATGGCAATGACTGATTGTATAAATGGGAGTTACACAAATGGGACATTTAGGTTGGTTCCAATATTTAAATAATTCATTTCTACAAGGAATGCAAGCAAAATGGGGGGGCTGACCATTTGGGTTTTTGTGCAATTTTTTGAATTGACGGCAAGGGAGGTAACAAACAGGGCATTCAACTTTAGGGGTTGTATCAATTTGAGGTTGCTGAGACGATATTTTCAGAATGTTTCCCATTATAAGGACAAATTAGAAAGATCCGGGTATACGAGTTCTAATCCATGGTGTTCAAGTTCGTTGGGGATAGTTACATTTAAATCTGCAATAGCAAAAAAGAAATTCCAGTGTTTCTCGTTTGGATAAATGTAATAATGGTTAATGGTACCTGTGCTTAGGAACATATAAGTTATTTTGATACATGCTTTATATTGTGTAAAACAGATAGTAAACCATCTTTCTGCTTTAACAATTTTAATTTTTTCCTTACCAATGAACAAAATCATTTTATTTTTAACAATTTGAAAAGAAATGAGGGAAAAAGAACAAATTGATCAGAAAAAAAAGGATAGGAATAATGAGCAAGGGAAAAAAATTATTTTTTTGGGGAGAGAAAGTTATGTGAAACAATTTACTTTATTGAAGAGCGGCCAAATTGACTGGGAAATGCTCTTCGATATCAATGAGTGCAAGAAAGAATTCCCAGTGCATCATTCCCATTGTTACTCGAGTAGAACCCTCACATCCACGCTCGTAGTCTGTATAGTGTATAATTATACAGGGTTTAATCTCTGCTGTGGAAGTTTCAATGAAAGATCTCTCTAGGGACTCTACTTTGACTAGGCGCTCACCAAAGTGGAACAGCATTATAGAAGATCTAAATTAAAAGGGATTTTAGAACCATTTAAAGCTTGGGATATATTTATAAAGAATGTCCAATAGGGGGAAGATGGTGTTAAGGTAATGGTTCCGTCAGTCCAAGTGTTTAAATATTCAAAATGGAGTATTAATTGTGGGATTACTCTGTTGCTTTTTGTCGTGACAAATGATTTTTTAAAAAATTGTATTTGTATAAGGCAGTTTTGGTATGAGAATATCATTGCTGCTTTTAATTGTTAATAGTTTCCAACTCTTTAGTAATGAAATCGTTTTGATAACAATCACTTTTCGGCAATTCAAAATAAAGATTGTGAGGTACACAGTTTGGGTTTTCTAGAATAAAGAGGAAGAATTTCCAATGAACTGAAAGGGGATTAATACTTATTAAACAAATTTTTTCACTTTGGATTTCTTTGAGCGTTACTAGCATAGTAGGTACAGGAGTTGGGTATGCATCAAAAGATCGTTGAATTTTTTGTAACTCTACAAATTTATTGTTAACTGCAAATATCATAGTTTAGAATGATACCTAAGCAATGTAGATTGGATGTTGTACTTGAAATACCGAGTTCTCTTTGAATGCTAGAAAAATGGTGAATTCGGCGAACTGCGGATGAGTAATGAAAATAGTTAAAAGTCTGTAAATATTTGTCATGGGTTTTTTTGCGAAAGTCATTATACTTATAGCGGAAACATAGTATACGGCTAAAAGCTCAAAATTTTGGTTTCCGATTCTGATTTGTAAGTTTCTATTAGTTAAATGAATCATGTTGCTGATCTAGCTCATTTGGCAGACTATTAGGGTCGAATTGTGCTAAATACACGAAATAATTCCAATACAACGAATGAGGGGTTAAAATTACAGTATCGTTTTCCCAAGTGTCCCAAAACTCAAAATTTATAACGATTTGAGGGAAAATGTCTCCGTGATTTTCTTCAAAAGTTTTCTTTATTTGATAAATTGTAACGAGTCTATCTTGAAACAAAAAGTACATTAATGGAAGCGTTTTAGTTATTAATTAACTTATTGTTCTTCATTTCAAAACTATGTATAAAAGTATGTAAATGTAAAAAAAGGATAAAAAAGGGTGTGTCAATTATTTCTGAGAAGAGGATTATTGACAACGATTGATATTTATATATAATATATCAATCGGATTCACTTAAGCAAAATCGGAGTAGGGGAAGAGTGCAGGAAATAGCTAGATAGACATAGTTGCGATCACATAGTTGAAAATGGATTATAAGAAATAAAAAGCAAGGAAGGAATCCACACATGTCTCTTACAGGAAAAGTCAAAGTCTAATAATATTTTTCTTCAGACGCTTTGAAACAATTTTGTATTCGACTCCAATGTTTACAAAAGTAATTGTGTCATCAATCAGGGCTCTTAACAATGAGAAGTATTGAAAATTTGAATGCGGTACGTCCAAGTCTATAATGTCACTGAAGTAGAAAGATGCAACTCTAATAGTTACAGTAGTTTTTAAATCGGAAAGACTTGAGGATAATATCTGTCCGGTGTATTGTCCAAATCGAATGAAAAAAGCGTTAGGCTGTTTTATGAATTTGGATTGCATAGCATAGCATCCTTGAGGTGTATCTAAACAAGATATAAATTAACTTATAGAGTCAAATACAAATACTAATTTTTTTTATTTTTGAGACAAATTATTTTTTTAAGAAAAAGATGATTTTTTTTATTAACAGCTTTAAGGAGGTGCCACCACACTTCGAATGGTTGCATCATTTTGTGGTTGTGGTTGATGTGACGCCAGATTTGGGTATTCTACTTTATTATTTTCTGTATGACAATGCTCATCAATTTTATTTTCTCTTGGTTGATCCTCAACGCATTTGTAAGTTTTTTCTATTGTGCTGTAAGGTTGATAATTACTAAACGGTAAAAAATGATTGTTGTTCTGTAAGGCCGACGGTTTGGTTTCGTTAGAGAATACCGGTGTAAAGAACGATAAGATACAAAGATTATATGTTGCTCCTAATAGAATTTTCCAAAAACCCATTGTTTTGTTGGATATTTTGTGGATTTCGAACGCTCTTATGATTGTTACGATTACATCAGTTAAGAATTTTATGCACAAGAAACAAGCAAAATAAACTCCAATTTTTTCCAGATAAAAAGTGATGATTCCAAAAGTGCCTTTGAACTGGTCTGTAAAAAATGTAGGTGAAAGAAGAGAATCTAGATAAATTTGTCTGTTAATTCCCATTGCTGACGCATAGATATCTTTTTGAGAATAGTCTATGCTTCTTCCTTCTAGAACTTCTCTTGAAATTTTTGTCAAAACAGATTTTGAAGCTTCCGAATGCAAGATATTGTCCCAAAAAGATTTAAGATGATTTGGTGTGTAAATTCCGGCACGTTGCGATTCGTAACCGGTAAATTTTGGAATAGAACTAATAACTCTTGAAGAGAATATTTTTGGCGGTTGTAAAGGAACAGGTGCTGGCATCAAATGGTACCATGAATTTTCATTATCAATATCTAATTGGTAGGCATTTTTGTAGCCTCCAACACAATCTACTTCGTTTGCAAAAGGGTAGGTTTGTCGAGTAATTGGGTCGACGAACATTGTCCTACTATCATAATGAATAGGAATCCTATCATAACACTGTTCAAGAACCTGAAGTGGTGAGTTTCGTTTTGGACAGTGGTGCAGCCAACCTATGCTACCATCTGTGTCTAAGAACATCGAGCGGTTGCCGGTTAACATATATCCAGCTAAACGATTGTTTTGGATAGCCTGCATTAGTATCATTTGTTTTTGAGTTCGGTCAAGTTCGCATTGTTCTATGACCAAACCTTTCCATGCTTGTTTTATTTGCATGTAATTATGATATATGACAAAATCCATGTTTACCGCAAGGTTAAGATCATAGTCTAACTTGTCTTTGTCTAAGTGTTCCCATGCAACAAAACCATTGTCGGATGTTCGGATCTGTTCATCTGAAGGCTTCCTATTAAACCCATTTACACTTAGGCTATTGTCAGGTTCAACACGAAGTTTATGAAAAAATTGTTGAGTTTTTGTTTTATAAGGTTTGCCAGTCTTCATATTAAATCCGCCTTTATAAGAAACATATAAAGAATCTAAATTTGTTCTGTAAATAAATTCTGGTTTTCCACACACCTTTTCTTTTTCATCAATTACTCTAATTTTTATGTCCATTTCAGCGGGAGAATACGTTCCTGGTCCTTCATAGGGCGTCTCCGATTTTTCATCACTCACTATGAAATACTGTACGTTACCAAGTTCGTTTTCATGTTTTAGCATTTTTGCGTTTTGTGAAAATCTTTTAGTAACTATACAATTTTCCGGTGCCTCCCAATTGTATGCAAAGGGGTCGAGTGATGTCGAATGACAACCTCCTTCTGAGAGGGCACAAGGAAGTTTTAGTCCTTGACTGTTATAGACAGTTCTGTCATTAAGATCAATATCGAGTACAGTTTCTTGCATCAGGGTTTCAAAAGAGAAATGTTTAATTTGACCACGATTATCACAAGATGTTGATGATTCACCTTCAAGATCAACTCCCTGGTTTTTATAGGAGACAGTTTTTATTCCATGTTTTATGTCAATTTCCATGTCATCATTGTCAAATTCGGTAACAGTAATTTTTCCAGTTTTATTAGCATTTAGGCATTGTTCGGGTGAAACAATAATATCGTATGTTATTATTGGAGCGTTGTGTACAATTGATGAATGGGAAAACATACCACAATTATAACGAATGAGCATTGCAGTGACTTTGCACATAAGAGCTTTAACAAAGGTCCGATAAGACCGTTGATAAATTGTTACATGTGTATCAACCATCTGAATGTTTTCGGGTTTAATTTTGCAAGGAGAGACTTGTGTTAAAGCATACATTTTATTTTCTTTCATTTTAGAACAGTCATAATGAATGACCCTAAGTTTGTTAGATACGTCATTAATATCCTCAGTAGCGTTAATAACTATAGAAAGAGTACAAAAGTAGAAAAGACTTATAAGTAAATAAGAAAAATAGAGTTTTTCAAAACAAAGATATCTTTTCATCCTGTTTTTTTTAGCGCTTCAAGTCGGGAATTAAGGCTATGAGTTGTAGTAATAGGCACTGCCAGTAAATGTTGACTGGATTTATTGCTACCTAAAACAAAGTTAAGTAAATCCGGCTTGACAGCGTGATGGCGGCTTGGCCGAGCGACTAGAAGTTCGCCTATTATTATTATTATTATTATTTTCTAAAGTTTGTAAATTAGAAGGTCCTTGTTCCGATGTAATAGGGCGGAGAGGACTTAAATTAGGGTCTAGAGGTATTCTAGAATTGTGCTGTGGGCAAGGAGTTGAACTTCTTGTTCGACTACCGCTAGGTAGGTGTGTTTGGACTGGAGGTTGGTTATCACGACCACCTGAACTTGCTTCGTTGAATCCAGAATCGAAATTGGTAGGTGTTCGGTCAGGGTCGAAGTTCTGCACAGGGGAGTGTCTTCGTATGAAATTATCCACGGGGAAATTTTCGGTGTTAGTGGGGCTTTGGAAGGAGAATTTAGTCAAGGGACTATTGAGTTTATTCATCTGACTTGTCATTAGATTATTATAAAATGTGTCACAATTATTTTTATCTATACCATACTCTAGGGTTAACTCTGGTATAGTTTCAGTAGCTAGGTAGTACTCGACTAGGTGATTTCTATGAGCGACCTTCCTGGTGGCCGGGTTGCTATCTAAAGTTAATTCATAGTTAACATTGGTTAGTTTTTTTTCTACAGTAAAAGGTCCTGATCTTAGTTCATGTAGTTTTTTTGACTTTCCTAACTCAATTTGATGGTTTTCCATTAGAACTTTTTGTCCAACCTCAAGTGGCTTGCCTAATTTGTGTTTGTTTCTATGTTTATGTGCGCGGTTATTGTTTTCTAAGCTCTTTTTATAAGCGTTATTGTATATTTGCTTGAATTGGTTTTCTCGCATAAGCAACGAATTGTTAATAGTCGGTTTTAGAAGTTTGTCAATTTCGGTGTTTTTTGAAGTTTGCAAGGTATGCCTGTGAAGAGGCAGGTCTTTGCAAAACTCGGAAGAGCATGTGAGTTGTGAATTTCGTAGGAGTCCTAACTTAAGTGACAGAGGTATCTGTGGTTTTTGTCCGAACACAATTTCATAAGGTGAGATTCCAGTACTAGCATTTGGAACCGTGTTATGAGGAAAAGCAAATTTTGGTGCCAGTTCGTCCCATTTACCTCGAGCTTGTTCTAGAAAAATTCGGAAATGTGCTCCTAGATGTTTGTTTTGGATCTCGACTTTACCATTAGTCCAAGGCGCATAAGCAGTTCGAGGTGCGGGTGTTATACCTAATTCATGAATGTAACTCGCAAAATCTTGGTTCATGAATGCCGAACCCTTATCATAAACAAGTTTTTGTGGTATTCCAAAAGACAAGATGAACTTTTCTAAAGCTTTTATGGTGTCTACTGCGTCTGTGGAACGTACAGGGTATACTTGAATGAAACGTGAAAATGAATCGACAATAACTAAACAATGGTGTTTACCGTTCGATGGTGGATTTAAAGGTCCTTTGTGATCAATATGGACCGTATGAAAGGGGAATGGGACTGTATCAGTCCACTTTTCGAGAGGTGCTTCGTGGATGTCTCTCCGTTTTTGTTTTTTTTTGGCATTCAAGGCAATCAGCAATTAGGTTTTCAATCCATTTATACATTCCGGGCCAATAAAAAAATCGTTTTACATTAGCAAGTGTTTTATCTAAACCTACATGACCTGACAGTTCACAATGAGCTAGCTGAAAAACTTTAAAGAACAATGACAGTGGTACGCAAATTTTTAAGTATTCAATATCTGGTTCGTCTGTTTGTTGTTGAATACATAAGATGTTGCCTACGAAACTCAGTTTTTCAAAGTTATTAATGTATGACATTATGGCTTTAGATTGTCGGAATTCGATTTTCTTTTCATCTTTGTTATTGTTCGTTCTTAATTGACGAATTTGTTGTATTACTGGATCTTTTAATTGTTCTTGACAAATTACTGATGTATTTAAATCAACTTCTTTAGAGAAGGTTGTCAGTTTATCAATGAGTTCTCTTGCATCTTTTATTTTTGGATTTTTGGGAAGTTTTTTTGCTAATTCGGTTTTATCTATACAAGTGCTATTTTTCACGAGAAAAACTTTATCGTATTCTAGAGGGAATCTGTACTCCGAGTCTGTGGTATTAGTTTGATCAATGTAGAGTTTGTCAAAATCTAATTCCGGTGACTGGTTCTCATTGAACAATTCAAATTCCGAAATTGGGTCAAAATTTTGTTCGGTTATCCCTTCATCAGGGTAGGAATCAATTTCTGTATAATGATCAGACGTTTCGTCTTCCTCCTGTTCTGATACAGGGGTTATTTCATGTTTGCGGTGACGCCTATAGTGGTTAATTGATGAACCATACGAGAAATCTTCCGAAATATTGTTTATTGAGCAAAGTCTGTTTTGATTATTGTCGTACTTTTGCTTTACCATTTTGTCATTTTTGAAAATGAATTTGTCGATACCCGTTATGCTTTGTTTTAGGATTGGAAAAAAATCATCTGCTGGTCCTTTTTCATTATCACGCAAAATGAAGTATTTTTCCTCGTTACCATGCTCGTCGTAAAAACTAATGTCTTTTGGTATCTTTTTGTGTTTAAGTTGATACTTGTCCAGATCTTTAAGTTTTACATTGCGACTTAGGATGTCGGGAAAAGCTAAGTTTTTTCCTTCAGTCCAAATAATTTTCAAGTTCTGAAATTGAGATATTACTAACTGGTATCTAAAAAACCTGTGAGAGAGTTTTCCTCTTCTACCCCATAGATACATTAAAGGCTTATGGTCTGTGTACACGTATACAGGATGGGGAGAACCAATTAGGTAATGCTCATAAGTTTGTAATGCCGATATTACACCGCAAAGTTCGCGTGCTGTGGTACTCATTTTTTGTTCCTCTTTAGTGTAAATTCTAGAATTAAAAGACACTATTCGTTTCCCTTCTGGAAATTCTTGAACGAGAATAGAGCCTACTCCTATAGAAGAAGCGTCTACATGCACGTGGAAAGGGTATTTAGTATCAGGTATTGCTAAGATAGTATCTTCGCTAATCCTGTTTTTAATGTCGTTAAACAGTTTTTCGTGTTCTGTTGTCCAGACAAATTTAGTTTCTGTGCGGGTTAGGTCATAAAATGGTTTGCAGTCAACATGCAAGTTTTTGATGTACATGCTGTAGAATCCTAAGCAACCTAGAACTCTCATGACATCACGTTTGTTTTCAGGCGACTTAAGTGCTTTTAAATCTGCTACTCGCTTCTTGACTGGTTGTATCCCATCTTTACCTACTACATGTCCCAAGAACTGTACTTTCCTAAGGAAAAATTTAGTCTTTTCAGGTTGAGCTTTCAACCCAGATTTCCTTAAAAGTTCATGGTACTTGTCAATTATTTCAAACATTTCGGTTTCATCTTGCGCTTGCATGATTGTGTCATCAATGTAGGTTATAGCTTGTCTTTTTCTAATTAATGGTGCAAAATGGATAGTCATTATACGACTGAAGAAATTAGGTAGACCGCATAGGCCGTAAAATCCGCGTTCAAATGTGTATTGTTTTGGACCAATTACAAAACTTACCAGCTGTTTGGTTTCCTCAGTTAGAGGGACTTGGTTATAGGCTGAACAAAGATCATTGGTTGTGAAGAAATTACCTTTTAATCTAGTTAATAGACTTCCGATTGGTTCGAGTGGCCATGAATATCGACTAAGGTCTGTTATTGAATTCAAATATCGGGAATCTATAACCAGTTTTACTGTGTTCCCCTTGGGTAGGATTATGATTGTATTAATAAATTCTGATCCCATTTCTTTATCATTACCCATTTCCCGGATTATACCTGTTTTACACAGTTGTTCCAAAAGGTTTTCTAGTTTTTCCTGATAATGTAATGGTACTTTGGATGGTCTCTGTTTGGTTAAAGTTGAATTTGGTAAAAGTTTGACATGAAATTTTTGCTTTATCTTTCCAACATCGTATTTGTGTTGAGAGTAAACGTGTTTATTTTTAGTTAATGTCCTCAGTAACTTGTCTAAGTTTTCGTCATTGATATCAGCTTGACTGAAATCAAATTTTTTGAGAAACGCTTGATCGGTTTTGTCAAATCTGTTAAGTTTTTCTTTGGGAAGTTCAACGGGTCTGATGTTCTCATCAGTTGTTTCTAATTGTGGCTTAAGATCCTTGAGGTCGTCGCTAAAGTCTGTTTCTAATTCGTAGTTGTTGGTAAAATCTTGTTGCCTTTTTCGCTTTTCTGTTTTCTTTTGTTTTTCAGGAGTTTTGCCTGCAAAGAAAATTTGAATTTTTGAAACTTTGGACCTTGTTTTTCACTAACATGGAATATTTGATCCCAATTAGTGTCACTATTCATTAGGTGGTTTATGAATGCAACGTTGTCAACTACAGAAAATTCTGGGTCTTGTCTAATTTCAATGTCTTCTAAAGTGTGCCCAATAGGACCCTTTTGGATGACAACCTTGTTGTTTAGAGGATTGTTTAGCATTATTGGTAATTCCTTTTCTTTTCTAAAACACTGAACATTGTAAGTATAAATTCCTTGAGCTTGCAGTTCACTTCCAATTACGAAGGAGGTTCCCTTTCTGAAGAATTCATTCGGAGGTCTAATTGATATTACTCGAGTTGATTTTGGTGCTAATGGTAGTTGCTGGTCAAGAGTTACAATTTTGTAAGAGCTAATGTATGGATAGCTTTTCGTTTGGTATCTAGATAATGTGACGGCTACTTCAGGGTAAGTTTTTAAATCAATTTTTGGAGTGGTTAGGTCAATAGATTTTACTGTAGATTCAAGGAAATCCATTCCCAACAAATTCGGCTTGCAACCATCTTTGGCTGAAACCCATGTGGTAACTTCCACTTGATACTTTCCTTCAATGTCGAAAGAAGTTTTGAAAGTAATTTGACGTAGAAGTTTTAGTTTCTCACCATTAACCGCTAAAGTATGATTTTTTGAAGCTTTCATCTCAATGTGTTGTAATTTACATAGTTCAAGATAAGTGTGGTAATTAATTATAGAGCTTGATGCTCCTGTGTCCAATAAAAACTGTGTTTCTAAGCCGTTATTTTTATTTTTGTCTCCGACGGATTGGTATAAATTAATGTAAATATGTGAGTAACTTGTTTTGTTATCAGTAGTGTTTATGAACGGAGACCTGTCTAGTTTAAATACTCGTCGTTGTGGTTCTCATTATTGTAATAGTCTCTAAAAGTTTCACTGGTAAAGTGAACTCGAGGGCTTCGCCCTTCACTGTTATCTCTTGAATGAGTATTATGGTTTTGTCTAGTAGGTGTCCTATCTCGGTCATGGTCTCTACTCCTATCACAATATCGATTATCTGATCTTGGAGGACCGTTGCTTTGTCTATCCCTACTATTTTGCCTATTGTTATCTCTGTAAGAGTTGTTTCGATGGTTATTTTGTCGTTCCTGTGATCGGTTATCGTAGGAAGATGATCGATAATTATTTGAAGAGTTTGATGGGTACGGTGATCGATGTCGGTAGTCTGATCTAGAGTTGTTTTGATAATTGGATTGATTTTGGTTATAACTATTTCTCTGTCTGTCCCTAGAATTTCGATTGTCATAATTGTTTGATTTGTAATTTTGTTGACCTGGTGAATGGCTCCTACTACGTTTATAATTATCTGTGAACTTTTCTCGTTGTTGAGGTGGGTTTCGGTTTTCGTTTTTAAAGTCCTTATACTTAAAGCAGAAAGCTATTGTGTGACCTGAACGTTTGCAAAACTTGCAGAATCTAGTCTGGTTTTGTTTGAATCTGGGATTGTCGTTGTTGTATGTGGCGTTTATTTTATGATCTTTCATTAGATTTGCAATTTCTGTGAGTTGGTTTTTTAACCCTTCTATTTCTATTTTATTGTCGATACTACTTGAGGCAGTACCCGTGAATTCACTGCTAACAGAAAAACTTAAGTCTTTAGTTGCTACATGATCCTGTAATTGTTGCCAAGTTGTAGCTGGGTTTTCTATTAACCGCTGATGTGCCTTTTGCTTGAGTGTAGGTGGCGTTAATCCTCTTACAAAGTACTCCATACACTTAGCGTTACGCTGGTCGTTGTTAAAATCTGGATCTGGCCATCCTTTTCAACTGCTTTTGTTACTCGGTGAGTATAGCTTTTTATCAACTCATCTGGTTGCCTTTTAATACTCTCGACTTCAATTCTTTTCCTATACTTGTCTTTTGCATCAGTAAAACGGGTGATGAACTGATTTCTAACTTCGTTCCATGCTAAACCTGGTGCTAAGGTTTCAAACCATTGGGCTGCGGGCCCACGCAAAACCGAACCAAACAATGCCTTTTGTCTAGCGTCGTATGCTGCTTGCAAATCAGCATCTGCAGGATCTCTTGTTCCTAGTGAGAATTGGATTTTTCTTTGTATTAAACTAAAGAATTCCTGGGCATCTTCAGATGGGTCTAAACCTGTAAATTTCTCTAACGCTATGTCGGGGTACGCAACAACGTTCGCTGCCATGTTTTGTTTTAGTGTATGAAAAGAATATTTTATACGAAAGTACTATTAGTTTGGGTAATTAGTTTAGAAAATATTTTTGTTATATCAATTACGTAATAAAACACTAATACTAAAGTAGAAAGTTGAATTGTTTGTTTTTTGTTATGAATTTTATTTGTTTAGGACCGTTTAATGATTGTATTTTAAATTCAAAGTTCTTGCCGTTATCAGTACTAAAAATTTCAACCCAAGAGTAAATATCGGTTTGCTAAACGGTAAAATTTAATAACCAAGGATAAGTGCTTTCAGAGTGTTTAAATTCAACAGAGTATTTGTGAAATCTGTTTATTTTTGAAAATCTAATTTGTGTGACAAATTCTGTTTTTATAAGTAATTTAACTCTATCTGGTAAACTCGGATCGTCAGGAGAAACGTTGATGTATTTGGGTTTAATGATTTTTAAGATTTGTAAACCAAAAGGGGGAATTTTATTTTGGTGGCTCATCCACACACAAGATGATAACGTTTATGCTAATTCTATCACACTGTTCTGATTTCTTAGAGCACACAAAAGTTCCTTAAAGTTTGGGTTGGTCCACTTGTAAGTTATGTAGATTTCAGTTTCTGTTTCGCTAGAAGAGTGATGGTAAATGCATAAAAAGTTTCTGTTCTGGTCAGTTAAATAATATGAAACTTTGCCTATTTTGTTATGTACTTTAATACTTATATTTAGATCTTGAACGTTTACTTTAATATATGACATATAAATAACATAGAACAATTGTTTTTGTTGTTTTATTAATGTATTTTTGTATGAAATTACACAGAAGACAGTATAAAAACGTTTAGTACGGGATGTTTAGTACATCAGTAGTAGTATTTTTGTAGCTATTATTGTGTTTAAATATTGTTTCTTAAGTGCTTGAGTCTGTTAATGACCGTATTTTAACATGAGACAATAACTTTTCTATGATAAATTTGTGTACAAATTGGGTTAAAAAGGCTAGTTTACGCTCTTTTAATTAATTATTGGCTAAATTTTCTGCGGGAATCTCGATCACACTGTTTTTAGTTTTTAACAAAGTTAGTAAATTCTGAAAATTAGGGTTCTCAGATGCATAAGTTATACAAAAATCAGCGGGAGAATTATGTTCAAACACGTAGAAAATAGCTAAGAAAGTAATTCCGTCAGTAATAAACCGTGTTATTTTACCCCTTCTAGTGTTTTCTATTGCTGTTAGATTAAGATGTTCTACAATAACTATTCCAGTTTGGTCCATGCACTGTTTAAAACCTCTATTGGTGAAACTTTTGTTGTGAAACAGGTTAAAATGGGGGAATTCTCATCAATTTATGTTATTTTCAGGCTAAAAATCTATGTTGGGTGGATAAAATTTAGTTTAAAACCCGTTATTCTTTGTTAAATTTGAGCCTTATTGAGATTTATGTGGTAAAAACTTGATTAAAATATACTAATTTTGTGTAAAAATGACGTTAATATGGCTATTTTCTTGAGTAATATTGGTTAAAATTGGATAAGAATGATGTTTTTAAGGCTTAAATGTGATTAGTATCCGTTAAATTATGATAAAAGTAACGTTAATTTTGTTAAAATCTGGTTAATATTTGAGAATTTAGGTCAAAATGATGTTTATTTGGTGAAAATTTGATTAATATTACCCCACCCGGGTCAAGGAATTGATAAAACAGAGTGAATATTCAACTAAGGAAGGCTTAAATTTAACCAAAATTGGGTTAGTTAATGTGAAAATGCAACAACGTGTGCTTAAATGTGTAGAAAATTAGATATAAATTACACTAAACACTAATTGGGGGGATGAATTCTGGTTAAATTTACGTTAAATTGTTTGAAAATGCTATATTTTGGTCAAAAATTCAGTAAAAATTAGACATATGTTAATCTAAATATGATTTGGGGTGATGATTTTTGGTTAAAAATCGGCTATTTAGTGTGAAAATGCTAAAATTCTGCTGTGAATTTGGTGAGAATCGGCTAAAGTTTAGTTTAATTAGGTGTTGGGGCGGTGAAATTTGGATAATTTTTGGTTATTTGGAGTGTATATGCTACAATTTAATCATAAATTTGGTCCAAATCGGGTCAGAAATAGTCTAAACAAGTTTTGTGGGGATAAATTCTGTATAAATTCCGATTATTTAGAGTGAAAATACTAAAATTTAACCATAAATTTGGTCAAAATTGGGTTAGAAATAGACTAAACAGGTTATGGGGGGATGAATTTTGTATAACTTTCAATTATTTAGAGTGAAAATACTAAAATTCAACCATAAATTTGGTGAAAATTGGGTAAAAATCAAATTAAATATGTTTTGGGGGGGATAGAATCTGGTTGAATTTCGGTTATTTAAGGTGTAAATACTAAAATTTAACCATAAATTTGATGAAAATTGGGTGAAAATTAGGCTAAATAGGTTTTGGGGGGATGATTTTTGGTTAAATTTTGACTATAAAATGTAAAAGTACTTCAATTGTTATATAAATAAACTAAAAATTGGACATAGATTACCCCCACCCGGGTCAGAACAATTTTACAAGAGCAAAGAATCAGTTGCCTGTTACTATTTTAATGTAAATTTACTGTATTTCGGCCGTAAATTTGATATAAATTACTCTATTTGTTTGTCTATTAGTGTGCTTTCACTTCTGTGGTAGTGGTTATTTTACTATTTTAATCCGATCGGATAGAAAAACAAAAATTCAGGCGTGATTTTTTCCTCTGGGCGCACCAGTTATCAAATTTGGCTGGGCTGCTACAGATCACACAATACGGGATCTCTTTATGTATGCCAGTCAAACTTGACAAAAGATATAACAAATCGAAGGCAAAGATATATGCCTAAGACCTGTCTGTGCTATAAATCTCAATTTAAAATAGTTGGGGGGCTGAAAGTATTTAATTTATAAAAGAGTAAATATAAAATTACAGCTTACTAATTACCAGTTGTGTAGTGGTGAAATGGAGGTGAGCTGCTGGGCGATCGTTCACTTGGGTGTTTCTTCAGTTATGTTATTTGTCGAAAAGGAAAGTTATAAAATCAAATCTGGAATTATTTGTCTAAGTTATTAAACAATTTTGTTCGACTATTTTATTGTTAAAGTGAAGTTAAATTTTGAGAAAAATGAAAGCAGTTGTCTGCTGCTTGTTTCTGGGAGTGATTTCTGTCTCTCTAATTTTATTCCGTCCCACTTCGCTGAGAGAAACAATTAATTCCTCTCAGCTCCGTTTGGGCCGATAGGGAGCGAATCACAAACTCACGTTCATAGTGAGGTGCTTCTTAATTTTCCTATTGGCCGAGAAGGCAAGAGAATTAACTCTTTTTTATCTCACGGAAAAATTATTGAAACTCCAAAAAATAATAAAAATCTAAAAAGCTGAGAGCATCAATTATTGATTTCGTAGGCGCCTGTTTTCTGCTTTTCCCCTCTTCTAAAACCGCAACAATTATGGTTTTCTTGGGGGCTTTTTATGAGACTCTATTGTCTTTTCCCCTGAAGCAATCTGCTTCATCTTTATTGAACTTGGGGGGAAAGATCTGCATTGCAACTGTCAAAAGCAGAAGTAATTTAAATCAAAAGAAACTGTGGTTTTACAGGCCGCCTACGTTCAACAACGTACATTTTCTATCCTGGATATAAGCGAGGAGATCCAGGCCTAAAGTTGTGTTATTTAAATAAGTCGAACTGAGTTGTTTAAATACTTGTGTACTGGTAGTCTTAATAAGCGTTAGTTTGTTTAGCGCGCGGCGAAAGAATGGTTAATTAGCGCCTAAATACGCTCGCTCTAATGCGGGATTAATTATCCGTTCATTTGTAACGGCTCTCGTAATACTACAATGGAAC